>NW_027254429.1:0-300000 GCF_044704955.1 Pristiophorus japonicus
AGAAACAGGGGGAGAGAGAGAGAGAGACAGAGAGATAGGGGGAGGGACAGGGGTAGAGAGCGAGAGAGAGAGGCAGGGGTAGAGAGAGAGACAGGGAGAGAGAGAGGGAGAGAGAGAGACAGGTAGAGACGGGGGGAGTGAGCGAGAGAGAGAGACGGGGAGTGAGCGAGAGAGAGACAGGGGTAGAGAGAGAGGGAGACAGGCGGAGAGAGAGAGGGAGACAGGCGGAGAGAGAGAGGGAGACAGGCGGAGAGAGAGAGGGAGACAGGCGGAGAGAGAGAGAGACAGGGGAGAGAGAGAAAGAGACAGGGGTTGAGAGAGAGAGAGAGAGAGAGGGGAGTGAGAGAGACAGGGAGAGAGTGAGAGAGGGGGGGAGAGAGAGAGGCAGGGCGAGAGAGAGAGGCAGGGCGAGAGAGACAGGGCGAGAGAGAGAGAGGGGGGGAGAGAGAGAGAGGGGGGGAGAGAGAGAGGCAGGGCGAGAGAGAGAGAGGGGGGAGAGAGAGAGACAGGGCGAGAGAGAGAGAGGGGGCGAGAGAGAGAGGCAGGGCGAGAGAGAGAGGCAGGGCGAGAGAGACAGGGCGAGAGAGAGATTGGGGGAGAGAGATGGGGGTGAGAGAGACAGACAGATAGGGGAGGGACAGGCGGAGAGTGAGAGCGAGAGAGAGGGACAGTGGGAGAGAGAGAGAGAGACGGGGAGAGAGACAGGGGGAGAGAGAGAGAGAGAGACGGGGTGGGGAGGGAAGAGAGAGAGAGAGAGAGAGAGAGGGGAGTGAGAGAGATGGGGTGAGAGAGTAAGAAGCAGGTGAAGGAGAGGCAAGGAGAGAAAGAGACAGACGGGGGAGAGAGAGAGAGACAGGGAGAGCCAGGGGCAGATGGGGAGAGAGAGAGAGAGAGAGAGAGACAGGGGAAGAGAGAGAGAGAGACAGGGAGAGACAGAGAAATGGGGGAGAGAGAGAGACCCCCATACAAGGGGGTAGAGAGAGAGAGAGAGAGACAGGGACAGAGAGACTCAGGGGGAGAGACATGGGGAGAGAGAGACAGGGGGCGAGGGAGACAGGGGGCAAGATGGGGGCTGTTGGGTAGACAGGGGGAGAAACAGGGGGGGGAGAGACACAGGGGGAGAGAGAGAGAGTGACAGGACGAGAGACAGGATGAGAGAGAGAGAAAGGGCGAGACGGGGAAGAGAGACGGGGAGAGAGAGAGAGAGAGAGAGACTACTGGAGAGAGAGAGAGAAACAGGGGGAGAGAGAGAGATAGACATGGGGGGGAGACAGTGGGAGAGAGACTGCGGAGAGTGTAAAGTCCTTACTCTACAGTATGAAACCACATGAGGCACATTCTGGGGACAAGGTCACTCTGTGACCTTAACTCTTTATTCACAGGACTCCAAAGACGATGACCCTGCGTGGGACCTCCCTTTATATACCTGTGTGATCAGGTAAGGAGTGTCTCCCACAAGTTCACCCCTTGTGGTCAAGGTGTGCATCTAGGTTGAGTGTATACAGTAATACAGTGGTGTTACATTGTGGTTACATACATGACATCACCTCCCCCCCCCCCAAAGTCTTATTAGGATCACAGGTTTGGTCTTTCAGGTGGTCTACGCTCCCTCGTGGAGAGCCCCAGTTGGGGCTCTGGTTGTTGGACCCTGCTGCAACACGCACCCAACCCCATAGGGCGATGCATCACATGTCAGAATCAATTTTTTACTGGGGTCGTACAAGGTCAACAATTTGTTTGAACAAAGTATGTTCCACGCCCGATCAAAAGCCCGTTCCTGACAGTCCCCCCAAAACCAATCGCAACCCTTATGCAGGAACACGTGTAGCGGCTCCAACAACATGCTCAAGTTCGGCAGAAAGTTCCCGAAATAGTTCAACAGTCCCAGGAATGAACGCAGCTCCGATGTGTTGCCGGGCCTGGGTGCTCGTCGAATCGCCTGTTTTGGATTCGGTGGGCCGAATCCCATCTGCAGCAACCCTCCTGCCCAGAAACTCAACCTCAGGAGCTAAAAACACACATTTAGACTTCTTGAGTCGCAGGCCTACCCGGTCCAGTCGGCATAGCACCTCCTCCAGGTTGTGGAGGTGTTCTTCGATGTCTTGACCCGTGATAAGGATGTCGTCCTGGAATACGATCGTTCCAGGAATGGATTTGAGCAGGCTTTCCATGTTACTTTGTAAAATCGCGGCCGCTGATCGAATGCCAAACGGGCACCTGTTATAAACGAACAGTCCCTTGTGCGTGGTGATGGTGGTCAGTAGTTTGGATTCGTCGGCCAGTTCCTGGGTCATATAGGCTGAAGTGAGGTCCAACTTGGTGAACAGCTTGTCACCTGCCAGCGTGGCGAAGAGGTCCTCCGCTCTCGGGAGCGGGTATTGATCTTGTAGGGACACCCGACTGATCGTGGCCTTGTAGTCACCACAGATCCTGACAGAGCCATCCACTTTTAGTACGGGAACGATGGGGCTCGCCCAGTCACTGAATTCAACAGGCGAGATGATGTCCTCTCTCAACAGCCGGTCCAATTCGCTCTCGATCTTTTTCCTCATCACATACGGCACTGCTCTGGCTTTGTGGTGCACTGGCCTGGTGTCCGGGGTGATGCCTTTGAAAGTCCCAACGCCAGGTTGGAATAGTGAATCGAATTGTTGTAGGACTTGTGAGCACGAACTTCGCTCCACCGAGGACATTGCGTGAACATCCCCCCATTTCCAGATCATCTCGGCTAACCAGCTCCTCCCCAACAGTGCGGGACCATTGCCCGGGACAATCCAAAGCGGTAGCCGATTCACTAACCCATTGTGTGTGACAGCCAACATTGCACTGCCTAGCACCGGAATGATTTCTTTAGTGTAAGTCCGTAATAGTGTCTCAATACGTGCTAATTTGGGTCTACTGGCTTTGTGTGGCCATAGCTTCTCAAATTGCTGAACGCCCATGAGTGACTGGCTGGCCCCCGTGTCCAGCTCCATGTGTACTGGGATACCGTTTAATAAAACCCTCATCATCATTGGTGGCGTTTTGGTGTATGAACTGTGAATATTCACCGCATGGACCCGCTGTCCATCGATTTGCCCCAAAAATCATCCTGCCAGTTGTCGTGGTGCACATTGGTACCAACGACATCGGTAAAAAAAGGGATGAGGTCCTACGAAACGAATTTAAGGAGCTAGGAGCTAAATTAAAAAGTAGGACCTCAAAAGTAGTAATCTCGGGATTGCTACCAGTGCCACGTGCTAGTCAGATTAGGAATCACAGGATAGCGCAGATGAATACGTGGCTTGAGCAGTGGTGCAGCAGGGAGGGATTCAAATTCCTGGGGCATTGGAACCGGTTCTGGGGGAGGTGGGACCAGTACAAACCGGATGGTCTACACCTGGGCAGGACCGGAACCAATGTCCTCGGGGGAGTGTTTGCGAGTACTGTTGGGGAGGAGTTAAACTAATATGGCAGGGGATGGGAACCAATGCAGGGAGATAGAGGGAAACAAAAAGGAGGCAAAAGCAAAAGACAGAAAGGAGATGAGGAAAAGTGGAGGGCAGAGAAACCCAAGGCAAAGAACAAAAAGGGCCATTGTACAGCAAAATTCTAAAAGGACAAAGGGTGTTAAAAAAACAAGCCTGAAGGCTTTGTGTCTTAATGCAAGGAGTATCCGTAATAAGGTGGATGAATTAACTGTGCAAATAGATGTTAACAAATATGATGTGATTGGGATTACGGATACGTGGCTCCAGGATGATCAGGGCTGGGAACTCAACATCCAGGGGTATTCAACATTCAGGAAGGATAGAATAAAAGGAAAAGGAGGTGGAGTAGCATTGCTGGTTTCGGAAGAGATTAATGCAATAGTTAGGAAGGACATTAGCTTGGATGATGTGGAATCTATATGGGTAGAGATGCAGAACACCAAAGGGCAAAAAACGTTAGTGGGAGTTGTGTACAGACCTCCAAACAGTAGTAGTGATTTTGGGGAGGGCATCAAACAGGAAATTAGGGGTACATGCAATAAAGGTGCAGCAGTTATAATGGGTGATTTTAATATACACATAGATTGGGCTAACCAAACTGGAAGCAATACAGTGGAGGAGGATTTCCTGGAGTGCATAAGGGATGGTTTTCCAGACCAATATGTCAAGGAACCAAACCAGGGGGGAGGCCATCTTAGACTGGGTGTTGTGTAATGAGAGAGGATTAATCAGCAATCTCGTTGTGCGAGGCCCCTTGGGGAAGAGTGACCATAATATGGTGGAATTCTACATTTGGATGGAGAATGAAACAGCTAATTCAGAGACCATGGTCCAGAACTGAAAGAAGGGTAACTTTGAAGGTATGAGGTGTGAATTGGCTAGGATAGATTGGCGAATGATACTTAAGGGGTTGACTGTGGATGGGCAGACATTTAGAGACCGCATGGATGAATTACAAAAATTGTACATTCCTGGTAGGCGTAAAAATAAAAAAGGGAAGGTGGCTCAACCGTGGCTATCAAGGGAAATCAGGGATAGTATTAAAGCCAAGGAAGTGGCATACAAATTGGCCAGAAATAGCAGCGAACCCGGGGACTGGGAGAAATTTAGAACTCAGCAGAGGAGGACAAAGGGTTTGATTAGGGCAGGGAAAATGGAGTACGAGAGGAAGCTTGCAGGGAACATTAAGACGGATTGCAAAAGTTTCTATAGGTATGTAAAGAGAAAAAGGTTAGTAAAGACAAACGTAGGTCCCCTGCAGTCAGAATCAGGGGAAGTCATAACGGGGAACAAAGAAATGGCAGACCAATTGAACAAGTACTTTGGTTCGGTAATCACTAAGGAGGACACAAACAACCTTCCGGATATAAAAGGGGTCAGAGGGTCTAGTAAGAAGGAGGAACTGAGGGAAATCTTTATTAGCCAGGAAATTGTGTTGGGGAAATTGATGCGATTGAAGGCCGATAAATCCCCAGGGCCTGATGGACTGCATTCCAGAGTACTTAAGGAGGTGGCCTTGGAAATAGCGGATGCATTGACAGTCATTTTCCAACATTCCAGTGACTCTGGATCAGTTCCTATCGAGTGGAGGGTAGCCAATGTAACCCCACTTTTTAAAAAAGGAGGGAGAGAGAAAACAGAAATTATAGTCCGGTCAGCCTGACCTCAGTCGTGGGTAAAATGATGGAATCAATTATTAAGGATGTCATAGCAGTGCATTTAGAAAGAGGTGACATGATAGGTCCAAGTCAGCATGGATTTGTGAAAGGGAAATCATGCTTGACAAATCTTCTGGAATTTTTTGAGGATGTTTCCAGTAGAGTGGACAAGGGAGAACCAGTTGATGTGGTATATTTGGACTTTCAGAAGCCTTTCGACAAGGTCCCACACAAGAGATTAATGTGCAAAGTTAAAGCACATGGGATTGGGGGTAGTGTGCTGACATGGATTGAGAACTGGTTGTCAGACAGGAAGCAAAGAGTAGGAGTAAATGGGTACTTTTCAGAATGGCAGGCAGTGACTAGTGGGGTACCGCAAGGTTCTCTGCTGGGGCCCCAGCTGTTTACATTGTACATTAATGATTTCGACGAGGGGATTAAATGTAGTATCTCCAAATTTGCGGATGACACTAAGTTGGGTGGCAGTGTGAGCTGCGAGGAGGATGCTATGAGGCTGCAGAGCGACTTGGATAGGTTAGGTAAGTGGGCAAATGCATGGCAGATGAAGTATAATGTGGATAAATGTGAGGTTATCCACTTTGGTGGTAAAAACAGAGAGACAGACTATTATCTGAATGGTGACAGATTAGGAAAAGGGGAGGTGCAACGAGACCTGGGTGTCATGGTACATCAGTCATTGAAGGTTGGCATGCAGGTACAGCAGGCGGTTAAGAAAGCAAATGGCATGTTGGCCTTCATAGCGAGGGGATTTGAGTACAGGGGCAGGGAGGTGTTGCTGCAATTGTACAGGGCCTTGGTGAGGCTACACCTGGAGTATTGTGTACAGTTTTGGTCTCCTAACTTGAGAAAGGACATTCTTGCTATTGAGGGAGTGCAGCGAAGGTTCACCAGACTGATTCCCGGGATGACGGGACTGACCTATCAAGAAAGATTGGATCAACTGGGCTTGTATTCACTGGAGTTCAGAAGAATGAGAGGGGAACTCATAGAAACGTTTAAAATTCTGACGGGTTTAGACAGGTTAGATGCAGGAAGAATGTTCCCAATGTTGGGGAAGTCCAGAACCAGGGGTCACAGTCTAAGGATAAGGGGTAAGCCATTTAGGACCGAGATGAGGAGAAACTTCTTCACCCAGAGAGTGGTGAACCTGTGTAATTCTCTACCACAGAAAGTTGTTGAGGTCAATTCAATAAATATATTCAAAAAGGAGTTAGATGAGGTCCTTACTACTCGGGGGATCAAGGGGTATGGCGAGAAAGCAGGAATGGGGTACTGAAGTTGCATGTTCAGCCATGAACTCATTGAATGGCGGTGCAGGCTAGAAGGGCCGAATGGCCTACTCCTGCACCTATTTTCTATGTTTCTATGTTTCTGTGCCTCAAAGAACCCTCTACTGGTCCATCCGCCTCATATATTAGTCTGGTTGCAGACTTCCTGCACATTCGAGCTAAGTGGCCACTGAGATTGCAGTTCCTGCAGACAAACTGTTGGAATCTGCAAGATCGAGCTGAGTGTTTCCCCGACACCTCCAGCATGAGTTAAAGTTTCCATTGTTGGGAACAAAGGGACTATGGCCAGGCATTCCACGCTGACTGTCCCTTTGACTGCTCTTAAGTATCCTATTAACGGGTATCAATGGCCCCATCCTGGGCCGCATTGTCCACTGTGATGGTGTGAATGTCCGTTCAGCCTGCCATTGTCTCTGTTGAAGTCCTACTCTGGGGTCTATTGCTGCCTGGGGAGTGTCGGACTGCCCCTGCCTGCCTGCGGGGCTCTGAGTAGCATTGATGATGTTGACTCCCTGATCCATCGCCGTGTTAGAGGCAGAATTGCGCATATATTATTTTCGTCTCTTCCTCCCCCGCCATGAAAGTTTGAGCCATCAACCCCGCCCCTTCCAAGGTCAAATCCTTGGTCTCAATTAATTCGCTGAAAATTCCCACATGACCGATACCCTCGATAAAGAAGTCCCTTAGTATTTCCCCCCTGCAGGCGTCTGTGAACTTACAGAGGTTGGCCAAACGCCGGAGGTCCGCTACGAAGTCCGGTATGCTCTGTCCTTCACCACGTCGGTGGGTGTAGAATCTGTGTCGGGTGTATGTATGCTGTTCGCCGGTTTGAGGTGCTCCCCGATCAATTTGCTAAGTTCTTCCAAGGTTTTGCCCGGTGGCTTTTCGGGTGCCAGTAAGTCCTTGATGAGCGCGTAAGTCTTTGGTCCGCAGCTGGTCAGGAGATGAGCCCTTCGCTTGTCGGTCGCTGCATCCCCCAGCCAGTCTTTCGTAACAAAGCTTTGCTGAAGCCTCTCGACAAAATCGTCCCAGTCTTCCCCAACACAGTACCGTTCCTCTGTGCTACCGGTGGCCATTCTCGTGGGTCGTGAATTCCCGTTTCTCGTCGCCAATATAAAGTCCTTACTCCACAGCATGAAACCACACGAGGCACATTCTGGGGACAAGGTCACTCTGTGACCTTAACTCTTTATTCACAGGACTTCAGAATCAATGGCCCTGCGTGGGACCTCCCTTTTTATATCTGTGTGATCAGGTAAGGAGTGTCTCCCACAAGTTCACCCCTTGTGGTCAAGGTGTGCATCTCGGTTGAGTGTGTACAGTAATACAGTGGTGTTACATTGTGGTTACATACATGACAGAGAGAGACAGGGGGAGAGAGAGAGAGCACCCACACCACACAAGGGGGGAGAGAGAGACACAGACAGAGGGAGAGACAGAGAGAGAGGCGGGGGAGAAAGAGAGAGAGACATGGGGAGAGAGATGGGGGGAGAGAGAGACTGACAGATGGGGGAGGGACAGGGGGAGAGAGCGAGAGAGAGAGACAGGGGAAGAGAGAGACAGGGGGAGAGAGAGAGAGAGAGAGAGAGAGAGCGGGGGAGAGACAGGGGGAGATACAGGGGTGGTGGGGGCAGAGAGAGAGACAAGGGGAGAGAGAGAGAGAGAGAGGGGGGAGAGATGGGGGGAGAGAGAGAGACAGGGGAGACAAAGAGAGAGAGAGGGGGGGAAAGAGAAAGGTGAAGACACGGGGAGAGAGAGAGATAGGGGGGAGAGACAGGGGGAGAGAGAGAGAGACACTGGGAGAGAGAGAGTCACTGTGGGGGAGAGAGAGAAAGGCACTGGGGAAGAGAGAGAGAGTGACAGGGGGAGACAGAGAGATACAGAGAGGGACAGTGAGGGGGGAGAGAGAGATACAGGGGTAGAGAGAGAGAGGGAGTGAGAGAGACTAGAGGAGAGAGGGAGACAGGGGGGAGACAGGGGGAGATACAGGGGTGATGGGGGCAGAGAGAGAGACAAGGGGAGAGAGAGAGAGAGACAGGGGGAGAGAGAGAGAGAGAGAGAGAGAAAAAGACAGTGGGGGAGAGTGAGAGACAGCGGGGGAGAGAGAGGCACACCGGGGGAGAGAGAGACAGCGGGGGAGAGAGAGGCACACCGGGGGAGAGAGGGAGACAGGGGGAGAGAGAGAGAGAGAGAGAGAGACTGGGGGGGAGAGAGGGAGACAGGGGGAGAGAGAGAGAGAGAGACTGGGGGGGAGAGAGGGGACACCTGGGGAGAGAGAGAGAGACACTGGGGGAGAGAGAGAGAGACAGGGGGAGACAGAGAGGGACAGTGAGGCGGAAGAGAGAGATACAGGGGCAGAGAGAGAGAGAGAAAGTGAGAGAGGGAATGAGAGAGACTAGAGGAGAGAGGGAGACAGGGGGAGAGAGAGAGGCAGGGGGAGATACAGGGGCGGTGGGGGCAGAGAGAGAGACAAGGGGAGAGAGAGAGAGAGAAAAAGACAGTTGGGGAGAGAGAGAGACAGCGGGACCTCTGGGACCAGCCCCAATGTGCCCCATCAGGCAGAGTAGATTCGGACCACCCTCAGGTGGTCAGGCTGAGGGTCCCCTACAGAACCAGTACGTGGTTCCCCACAGTGCCACCCAGCTGTGGCAGATGGTGGCCCATGTGAATAAACTTACCCGAAAAGGAGACCCCTCTGTCCACTTTATGGAAGTAGAGCAGGTAGGAGACATAAATGACTGCGATGAGGCCGAACGGAGCAAACTGCTCCTGTGCTCACTGGACCCAGCCCTGTGTCAGGCTCTCTCTGCTGAGAGTAAGAGGGGTCAGCGAACAGTGGCCGCTCTCCAGGAGGATATCCTGGAGACCATGGGGTTGAACGACAGCTGTCCGATCGACCGGGTACAGGCCACTGTCCAGAGACCCGGGGAGACCCCCCAGACGTTCACTGATCGACTGTGGCCAGTGTATGAGGACGCCAGTGGGGGGATTTGGACCGACCCCAGCTGGATGCACACCGACATGGTCACTGGCTGTGCACTGGTGGCAAACAGCCTGCCGGAGTTGTGCGCCCAGGCCAACCTGTGGTTCGATTTCAGAGAGCCCCAAGCCACAGAGGAGACAGTGCTGAGGCAGCTGACCCTCTCTTTTCACAATGGCAGAATCGGGGGGGAGAAACCCACTGAGGGGAAGGTGTGTGAGATCCGCCCTGGCTCTGATAAGAGAGAGTGGAGGCAAGAAGGGAATTGGCAGACAGGCAGAGAGGTGGTTTGCTTCGGGTGCGGGGAGACAGGGTTCATGAGGAGGGAATGCCGGGTTCCGAGGCAGGAAAAGAGAGGTCCACAGGTCCCAACCTCAGCCCCAGTCCCCGCGGCTGCAAGCCCTCCCAAGCCAGCTGTGCCCAGCCCTGCCGCCCCACTCGAGGGTCTCCTCGTGGCTCTGCAGGCATTCTTTACCCAGACTGGGAAGGTCGCAGCCCTGACCGGGGAGAAGTCCCTCAGGCCCAGACCAACACCCCCCAAAGACTAGACCCCGAGGAACCCGTGTACCTCTGCCCGGTCACCTATGATGCGTGCAGCAGACCACGTGTCATGATGGGGGTTGAGGGGGTCCGGGGGGAGTATCTGCTGGACACAGGGGCCTCGTGCACCCTGGTTCGTGTCGACGGCCCGACCACCTCACCCCTATCCAGTGGGATCCCCTACTGCCTAATCAGCTTCACTGGAGAAGAACGCGAGGGCTTCTTCTCCAAACCACTGCAGGTACACATAGGCACCCACCACACCATGTGGACGTGTGTCCTTCTGCCGTGCGAGGGAGTGGGTAAAGGCATCCTAGGGGCAGATTTCCTCAGTGGCCAGAAAATTCTGGTCGACCCGAGGAACCACTGTCTGTGGGGCACAGCTGACCCCAGGGAGGGGGAAGGTACAGCAGTCATCCAGGGGAAGCAGGGGAAGGGTTCCCTCTGCACTGTAAAGCCGAAGGAGGGATAAGACCTCGGCGCTCTGATAGACGGCACCCCGATGATCTATCAGGCTTTTGTGCGAGCCAACCTGGCGGCATTTGCCAGGCATGAGCACGACTGTGGACGGGTAAATGGGGTCGAGGTCAGAGTAGATGGGGATCCCATGTCTAAGCCCCAGAAGCAGTATAATTTTCCCAGGGAGGCTGAGACAGATCTAGAGGTCGCATTGGGATCTCTAGTCAGACAGGGAGTGTTGAGACCAATAGCCACACATGTGAACTCTCCACTTTGGCCCGTTAGGAAAACGGACAATTCTTGGGGGGCCACAGCGGACTACCGAGTCCTCAATAAAAATACCCCTGCCTGTGCGCCCACAGGGGCAACCGTAGCCGACCTAGTCACAGCCATCCCCGCGTCCGCAGCCGTCTTTACGATGCTGGCCAAGTCGAATGGGTTCTGGACCATTCCGCTGCAGTGGGAGGACCAGTACAAATTCACCTTTACAGTCAAAGGACAGCAGTATACCTGGAACTGTCTTCCCCAGGGCTTCCACAACAGTCCGAGCATTTATCACCAGTGTATGGCCAACTGCAGACCCAGACAGCTAGTCCAGTATGTGGACGGCCTCCTGCTATTCTCCGATTCGGAGGAAGAGCACGGCCCCCTGCTGGCAGAGCTGTTGGGACTGCTGCACGAGGAGGATTTTAAAGTAAACCCTAAGAAGGCACAGATCGGCCAGACCGAGGTAAAATTCCTGGGGCTGACTGTGCGGGCCGGGGAGAGAGCCATTGATGAGGCTAGGAGGAGGGCAGTTCAGGAGTTACTGGCTCCGACTACAGTTACAGGGGTGAGGTCGTTCCTGGGTCTGACCGGTTACTGCAGGGACTTCATTGAGGATTATGCAGCCATTGCAGCCCCCTACTCCGGCTCCTGCGCAAAGGCGTGGAGTGGGAGTGGGATGAGGATGTGATGCCGCCTCAAGGGAAACCTGCAGAAAGTTCCGGCCCTGGGAGCGGTAGATGAGGGCGAGGAATTTTTCCTGGAGGTAGCAGCCAGCGGGGATAGCTGAGAAACATAGAAAATAGGTGCAGGAGTAGGCCATTCAGCCCTTCGAGCCTGCACCGCCATTCAATAAGTTCATGGTTAACATGCAACTTCAGTACCCCATTCCTGCTTTCTCACCATACCCCTTGATCTCCCTAGTAGTAAGGACTACATCTAACTCCTTTTTGAATATATTTAGTGAATTGGCCTCAACAACTTTCTGTGGTAGAGAATTCCACAGGTTCACCACTCTCTGGGTGAAGAAGTTTCTCCTCATCTCGGTCCTAAATGGCTTAATCCTTATCCTTAGACTGTGACCCCTGGTTCTGGACTTCCCCAACATTGGGAACATTCTTCCTGCGTCTAACCTGTCTAAACCCATCAGAATTTTAAACGTTTCTATGAGATCCCCTCATTTTTCTGAGCTCCAGTGAATACAAGCCCAGTTGGATCCAGTCTTTCTTGATATGTCAGTCCAAACATCCCGGGAATCAGTCTGGTGAACCTTCGCTGCACTCCCTCAATAGCAAGAATGTCCTTCCTCAGGTTAGGAGACCAAAACTGTACACAATACTCCAGGTGTGGCCTCACCAAGGCCCTGTACAACTGTAGCAACACCTCCCTGCCCCTGTACTCAAATCCCCTCACTATGAAGGCCAACATGCCATTTGCTTTCTTAACCGCCTGCTGTACCTGCATGCCAACCTTCAGTGACTGATGTACCATGACACCCAGGTCTCGTTGCACCTCTCCTTTTCCTAATCTGTCACCATTCAGATAATAGTCTGTCTCTCTGTTTTTACCACCAAAGTGGATAACCTCACATTTATCCACATTATAGTTCATCTGCCATGCATTTGCCCACTCACCTAACCTATCCAAGTCACTCTGCAGCCTCATAGCATCCTCCTCACAGCTCACACTGTCACCCAACTTAGTGTCATCCGCAAATTTGGAGATACTACATTTTATCCCCTCGTCTAAATCATTAATGTACAGTGTAAACAGCTGGGGCCCCAGCACAGAACCTTGCGGTACCCCACTAGTCACTGCCTGCCATTCTGAAAAGTACCCATTTACTCCTACTCTTTGCTTCCTGTCTGACAACCAGTTCTCAATCCACGTCAGCACACTACCCCCAATCCCATGCGCTTTAACTTTGCACATTAATCTCTTGTGTGGGACCTTGTTGAAAGCCTTCTGAAAGTCCAAATATACCACATCAACTGGTTCTCCCTTGTCCACTCTACTGGAAATATCCTCAAAAAATTCCAGAAGATTTGTCAAGCATGATTTCCCTTTCACAAATCCATGACGACTTGGACCTATCATGTCACCTCTTTCCAAATGCGCTGCTATGACATCCTTAATAATTGATTCCATCATTTTACCCACTACCGATGTCAGGCTGACCGGTCTATAATTCCCTGTTTTCTCTCTCCCTCCTTTTTTAAAAAGTGGGGTTATATTGGCTACCCTCCACTCCATAGGAACTGATCCAGAGTCAATGGAATGTTGAAAAATGACTGTCAATGCATCCGCTATTTCCAAGGCCACCTCCTTAAGTACTCTGGGATGCAGTCCATCAGGCCCTGGGGATTTATCGGCCTTCAATCGCATCAATTTCCCCAACACAATTTCCCAACTAATAAGGATTTCCCTCAGTTCCTCCTCCTTACTAGACCCTCTGACCCCTTTTATATCCGGAAGGTTGTTCGTGTCCTCCTCAGTGAATACCGAACCAAAGTACTTGTTCAATTGGTCCGCCGTTTCTTTGTTCCCCGTTATGACTTCCCCTGATTCTGACTGCAGGGGACCTACGTTTGTCTTTACTAACCTTTTTCTCTTTACATATCTATAGAAACTTTTGCCATCCGTCTTAATGTTCCCTGCAAGCTTCCTCTCGTACTCCATTTTCCCTGCCCTAATCAAACCCTTTGTCCTCCTCTGCTGAGTTCTAAATTTCTCCCAGTCCCCGGGTTCGCTGCTATTTCTGGCCAATTTGTATGCCACTTCTTTGGCTTTAATACTATCCCTGATTTCCCTAGATAGCCACGGTTGAGCCACCTTCCCTTTTTTATTTTTACGCCAGACAGGAATGTACAATTGTTGTAGTTCATCCATGCGGTCTCTAAATGTCTGCCATTGCCCATCCACTGTCAACCCCTTCAGTATCATTCGCCAATCTATCCTAGCCAATTCACGCCTCATATCTTCAAAGTTACCCTTCTTTAAGTTCTGGACCATGGTCTCTGAATTAACTGTTTCATTCTCCATCCTAATGTAGAACTCCACCATATTATGATCACTCTTCCCCAAGGGGCCTCGCACAATGAGATTGCTAATTAATCCTCTATCGTTACACAACACCCAGTCTAAGATGGCCTCCCCCCTAGTTGGTTCCTCGACATATTGGTCTAGAAAACCATCCCTTATGCACTCCAGGAAATCCTCCTCCATGGTATTGTGCTTAAGTGCTGTGCTGATGCAACATCGGCACGGCCAGCTGAGGCCGGTGGTCTACTCCTCCAGGGTCCTCACTGAGGGGGAGAGGGGTTACTCAAACTGTGAAAGGCATCTGCTGGCCACCCACTGGGCTGTGTTCACAGGAGTGTCTCCAATCACCCTCCTCACTCATCACACCCCCACTCAGATGCTGCTGGATGGGAGAATGAAGGATGGGACAGTGAGCAGCGCACGCATTGCTCGCTGGACCCTCCCGCTCTCACAGATGGATTTGAGAGTGAAAGGGATGTGTGAGCCCCGACTGGAAGCCAACACCCTGTACCCCGGAAAGGCCACTGTTGCTCCGTTGAGGGGGTCTGGGACGTGGACATAGGGCTCCGGCGGGGGTCCACCCCCACGGCCGGGAGATCTATGTTGACGGGTCCAGCACGGTGGTGGTGGGGGAAAGGCTCACAGGGTGCGGGATTTATGAACCCCGGGCAGGCATTACCAGGGCCATAAAGCTTCCAAACACCATGAGCGCCCAGGATGCTGAACTGTGGGCAGTATGTATGTTCACCCACCCCGACGACCTCCCACGGCCCGATACCATCTGTTCAGATAGTATGTTCACCTGCAATGCCTGCACGGAGTACCTAGCCATCTGGTCCTGCCGCGGGTATACATCTGCAGACGGTAAGCCCCTGGCCATAAAACCCCTACTGCAGCACACCATGCAGGCAGTAGGGACTGGGACACACACCATGCAGGCAGTAGGGACTGGGACACACACCATGCAGGCAGTAGGAACCGGGGCACACACCATGCAGGCAGTAGGGAATGGGACACACGCCATGCAGGCAGTACGGACTGGGACACACACCATGCAGGCAGTAGGGACCGGGGCACACACCATGCAGGCAGTAGGGACTGAGGCACACACCATGCAGGCAGTAGGGACTGGGACACACACCATGCAGGCAGTAGGGACTGGGACACACACCATGCAGGCAGTAGGGACTGGGGCACACACCATGCAGGCAGTAGGGACCGGGGCACACACCATGCAGGCAGTAGGGACTGAGGCACACACCATGCAGGCAGTAGGGACTGGGACACACACCATGCAGGCAGTAGGGACTGGGACACACACCATGCAGGCAGTAGGGACTGGGACACACACCATGCAGGCAGTAGGGACTGGGACACACACCATGCAGGCAGTAGGGACTGGGACACACACCATGCAGGCAGTAGGGACTGGGACACACACCATGCAGGCAGTAGGGACTGGGACACACACCATGCAGGCAGTAGGGACTGGGACACATCATGCAGGCAGTAGGGACTGGGACACACACCATGCAGGCAGTAGGGACCGGGGCACACACCATGCAGGCAGTAGGGACTGGGACACACACCATGCAGGCAGTAGGGACAGGGACACACACCATGCAGGCAGTAGGGACTGGGACACACACCATGCAGGCAGTAGGGACAGGGACACACACCATGCAGGCAGTAGGGACTGGGACACACACCATGCAGGCAGTAGGGACAGGGACACACACCATGCAGGCAGTAGGAACCGGGGCACACACCATGCAGGCAGTAGGGAATGGGACACACACCATGCAGGCAGTAGGGACTGTGACACACACCATGCAGGCAGTAGGGACTGGGACACACACCATGCAGGCAGTAGGGACTGGGACACACACCATGCAGGCAGTAGGGACTGGGACACACACCATGCAGGCAGTAGGGACTGTGACACACACCATGCAGGCAGTAGGGACTGGGACACACACCATGCAGGCAGTAGGGACTGGGACACACACCATGCAGGCAGTAGGGACTGGGACACACACCATGCAGGCAGTAGGGACTGTGACACACACCATGCAGGCAGTAGGGACTGGGACACACACCATGCAGGCAGTAGGGACTGGGACACACACCATGCAGGCAGTAGGGACTGGGACACACACCATGCAGGCAGTAGGGACTGGGACACACACCATGCAGGCAGTAGGGACTGGGACACACATCATGCAGGCAGTAGGGACTGGGACACACACCATGCAGGCAGTAGGGACTGGGGCACACACCATGCAGGCAGTAGGGACTGGGACACACACCATGCAGGCAGTAGGGACTGGGGCACACACCATGCAGGCAGCAGGGACTGGGACACACACCATGCAGGCAGTAGGGACCGGGGCACACACCATGCAGGCAGTAGGGACTGGGGCACACACCATGCAGGCAGTAGGGACCGGGACACACACCATGCAGGCAGTAGGGACTGGGACACACACCATGCAGGCAGTAGGGACCGGGACACACACCATGCAGGCAGTAGGGACCGGGACACACACCATGCAGGCAGTAGGGACCGGGACACACACCATGCAGGCAGTAGGGACCGGGATACACACCATGCAGGCAGTAGGGACTGGGACACACACCATGCAGGCAGTAGGGACTGGGACACACACCATGCAGGCAGTAGGGACTGGGGCAGACACCATGCAGGCAGTAGGGACTGGGGCAGACACCATGCAGGCAGTAGGGACCGGGAAACACACCATGCAGGCAGTAGGGACCGGGGCATACACCATGCAGGCAGTAGGGACCGGGGCACACACCATGCAGGCAGTAGGGACTGGGACACTCACCATGCAGGCAGTAGGGACTGGGACACACACCATGCAGGCAGTAGGGACTGGGACACACACCATGCAGGCAGTAGGGACTGGGACACACACCATGCAGGCAGTAGGGACTGGGACACACACCATGCAGGCAGTAGGGACTGGGACACACACCATGCAGGCAGTAGGGACCGGGGCACACACCATGCAGGCAGTAGGGACCGGGGCACACACCATGCAGGCAGTAGGGACTGGGACACTCACCATGCAGGCAGTAGGGACTGGGACACACACCATGCAGGCAGTAGGGACTGGGACACACACCATGCAGGCAGTAGGGACTGGGACACACACCATGCAGGCAGTAGGGACTGGGACACACACCATGCAGGCAGTAGGGACTGGGACACACACCATGCAGGCAGTAGGGACTGGGACACACACCATGCAGGCAGTAGGGACTGGGGCAGACACCATGCAGGCAGTAGGGACCGGGGCACACACCATGCAGGCAGTAGGGACTGGGACACTCACCATGCAGGCAGTAGGGACTGGGACACACACCATGCAGGCAGTAGGGACTGGGACACACACCATGCAGGCAGTAGGGACCGGGACACACACCATGCAGGCAGTAGGGACCGGGGCAGACACCATGCAGGCAGTAGTGACTGGGACACACACCATGCAGGCAGTAGGGACCGGGGCACACACCATGCAGGCAGTAGGGACTGGGACACACACCATGCAGGCAGTAGGGACTGGGACACACACCATGCAGGCAGTAGGGACTGGGACACACACCATGCAGGCAGTAGGGACCGGGACACACACCATGCAGGCAGTAGGGACTGGGACACACACCATGTAGGCAGTAGGGACTGGGGCACACACCATGCAGGCAGTAGGGACTGGGACACACACCATGCAGGCAGTAGGGACTGGGACACACACCATGCAGGCAGTAGGGACTGGGACACACACCATGCAGGCAGTAGGGACTGGGACACACACCATGCAGGCAGTAGGGACTGGGACACATCATGCAGGCAGTAGGGACTGGGACACACACCATGCAGGCAGTAGGGATCGGGGCAGACACCATGCAGGCAGTAGGGACTGGGGCACACACCATGCAGGCAGTAGGGACTGGGACACACACCATGCAGGCAGTAGGGACTGGGGCACACATCATGCAGGCAGTAGGGAATGGGACACACACCATGCAGGCAGTAGGGACCGGGACACACACCATGCAGGCAGTAGGGACTGGGACACACACCATGCAGGCAGTAGGGACTGGGACACATCATGCAGGCAGTCGGGACTGTGACACACACCATGCAGGCAGTAGGGACTGGGGCACACACCATGCAGGCAGTAGTGACTGGGGCACACACCATGCAGACAGTAGGGACTGGGACACACATCATGCAGGCAGTAGGGACCGGGACACACATCATGCAGGCAGTAGGGACTGGGACACACATCATGCAGGCAGTAGGGACTGGGACACACACCATGCAGGCAGTAGGGACCGGGGCACACACCATGCAGGCAGTAGGGACTGGGGCACACACCATGCAGGCAGTAGGGACTGGGACACACACCATGTAGGCAGTAGGGACTGGGACACATCATGCAGGCAGTAGGGACTGTGACACACACCATGCAGGCAGTAGGGACTGGGGCACACACCATGCAGGCAGTAGTGACTGGGGCACACACCATGCAGACAGTAGGGACTGGGACACACATCATGCAGGCAGTAGGGACCGGGACACACATCATGCAGGCAGTAGGGACTGGGACACACATCATGCAGGCAGTAGGGACCGGGACACACACCATGCAGGCAGTAGGGACCGGGGCAAACACCATGCAGGCAGTAGGGACCAGGGCACACACCATGCAGGCAGTAGGGACTGGGACACACATCATGCAGGCAGTAGGGACTGGGACACACATCATGCAGGCAGTAGGGACTGGGACACACACCATGCAGGCAGTAGTGACCGGGGCACATACCATGCAGGCAGTAGGGACTGGGACACACACCATGCAGGCAGTAGGGACCGGGGCACACACCATGCAGGCAGTAGGGACTGGGACACACATCATGCAGGCAGTAGGGACTGGGACACACACCATGCAGGCAGTAGGGACCGGGGCACACACCATGCAGGCAGTAGGGACCGGGGCAGACATTTGTATTCACAAAGTAAAGGCCATTACAAACATGAGCCCAGGGCTGCAGGGCACCAAAAGGCAGATCAACTGGTCAAAGAGGGAGCCCGAACAGGAACCAAGTGGAACCCACTCGAGGCAGGCCCCATAGCAGCTATCCGGGGTGGTCAGGGGACACAAGGGAGTGCAAGGGTGGCTTTGGCCCTGGATCCCCAGCAGGTACAGGCGCTAGATCACGTCCTCAAGTCCGTCATGGAGAAGCTGACTGCGGGAGAAAAGGTCGAAGGACCGTACGGAGGCACAGGCCTCCATGTTAGGGAGAAGATGTTGCTTAATGGAGAGCAGTGGATAGTGCCCCAGCAGCACCAGAGGGAGTTCCTTCAGCTGGCCCACGCAGGCCCTGGAGCTGGACACCCCGGACCGGAGGTCACCTGGCAACGGGTGGAACAGGTCGGGTGGTGGCCCCAGCTCCGGGAACACACTCGTGAATTTTGCGCGAACTGTCTTGTCTGTGCAACCAATAATCCAGATCCCCAGAAAAGAAAGGTGTCTCTCGGACACGCAAGGAGGGTAGAGAGACCATGGCAATCGATACAAATCGATTACATAGGGCCCCTACCTGTGGCTGAGGGAGGGTACTGGTACTGCCTGGTTTTGGTGGACACTTTCACAAAGTGGGTTGAAGCCTTCCCTTGCTGAACAGCCACAGCAGCGGGGATCGCCAGGATATTGGTTAGGGAGGTGTTCTCCAGGTGGGGACTTCCACAGTACGTGGAGTCCGACCGGGGGAGCCACTTCACGGGACAGGTCATGCAGGTAACCCTGAAAGTGCTGGGGATTGAGGGGAAGTGGCACGTGGCCTACAACCCCCAGTCCTCAGGGCTAGTGGAGCGTATGAATAGGACCTTGAAAGAAAAACTGAGGAAGGAGACTGGGGATTCCCCGCAGAGGTGGGTGGAGAGGTTGCCCCTGGTTTTGATGGGGATCCAGGCCAGCCAGTCGAAAAGCACAGGGTATTCCCCATACAAGCTCATGACTGGAAGAGCCATGCGAACCCCCACCCATGTACTTGCCCCGGTCCTGACGGAAGCTCAGGGAATCGAGGTGAATCGGGACCACTTTACCAAGAGTCTGTAGGAGCACCTCAAGCAGATTCACTGGCAGGCGGCCACTAACATGGGGAAGCAACATCAGACCAACCGATTGCTGCTGGAACCGAGCAAACACCACGAGTGGCAGGTGGGGAACCAGGTCATGGTCCGCAACTTCACCAGGGTGGGAGTCTTTGAGCCACTGTACATGGGGCCTAACAGCATTGTCGATAAGGCAAGCCCCAAGGTATACGCGGGCAAGATGTCCCGCCGGGTTAAATGGTTTCACATTAAGCAATGTATTCTGTTTAACCCCAACAAGGCAAAACCTCGTGGGAAAGGGCAGCCCGGAGGGATAATCCCGACGGGAAGCCCAGGCCCCCAGCCCACCACTGCAGGCCCACCGATCCCACCACAAGGAGCAGTGAGTTGCTTCACAGGTACAAACTACCTACAGATTGGGACCCACAGGAAGGGGGATTCCCACCTTACAGATGGGACTAGGACTCACCTCCACCCATTAGGAGATCCGCTCGGACTCCACAGCCAAGGGTGCCTCCATCCCTAGCAGCCTGTTTTACCTTCCCGAGAGGTACTTGGGGAAAAGGGCCGTGCAGGGCAGGCAGCCAGTCACTGGACGTGACCCCACAGCCAAGGTCTCCTGACAGGGAAGGGGTTGTACCGGAGACAGAGACCACCGACAGTGAGGAACCTGTCGGGATAGCCTAGCCTTCGGTGCGGACAGCCCAGAGCCTGCAGGAGAGAGGGTGACAGCGGGTCCCAGCAGTGAGTGGTCCCTGGAGGAACGAGAGTCTCCTGACGGGGAGGGGGTTGTACCGGAGACAGGGACCGTCGACAGTGAGGAGCCTGTCGGGATAGCCTAGCCTTCGGTGCAGACAGCCCAGAGTCTGCAGGAGAGAGTGTGACAGCGGGTCCCAGCAGTGAGTGGTCCCTGGAGGAACGAGAGTCTCCTGATGGGGAAGGGGTTGTACCAGAGACAGGGACCACCGACAGTGAGGAGCCTGTCGGGATAGCCTAGCCTTCGGTGCAGACAGCCCAGAGTCTGCAGGAGAGAGTGTGACAGCGGGTCCCAGCAGTGAGTGGTCCCTGGAAGAACTGAGGAAACACTGTGAGAGTATCACTGCGAGTGGTTTCGGGTGGAACCCTTGTACAACCCAAAGCCCCCAGAGGATACGGGAGTCCTCGGCAGGGAGGAGCCTGCCGGGGAATTTCCGTTGCTCCCGAGGGCAGTGAGCCATCCCTGGAGGGGGTGAGGGGCTGTACCAGCCCAGTAAGCACCACCCGAAGCTCGGGGGACACCTTGGCAGGGGAGACAGAGGGGCCGCGGAGGTCGCTCCGGCCCAAGAGGCCAAAGGAGAGGTGGTCTCCCCCCTACATTCCCCCACATAAAAGGAAAACCAAGGAGCGTCCCAGGAATTAGCACAGCCACCCGGGAAGGGTGACAAGCAGGTTAAAAAGGAGAGCAGTCGGTGTGTACAGATATATATAAAGTGCTCTCTAGTGTTGTGGGGCTCAGGTGGGCTCTGCAATATCGGGAGTGTAACAGTCAGGCTTTTGAGCCAATAGGATAGGGAGCCTGGACTTATTCTTTTCTCTCACTTCCTCTTTTGTGTGAGGTTTGTCTGTTGTTTCAAGTGTTTATTAGTTGAAACCCCTTGACTCCCACAGTAAGATTGGGGTTTGCGGCCAGACCGATAGGCACACACAGTTTAAACCCGTGCAGGGGTACAGTGAGGTGGAGACAGAGTGGGAAATGGGGGAGGGATGAGTCAGGGGGCTCAGGGGTTTTGAACCAAATGAGGTTTTGTCTTTCAGAAGAGGAACCAGAGATGAGGAAAATCCTGGTCCTGTGCACCTACACCAGATTGTACATCGGCTACCCGGGAGAGACTGAAGACCCATTATTTTTGGATGCTCGGGGGGCAGGCACCGACTGTCACCACAGGAGAAGGGTCACCAGGGGTAGAGGGACCACAATATATACCCACAGGGGAAGGTGGCCAGGGTGGCTGGGGTCCAGTTCCACTCGATACTCCACACCCCGGGGTCACATATGGGGAAACATCAGTCTCCTGCCCCAGCATTGAGGTGACCACATCCCGGGTTAGGGGAGTGGGTGGGAAGAGGGTTTGCCTGACCTGTAAGGGACACATCCCGGGTTAGGGTAGTGGTTGGGAAGAGGGTTTGCCTGACCTGTAAGGGGCACATCCCGGGTTAGGGGAGTGGTTGGGAAGAGGGTTGGCCTGACCTGTAAGGGACACATCCCGGGTTAGGGGAGTGGTTGGGAAGAGGGTTGGCCTGACCTGTAAGGGACACATCCCGGGTTAGGGGAGTGGTTGGGAAGAGGGTTGGCCTGACCTGTAAGGGACACATCCCGGGTTAGGGTAGTGGTTGGGAAGAGGGTTGGCCTGACCTGTAAGGGACACATCCCGGGTTAGGGGAGTGGTTGGGAAGGGGGTTGGCCTGACCTGTAAGGGACACATCCCGGTGGGAAGGTGGTGGAGGCTCAGGAAGCTGAGCAAGGACATGGGAAACCCGACAGCAGATTGGGAGAGACTGGACAACTGCACCCACCGGACCATCACGGGCACCCAGGGGTGGGGGAGTGAGTGTGTGTTGGGATAAATGGTGGGAGGCGGAGTTAGGAGTGTGTGTGTGCATGTGGGATCAGAGAAGATATACCCGGCAGGCATCTCCATAGCGTTCTCCCGACAGTGGCGGGATGAAGGGGAGGGGATGGGATGGGACCGGAGCATGGTCACATGCATAGTAAGCCACCCCAGCTCCATCCACGCCACCGAGTTAAGCTCACACCCCAGACAGCCCCTGCCCACAGCCCCGACCGAACCAACTGACACGGACAGATGCCCGACCACCACCCAGGGACCACAGAACGGTTTGGTTTTGTTCCCACGGACAAGCTGCTATACCAGGGGGTCCACTAGGCCGTGGCCTCCGTCATCCTAAACCTTACCGAGGTGCACCTACCTGAGTGGTCCCAAAAGAGACAGAACACCTCTACCAGGCTCTCCTTCGAGAAATGTTCAGGACATTCTCCGAGCTCGATTTTGGCTATTTGAACAAGACTTTGCTTTACGGCCTACAACCCAAAGACAACGTCAAACCGAAAAGACACAGAAGAGGGATGTGGAATGATGTTTTTACCGGTTTCAACACCGGGCCATCAATGATTAATAGCATGGACAATGACGTAGCACATTTCGGATACCACATTCCATTTTTCCCAGAGCACCTGACAGAGCTGTTCAAAGCAGCACAAAATCCCAGAAACATTATTTCACCCAACAACAACAAAAACCAGTGTAGTACTATGATGTGTGATATTATGTGCTATTATGATTTTGGTGAAGGGTAATGGTTGAGATTTTACATTTTCAGTATTGTATTGATTCGAAATGTATGAATACCATTGGTGTATTTTAATGTTTATCGTGGGTTTAGGTAAGATTTGGGGACGATTGTCTCTGTGAGAGGGAAAAGATTTTGCTCCACATTTTGAAAACACCCTGAGACCGAGTGTTTTAATGGGGGAGTGTAAGGTTCAAAAATCCACGGCCGCATTTGAAACACCGTAAGGACAGGAAAACTAACATGGGATCGTTCCATGCACTAAATGAACATTTTTGGCCAAGTAAAAGCAGGCTGGGTAACGTGTGGGCGGATACAGACATTGTGGCGTCTGGCTCACAAGCGAGACAGAGGCACTGGCCAATGGGGGAAAAGTGCATTCTGGCAGGCCAATCAGGGGTCGAGTCAGGCCTGAAGTGGGGAAATCTTCAACCAATAAGGACTCCCCGACCCAGTTTGAAAATGACTTCCCCCCCCCAAATCAAACTACAAATGTGGGCCATTATCTACTACTGTTTGGTGGTCTGTACACAACTCCCACTAGAGTTTTCTGCCCCTTGGTATTCCGTAGCTCCACCCATACCGATTCCACATCATCCAGGCTAATGTCCCTCCTTACTATTGTGTTAATTTCCTCTTTAACCAGCAACACTACCCCACCTCCTTTTCCTTTCTGTCTATCCTTCCTAAATGTTGAATAGCCCTGGATGTTGAGTTCCCAGCCTTGGTCACCCTGGAGCCATGTCTCTGTGATGCCAATCACATCGTATCCGTTAACTGCTATCTGCACAGTTAATTCATCCACTTTATTCCGAATACTCCTCGCAGTGAGGCACAGAACCTTCAGGCTTGTCTTTTTAACACACTTATACCCTTTAGAATGTTGCTGCAAAGTGGCCCTTTTTGTTTTTTGCCTTGGGTTTCTCTGCCCTCCACTTTTACTCATCTCCTTTCTGTTTTTTGCTTCTCTCTCCACTTTGTTTCCCTCTGTCTCCCTGCATTGGTTCCCATCCCCCTGCCATATTAGTTTAACTCCTCCCCAACAGCACTAGCAAACACTCCCCCTAGGACATTGGTTCCGGTCCTGCCCAGGTGCAGACCGTCCGGTACTGGTCCCACCTCCCCCAGAACCGGTTCCAATGTCCCAGGAATTTGAATCCCTCCCTTCTGCACCACTCCTCAAGCCACGTATTCATCTGAGCTATCCTGTGATTCTGTCACTTGAGGTGATTCCGGCCTGTCCGGGCTGGCCGCAGGGACTGTGCATGCTGAGGGCTGTCTTTGTTGCTCGTACGCTGGCAGTGGTGTGGGTGACATCTCATCATGCTCTTCTTCCGATTCCTCCGTGTCTGCACTGAACCTTGTCTTTACTTGGTCCAAGTGTTTGCGGCATATCTGCCCATTGTTTAGTCTGACCACCATGACCCTGTTTCCTTCTTTGCCAATTACGGTGCCCTCAAGCCACTTGGGTCCCAAAGCATGGTTAAGAACAAATACTGGGTCATCTATTTCTATCCACCTCCCCCTTGAGCCTCGATCATGGAGCTCGGTTTGGGACTGGTGCTTGCCCTCAACAATGTCTGCCAGGGCTGGGTGAATGAGGGACAGCTGCGTCTTGAGTGCGGGAGGGACCTGTAGGCCAGCAGGAGGCGCGATAGTCGGTACTGAAGGGAGGGTCCTTGGATATGTAGCATGCCCTGCTTTATGACTTGGACCACCCGTTCCGCCTGACCATTGGAGGCCGGCTTGAACGGCGCTGTCCAGACGTGCTTGATACCATTGCCCGACATAAACTCCTGGAATTCATGGCTGGTGAAACACGGGCCATTATCGCTGACCAGGATATCCGGCAAGCCCTGGGTCGCGAAAACCGTACGCAGACTCTCCACGGTGATGGATGTCGTGCACGAGTTTAATATGATGCACTCGATCCACTTCGAGTACGCATCGACAACGATCAGGAACATTTTCCACATGAACGGGCCCGCGTAGTCTACGTGAATACGTGACCATGGGCTCATGGGACAGGGCCACGGGCTGAGTGGGGCCTCCCTGGAGGCATTGCCCAGCTGAGCACACGTCGTGCATCTGTGAACTCAGTGTTCCAGGTCTGAGTCAATCCCTGGCCACCACACATGTGACTGGGCAATGGCCTTCATTAACACGATGCCAGGGTGCTCGCTGTGGAGTTCCCTGATGAACGCTTCCCTTCCTTTCTGGGGCATGACAACCCGGCTGCCCCATAACAGGCAGTCGGCTTGGATGGAGAGTTCATCCATCCGTCTCTGAAACAGTCTGACCTCCTCGGGGCACGCCCTGTGTGCGGGCGCCCAATCCCCAGTCAGGACACATTTCTTTATCATGGATAGGAGGGGGTCCCTGTTGGTCCAGAGTTTGATCTGGTGGGCTGTGATGGGGGAGCCCGCAGTGTCAAAAGCCTCAACGGCCATGACCATCTCAGCGCTCTGCTCCGACGCCCCCTCGGTGGTGGCCAGTGGGAGCCTGCTGAGTGCATCAACGCAATTTTCGGTGCCTGGCCGGTGCCGTATGGTGTAGTCATACGCAGCCAGTGTGAGGGCCCATCGCTGTATGTGAGCTGATGCATTAGCATTGACAGCCTTGCTGTCGGACAACAGGGATGTTAACGGCTTGTGGTCAGTCTCTAGCTCGAACCGTCTACTGAAGAGGTACTGGTGCATCTTTTTCACACAGTACACACACGCGAGTGCCTCCTTCTCGACCGCGCTGTATCCACGCTCTGCCTGGGAGAGCGACCTGGAGGTGTAAGCCACTGGTTGGAGTTGGCCGTCATCGTTACCCTGCTGCAACACACACCCAACCCCGTAGGATGACGCATCGCATGTTAAAACCAGTTTTTTACAGGGGTCATACAAAGTCAACAGTTTGTTGGAACACAGCAGTTCCTCGCCTTATTGAAAGCCCGTTCTTGACAATCCCCACAAAACCATTCACAACCTTTACGCAGGAACATGTGTAACGGCTCCAACAATGTGCTTCAGTTCGGCAGAAAGTTCCCGAAATAGTTCAAAAGTCCCAGGAATGATCACAGCTCCGACGTGTTTCCAGGCCTGGGTGCCCGGTGAATCACCTCAGTTTTTGATTCAGTGGGCCTGATCCCATGTACAGCAACCCTCCTGCCCAAAAACTCGACCTCTGGGGTCAAAAACACACACTTGGCCTTTTTCAGCCGCAAGCCTACCCGATCCAATCGGCGTAGTACCTCCTCCAGGTTGTGGAGGTGTTCCTCGGTGTCTCGACCCGTTATGGGAATGTCGTCTTGGAACACAATCGTTCCAGGGATGGACTTGAGCAAACTTTCCATGTTTCTCTGAAAGATAGCTGCTGCCGAACGAATGACAAACGGACACCTGTTGTAGATAAATAATCCCTTGTGTGTCGTGATGGTCAGAAGCTTGGGTTCTTCAGTCTGTTCCTGAGTCATGTCGGCCAAAGTGAGGTTCAGCTTCGTGAACAGCTTACCACCTGCCAGCGTGGCAAAAAGGTCCTCCGCTCTCGGGAGCGGGTATTGGTCTTGCAGCGACACTCGGTTGATGGTGGCTTTGTAGTCGCCACAAATCCTGACCGAGCCGTCTGCTTTAAACACAGGAACGATGGGACTGGCCCAGTCGCTGAATTCAACGGCCGAAATTATGCCCTCTCTGAGCAGCCTGTCCAATTCACTTTCAATTTTTTCACGCATCACATACGGCAACGCTCTGGCCTTGTGGTGCACTGGTCTGGCGTCCGGAGTGATGGAAAGAGAAAAAGGTTAGTAAAGACAAAGGTAGGTCCCCTGCAGTCACAATCAGGGGAAGTCATAACTGGGAACAAAGAAATGGCAGACCAATTGAACAAGTACTTTGGTTCTGTCTTCACAAAGGAAGACAAAAATAACTTTCCCGATGTACTAGGGGTCCGAAGGACAAGTAAGAAGGAGGTACTGAAGGATATCCTTATTAGGCGGGAAATTGTGTTCGGGAAATTGATGGGTTGAAGGCCGATAAATCTCCGAGGCCTGATAGTCTACATCCCAGAGTACTTAAGGAAATGGCCCGAGAAATAGTGGATGCATTGGTGATAATTTTCTAACAGTCTGTCGACTCGGGATCAGTTCCTATGGACTGGAGAGTTGCTAATATAACACCACTTTTTAAAAAAGGAGGGAGAGAGAAAACGGGTAATTATAGACCGGTTAGCCTGACATCAGTAGTGGGGAAAATGCTGGAATCAATTATTAAGGATGAAATAGCAGCGCATTTGGAAAGCAGTGATAGGATCGGTCCAAGTCAGCATGGATTTATGAAAGGGAAATCATGCTTGACAAATCTTCTGGAATTTTTTGAGGATGTAACTGGTAGAGTGGAAAAGGGAGAACCAGTGGATGTGGTGTATTTGGACTTTCAAAAGGTTTTTGACAAGGTCCCACACAAGAGATTGGTGTGCAAAATCAAAGCACATGGTATTGGGGGCAGTGTACTGATGTGGATAGGGAACTGGTTGGCAGATAGGAAGCAGAGAGTCGGGATTAACGGATCCTTTTCAGAATGGCAGGCAGTGACTAGTGGGGTGCCGCAGGGCTCAGTGCTGGGACCCCAGCTCTTTACAATATACATCAATGATTTAGATGATGGAATTGTGTGTAATATCTCCAAGTTTGCAGATGACACTAAACTGGGTGGCGGTGTGAGCTGTGACGAGGATGCTAAGAGGCTGCAGAGTGACTTGGATAGGTTAGGCGACTGGGCAAATGCATGGCAGATGCAGTATAATGTGGATAAATGTGAGGTTATCCACTTTAGGAGCAAAAACACGAAGGCAGAATACTATCTGAATGGCGGCAGATTAGGAAAAGGGGAGGTGCAGCGAGACCTGGGTGTCATGGTACATCAGTCATTGAAAGTTGGCATGCAGGTACAACAGGCGGTGAAGAAGGCAAATGGTATGTTGACCTTCATAGCTAGAGGATTTGAGTATTGGAGCAGGGAGGTCTTACTGCAGTTGTACAGGGCCTTGGTGAGGCCCCACCTGGAATATTGTGTTCAGTTTTGGTCTCCTAGTCTGAGGAAGGACGTTCTTGCTATTGAGGGAGTGCAGCGAAGGTTCACCAGACTGATTTCAGGGTTGGCTGGGCTGTCATATGAGGAGAGACTGGATCAACTGGGCCTTTATACACTGGAGTTTGGAAGGATGAGAGGGGATCTCATAGAAATATATAAGATTCTGACTGGACTAGACAGGCTAGATGTGGGAAGAATGTTCCCGATGTTGGGGAAGTCCAGAACTAGGGGTCACAGTCTTAGGATAAGGGGCAGGCTGTTTAGGACTGAGATGAGGAGAAACTTCTTCACTCAGAGAGTTGTTAACCTGTGGAATTCCCTACCACAGAGAGTTGCTGATGCCAGTTCACTGGATATTTTCAAGAGGGAGTTAGATATGGCCCTTACGGTTAAGGGGATCAAGGGTATGGAGAGAAAGCAAGAAAGGGGTACTGAGGGAATGATCAGCCATGATCTTATTGAATGGCGGTGCTTTGGTGTATGAGCTGTGGACGTTGGCCTCATGAACTCTCTGAACTTAAGCATCCATGGTTGTTCCCCAGGCCTCATCCTGCATTGCAGACCCCTCGTCTGGTTCCTCTGTCTCGCAGACTAGCCTCGCTACTGCCTTTTTGCACTCAAGGAATGGTGGTGCAGGCTCGAAGGGCCGAATGGCCTACTCCTGCACCTATTTTCTATGTTTCTATGTTTCTATTCAGGCCAGGTGTCCCTTGACATTACAAATCCTACAGGTGTAAAGTTGGAACCTGCAGATTTTTGCAGTGTGTCTGCCCCCACATCTCCAACATGAGCTGAGATTGCTGTTAACAAAAGGACTATTCCCAGACATTCCTCTGATGGCTCTTTTGGCTGTTTCTAAACCTTCTGATGGGGGATATTAATTGTCCCATCACAGGATGTATTGTTCCTTGTGATGGCGTGAATTGCCGATCCCCTTTCCATTGTCCCTGTTGCCAGGAGCTTGTTGCTACCTGGGTGGTGTCGAATTGCCCTTGCCTGCCTGTGGGGTTCTGTGTCCTTTTTAAAACATTGATTCCCTGGTTCAATGCAACGTTAAAACCAGGGCTGTGTGCATAGATTAGCTTGGTCACCTCTTCCCCCGCCATAAAGGTCTGAGCTATCACCGCCACCCCTTCTAAAGTCAAGTCCTTAGTCTTTATGAGCTTCCTGGAAATGCCGGCATGATTGATGCCCTCGATGAAAAAGTCCCTTAACATCTACCCCCTGCAGGCATCGGAGAACTTACAGAGACTGGCCAAGTTCCGCCATGAAGTCCGAGACGTTTTGTCCCTCCCGACGCCGGTGAGAGTAGAACCGGTGCCGGGCCATGTGTACACTACTTGCCGGCTTGAGATGCTCACTGATCAGCTGGCTGAGCTCTTCAAAGGACTTGTCCGCCGGCTTTTGGGGTGCGAGCAGGTCTTTCATCAGTGCATACGTCTGTGGACCACAGCTGGTCAGTAGATGCATACGTCTGTGGACCACAGCTGGTCAGTAGATGCATACGTCTGTGGAACACAGCTGGTCAGTAGATGCATACGTCTGTGGACCACAGCTGGTCAGTAGATGCATATGTCTGTGGACCACAGCTGGTCAGTAGATGCATACGTCTGTGGACCACAGCTGGTCAGTAGATGCATATGTCTGTGGACCACAGCTGGTCAGTAGATGCATAAGTCTGTGGACCACAGCTGGTCAGTAGATGCATACGTCTGTGGACCACAGCTGGTCAGTAGGTGTGCCCTCCGCTTGTCAGCCGCTGTCTCTTCCAGCCAGTCCTTTGTGACAAAGCTCTGCTGGAGTCTTTCCACAAAGTCATCCCAGTCCTCATTCACACAGTAACATTCCTCTGTGCCACCGGTGGCCATCCTCGTGGTTCAGTGATTCCCGTTTCTCGTCGCCAGATGTTGTGTCTCTGCACCTTGTTACAAACTCACATGAGGCATGGATATATCAGACACGGTCACTCTGTGACCTTCACCTTTATTTCCAGGACTAAAGAGTGCTGATCCTGGTGGGACCTCCCCTTTTATACCTGGAAACCCAGGTGAGGAGCTCACTCCCTGTGGTCAGTCTGTGCATTACAAGGGTACATGAGTTACAGTTATACATGACAGAGAGAGAGACAGGAGGAGAGAGAGTTCCCTGTCTCCCCAGAATGGGGAGACAGAGTGTAAGGTCCTGTCCCTGCAGTACAGACTCACACGAGGCACATGCTGAAGTCAAGGTCACTCTGGACCTGCACCTTTATTACACAGCTCTCGAAAAAACCCCACTTGCCTGAGACCTGTCCTGATATACCTGTCTGGGACAGGTATCCAGTGTCTCCTGCAAGTGCACCCCTGGTGGTAAGGTAAGCTTGTGGTTACAGGTCATCTCTAGTTACAGTCATGTATAGCATGGTAAGATACAGTTATGTACAGTAGTGTGAGATACATGACATCACCCTCCTCCAAGGTCTTATTGTCTTTATAGGTTCAGTCTCTCAGGTGGTCTACGCTCTCGCTTGGAGCGTCTTCGTTGTGGTTCAGTTGTTTGCCTTGGTGCCTGTTTTTCTTTCGGTGTGATTGCTGGTATCTCGCCTGGGCTGTCTGTTTCGTTCAGTATGATTGTTGGTATCTCTCTGGGCTGTCTGTTGGGATTGCCCTTTCCTCGGGTTGTTCCCTCTGTCTGTCCACCAGGTGTGATGTAAGTTCCACATTGTAGTCTACTTCTCGTTCAGCAGTGTTGTTGCTAAAACCTACTTTTGACTTGGTCTACATGCCTCCGGCAGGTTTTGCCATTGTCCATTTGAACAAACAATAGCCTGTTTCCTGCCTTGCCCGTTACTGTTCCTGCAAGCCATTTGGGATCCTAGCCATAGTTTAGCACAAACACTTTGTCCCCTATCTCGTTCCACCTCCCCCTTGTCGAAATCTCGACCTCAGAAAAGAATGACTCCGACACTTACAGCTCCGATGGAAGTTTCCCTTTTAATTTACTTGCTCGCAAGGGGTAGGTTTCACTCAGTCAAGGGCTAAATGAAACCTCCGCAATGGTACAGCTTCACAAGATATTTATACAGTAAAACCCAAGTTCTGGCCTCTCCCTGTGTATTGCTCTGTCTCACAGTCAGTGAATACAGATAAAGAGTTAATTACTATATCCTGGTCCTGAAATGGTGTCAAGATATTTCCTTTTGTCAGGGTTATCAGAAAGCCAAACGGCCATTACTCCATGAGTCATAGGTAATGGGCTATCACCTGTCTTGTATTGTGTCAGGATTATCCAATTTCCTGGTCAGTTTACCTGTTTGCTTCAAATGGATGAGGTAAAGGAAAGAGATAATGGCTAGAAGATAAGGGTGGGGTGACATGGAACTCCTGTAGTGTAGACAATAGGAGAGCACCATGGGGGGTTACTTGTCTCAGCATGACTTGTCTCCTAGCTGTCTGATAACCATCAGCCATCTAACAGCAGGTTTAGCTGTTTAAAATAAGCTGGCTGCTAAAATGCAGAAAGTTCTGGAAGGGCCAGGACTCCATTTTAATCAAAAGGCACACAAATACCGTTTGGTATCAGCTTAGATAAAAATACATTTCCACATTCCCCCATTTTGTCCTTCACAAGGACAACTCAATCCATTCTGATCTTGTACAGTCTCTCCATTTCCATTTCTACACAAGAGCCTTCAGCAGTTGTTGCTACCATAACTCTAGCCGTGGTCTCGGTAGGTAACATAGTTTCTCCAACCCTGGCACAGCAACACTTAATGACGACAAATAATAGATACAGGGCGAAGACTATCAGCAGGAATATGATCAAACCCTGTACCACAGATTTCCCCAGGGCTCCCAACCATCCTGATGCCCAACCCCACAAGGTGATACCGTCCTGGCCAACTGTCTGTTTATACTCTATTACCTTTTTCCTGATGTTTTCAGCTAGACTGCCGATATCTTCTGATTTATCTGGGATATATGTACAGCATTCTTCACCTATTAATGCGCATGTCCCTCCCTCCTTGGCTAGGAGATAATCTAAGGCCATACGATTTTGGAGAGCCACTGTTCGAATAGCTACCATTTCGTCATTTATCCCTTCAAAGGCTTGGGAAGTTGCGTTGGCTACTGATTCTACTAAGTTAGCCAGTTCCCGTAACTGCCATTCGGTCGATGCTATTCCATAGGGTGGCACCATTACCTTGAATATTCCGTTTAGCCACGTCAAATCCCGTTTAAATCTGTGGCTTCCATAGGCCTCCCTTAGAGTCCTTACTGATCTGATAAGGGGTACCACATATCCTAAGTAACAGGACCCTGTCCAGTTGGCTGGTAACCATGGGTAGGCTTTATGGCCACAAATAAAGTAGGTGCAATTATAGGACGTCAGCTCCTGGTCCTTTCGCACTGTCCCTACTCGAGTGGTCTCACCTTCCCACCCTTCACCTGGGGCTTTGTTATGGACCGTTGTCCAGCCAACGGTTGCTATCTTTCTCTCAGTCGGATTAGTTGTGGCTTGCCATTTAATCATTTGGGAACACTTGCTGCGTCCCATTTCTGGTCCTTTTGTCTCATTACTCACTAGGCATATTATACCTTCAGGATTTCTTATTCTGGGAGTAATGCTTAGGAAGGGAGGCTGATGGTTATTATCATAATTGGGCTGGTACCATCCCTGGAAGGCTGTAAGTTTATACCCTGCCGACCTCCATTCTGTTTGCTCCTTCGTTTCTGGCCCCTTAGTTAGTTTTGTCCTGTTTTGCACTGTCAACCATTCTACCATTTCTGATTCGTTAAAGGGGACAGATCTCAGGGGAATACCCCCTTCGGAGTGGACAGGTACATGGGAACATATCCAGCAACTCGACAAGTTTCTTTCTTGAGCATACCTATGACTCAGTGCCATAAATACGTTTACGTGCAGTTCCCTTCGGTGGTGGGTCTGTACCCCTGGTGTAATCAATAATGTGAAGTAAAACCCTGTCAAGCCCAGCACCATCAGTCCCCATAGTCCATACAGTTCTTTATTCAGTCTTCCTTTTTCTGTTCCTCTGATTCCTTCGTCCCTTCCTCCTGGTCGGGTGCCCGTTTGCAATGGGATGCGTGGATCCATGTTGGTCTTTCCTTTACCTTGATTGCAGTATTGGTCGCCAGCAGGACCTGGTATGGTCCTTCGAATCTTGGCTGTAGACTGCTTTTCCTTTTAAAAATCTTGATGTAAACGAATTCCCCTGGCTCCAGGTTATGACACTTCCCTTCCGCTGGCTTGACTTGGGCTTCCTTTACCTGTGAATGAAAGCTGGAAATACATTTGGTTAGTTCAATACAATAATTCAACATATTTTCCTCCATTTTGTGGATGTCCATCTGTTTTGCAGTAAATGGTGCTGTAAAAGGTAGTCGTTGGGGACGTCCCATAACTATCTCATGTGGTGACAAGCCTGTTGTTCTGTTGGTTGCAGATCGCATTACCATCAAAGCTAAGGGCAGCAGTTCTGTCCATTTCAGTCCAGTGTCATTGCATAGTTTTGCCAGCTTATTTTTAAGCATTCCATTATATCTTTCAACAAGTCCAGCTGATTGTGGATGATAACTGCAATGAAAACGTTGATTAATCTGTAAAGCTTTACACATTTCTCTTATGACAGTTCCCGTGAAATGTGACCCGTTATCACTGGAAAGCTTAGCAGGGATTCCGAAGGGCGGTACAATTTCTTTTAACAAACATTTAGCAACAGTAGTGGCATCGGCCTTTTTACATGGAAAGGCTTCAATCCATCTACAGAACACATCTACAATAACTAATACATACTTGAATCCCATACACATAGGTAATTCAATAAAATCCATTTGTAAATGTACAAAAGGCCCGACTGGATTTGGGTGGGAGGCAGATTCTACTTTTTCCGTCTTACCCGGATTCATTGTCTGACAGGTAACACAATTTTCACAGATTTGTTTTGCAATTGCCGAAATACCTGGTGCATACCAAGTTGCCAAAATATAATCTGCCAATCCCCCTTTGCCTGCATGTGTGAATGTATGAACACATCGGGCAATCCATGGAAGTAAGGGAAGTAAGGATCTAGGGGCCACCACGCGGCCGTCATGGTGAACCCATATTCCTTCTGGATTTTTATAACATTGATCCTTCGTCCAGGTCACCACCTCCTCCGTACTGGCCTGTGTCTGAAAGGCCAGCACGTCATTAATGGTGGGTGGTGGGTCTGTCTCCTCCTCCGTACTGGTCTGTGTCTGAAAGGTCAGCACGTCATTAATAGTGGGTGGTGGGTCTGTCTCCTCCTCCTCCTCCGTACTGGCCTGTGTCTGAAAGGCCAGCACGTCATTAATAGTGGGTGGTGGGTCTGTCTCCACCTCCTCCTCCGTACTGGCCTGTGTCTGAAAGGTCAGCACGTCATTAATAGTGGGTGGCGGGTCTGAGCAATTATTTTTCCTTAGCGGGAACAATGACACCTGCATCCCCCCTTTCGACAGAGCTGCTGACTTAGCTGCATTATCAGCTCTGGCATTCCCAAGTGCCACCTCATTCGACTGGCCTGTATGTGCTTGGCATTTGATAATGGCAAGTTTTAAGGGGCATTGAATGGCTCGCAGGAGATTTTCCACTTGTTCTGCATTTTTGATAGGGGTTCCTGAAGAAGTCAGGTACCCGCGAATCTTCCAAATTTGTCCATAGTCATGTGATACCCCAAAAGCATACCTGGAGTCAGTGTAGATATTAACTGTGTGTCCTTCAGCCAGAATACAGGCTCGAGTTAACGCAAACAATTCGGCTTGTTGGGCTGAAAAGGAGTCTGGAAGAGAGGCTGTTTCGACAACATTAAACTGAGTTACAATTGCATAAGCCGCTCTAGGTTGGCCCCTATCATTTCGTAAGGCTGATCCGTCAACATAGTACACTAGATCAGGATTACACATTGGTACATCTGTTAGATTGATACGTGGTTTAGTCACTAATTCGGTTACCATTTCACATGAATGGGGTTCGCCGTCGTCTTCCGTGGGGAGTAGAGTGGCTGGATTTAAGGTAGTACATCTTTTGATGACAAGGTTCGGATTTGATAACAGTTCGACCTCGTATTTGGTGGTTCTTGCGGAGGTTAGGTGTTGGGTGGCACATTTAGTAAGTAAAATCTCGACAGAGTGTGGGATATATAAAATGGTCTGATGATTTAGAGTTATTGTCTGAGCCTGTTGCATAGCATAATAAGCTGCTGCCAACGAAGGAAGACATCCTGGTAGTCCGCGTGCCACTGGGTCTAGTTGGGTACTGAAATATGCTTCCGGTCGCTGCCTGTCCCCATGTAACTGAGTCAAAACAGATTGTGCAAAACCCGACTTGTGATGCACAAATAAGTTGAATAGCTTAGTGTAATCTGGTAATCCCAAGGCGGGTGCTGAAGTGAGGGACTGTTTAAGGTTCTGAAAAGCATTCCGGGATACCTCATTCCAAATCAACTTCTCTGGTAGTGCGGGCATGGACATGTCTAACAGTGGTCTAACGATCTCGGAATAACTCGTAACCCATTGCCGGCAGTATCCTGTCATGCCGAGGAGGTGTTTCATTTCTCTCTTGGTTACTGGTAGTGGGGCAGAGCAGATTGCTTTTACTCGGTCTTGTGTCAATTGTCTCGTATCTCTGACCAATTCGTGCCCTAGATACCGAACCTTTTCTGAGACAAATTGTAACTTAGCCTTTGACACCTTGTGTCCTTTCGAGGCCAGAGCTTTTAATAACACAAGGGAGTCCGTTTCGCAGGCCAATTTGGAGGGTGAGGCGAGCAATAAGTCGTCAACATACTGCACAAGTGTAGAACCTGCTGGTAAAATTACATCTTCCAGATCCCTCTTTAGGCATTGTGAGAATATGGTAGGGCTCTCGGTAAATCCCTGCGGGAGTCTTGTCCACGTATATTGGCGTCCTTTATACGTGAAGGCAAACAGGAATTGAGACTCTGGGTGAATAGGTATTGAGAAAAATGCTGAACACAGATCAACTACTGTGTAATACGTTGATGATGCCGGAATACTGGCAAGTATAATTGCCGGGTTGGGTACCACTGGATAAGTTGGGAATACCGAATGATTCACGGCTCGTAGGTCTTGGACAAATCTCCATTTGTCACTATTGGGCTTCTGCACCGGAAAGATCGGTGTGTTACATGGACTTCTAGTTGGAACGATTACTCCCTGGGCCAGCAGGGACTTAATGACTGGCTCAATACCTTGTTCTGCGGCTGGGGACAAGGGGTATTGGGGCTTCTTGGGGAGCGGGGCGGTTGAATTGATTGCTACCTTATAGGGTTGTGCGGTAAGCATCCTCCCTACTTCATTAGCGTGTGTAGACCATAGTTGTTCTGGAACTTTAGCAAGAAGCTCTGCTGTGCTTTGTCGTACTGGGAAGCTAGTGGCTGAGAGCATCCTTTCTTCTAAGACAGCATCGAAGTATACTTTCCCATTCAACTTGACAGAATAGCCTCCCCCCCTTTCATGTTGCCCCAAAGTTCCATTAAGTGTGTGCCATTCCTCTTGTACTGGGGATCCTTGCATTCTTTTAACCATCTGTCCTAAATCCTGGGGTTTATGTGTGCCTGCAACCGCAAGGGTGCAGTGTGGAATGCTCCCTTTAACCCTAAACAAGCTCTGACTGTGGGAGGATAATTCAACCCCTGCCGCTATCCCTTCGGGTCCGATAAAGATTTTTCCGATCATCAATTGATGTTTCTGGTGCAGGAATGGTTGATAAAAGATTTGTGCTGTAGCGTCTGATCCCGTTTTGTCACAATATGCTGTGCAGTGTAATGTTTCGTACCACTTGCCCAAGGTTTGAGATTTGAGGTAGTCTGTGATTAACCTTGTTACACACCAATATGAACCAACCAAATAGGATAGGGTTTTGCTTAGTGTGGGGTCCAAATTTTCCCAGGCATACAATATGGGAGTTGTGGGTTGAAGTAGTGGATATGCGCCACATTTATCTATGGGGACTCGAACCTCCAGACCAGCTGGGGAACAGAGGATCGTGGCATTCATTTTACATAACAGGTCACGTCCACACAGATTCACTGGAACCTCTTTAGACAGTAGGAATGAATGACTATCTTCGTAATCCTCTATTTGTACATTGATAGGGTTGGAGAAAAACATTTGCTGTGCGTGTCCAGATAGTCCAATCACTGAGGTTTGATTAGTGGAAGTGGGAATTCCCCTCGTATCCTCCCTTGAAAGGACCGAATAGGTGGCACCAGTATCCACTAGGAATGGGACATCCTTTCCTTGTATTCGTATTTTTACTTCAGGTTCTCCTATGGCATTTAACGAAACGACAGGAAGCTGTTTGTTCGCAGCACTCGGGTCTGGGATTGGGCGTCATTGATCATTATACGGGCAATTTGGTGGTTGGCCCAATTGCTTTTGATTCTGTGATCCAAATGGATCTTGAACAGAGAAATGAGTCTGAGGTCTAGCATGTACCTGGACTTGGGTTGGGTCCTGGAGGGGGAGGGTGTGCTCTATTACCTGCCTGTTGAGTCCAATCATAATTTGGTTGTTGCTGTTTTGCTCGGCAAGTTCTAGCCCAGTGTCCAATCTGACCACAATTGTGACAGGTATCATATTGTTCCTGCCCTGTACCTCCTCTCCCTCTTCCCCTGTAATATCCTCCTCTGGCTCGCCCTCTTCCTCTACCCTGGGGTGGGGCGTAGGACGGTGTCGCTGGGGTGGGTGTTATTGGAGCTGCTTGTCCTACAAACATGGTGACCTTGCTTCTAGATTCTCTATTTCGCTCTTGTATGTCCTTTAACATAGATACAACCTTGGATAGCGATTCCTGTCGCCATCCGAGACAAACTAGTTTAAAGGGATCTCTGAGTTCGGGCCGTAGCCCGTTTACCACGGCGCTGATCATAGGAGCTTCTACCTCCTCCATTTTCATGCCTGAACATTGGTTCATGATCTCTCGCACTCTTTCTACATAATCCTCAACATCCTCCTCCTTTCTTTGTGTAGTTTCCATAATTTTGGACCAATTCGTTTTCCTCGGGAACACCGAATGTAAGGCTTCCCAACATCTTCCCCAGAACCCCTCTCCTGGCTTCGTGCTGGGATCTGCATCTGGAGCCTCTCCATGGGTTTTAAAATCTTTGAATTTTATCTCAAGTTCGGCAAATTTTGTGTCCTTTAACCATGCTTTCAGTAAGATTTGACCATCTAATATACTGGGTTCGTGGCACAAGATGATTACTTTTAACTGGTCTATGGCCTTTTCAATATTGGTTTTGGGGTCTGCCAATCCTTCCACAATTATTCTTAACTCACTTGGTGACCATGGTCGATAAATAGGGACCGGAGCCCCCCCAGAGAGTGGACTGGGAAAAGGTCTTACTGGGTATGCAGATGATGATGGCTCCAGGGCACCGGGCCCTGGTCCACGGATAAGTCTTACTGGGTCTGCAGATGATGATGGCTCCAGGGCACCGGGCCCTGGTCCACGGGTAAGTCTTACTGGGTATACTGATGATGATGGCTCCAGGGCACTGGGCTCTGGTCCACGGGTATGACTTACTGGGTATACTGATGATGATGGCTCCAGGGCACTGGGCTCTGGTCCACGGGTATGACTTCGTGTGCCCCCTGCAGGGCCGTCACGGTATTGATTCCCTTGTGACTGACTTATATTTCCTGCAGCCTCACCTGTATTGTTGGGAGCGGGTGTTACCCCGTTTCCCTGTACTCCGGCCCGAGGATCGTCTCCTCCTTGGCCTGGAGCACCCCCCGGGGATGGAACATACGGCGGTGGTCGATGGCTGTAGGGAGTCCAATCCTCATCCCAGTCCTCATCCTCATCCTTATCCCAACCCTCCGGAGCCCTAGGTGAGTGTGCCTTTGTCTCTTTAGCAACCATAACGGATGGGTGTTTGTTATGTCGAGGGCGATTCACCTGCTCTACCCGTTCATCCCCCTGCTTTCTCCCTCTAGTACACTGCTTGCTAACTCTTAGGCTCTTCTCGTGTCGTTCCTCAGCTTCCCTTTTCCAATCTCCAAACGCTGACCAATTCACTTTTTTTTTCCCTCTTCTACCTGGGTCTCTGTCTATAAGGCATTCTTCTAGACAGGTTATTCTCTCTAAATTGAATGAACCATCGGGTGGAAATGGCCTGTTTTCACCCTTAGTCCATTTTACCCATTCTCTTAGGTGGTCAATTGAAGACTGACCACAATTCTGGAGCATAAAATGGGCTGGGGTCCCTTTTGGTGGTGGTTTACTTGCTCCAGCCCCCATTCTGGATGATTTAAGATTTTTCCACAGTTTCTGATCTCACAATCCTTTCGGCCAACCGAGTTCTCTACGCCCACTTCTCCTGGCCGTTACGTGGCCTGAAAAGGCTCTTAATTCGGGCTCAGTCTGGGTGTGTGAGATATGTTGGCACAAACCAACCATAGTTGATCAATCAGTTACTGTTTCTTTTCCCAATCAATCCTTGTGTTTTTTTTTTCCTGAATCACAACTTTCCCTAGTGACTCTTCCCGTTTCTCTAATGGCAATGACTCACGAAGGTATTGCACGCAACAGTAATACAAGGACAACAAACAATATTCCCGCGAGTACACAAATCATAACCTCTAAACAAATTCTCAGTCTGCGTTGTACGCCACTACAGACCGAGTCCTTAACTTATCCTAATAACAGCTGATAAAACTTAAGGTTCCGTACCCAAACACTTTGATCGATTGCGCTCTTTTTTTTTTATAGTCTTATCACATAAGAACCCCTTCCGAATTAAAAACAATAAAAATCTTATCACATAAGAACCTGGAACCCTTTTCGATCGACTAGCGCTCCCTTACCTACTGAAACCTTCCCCGGGCTGTCTCGAGGTTTTTTCCAGAACCTGTTCTCTTCTGCTGGCGAGCTGAGAAAGAAATGGTTATAAAAAAAATACCTTTAACTTTTAAATGCCGAGTCTTGTAGATGCAGTACCTCAGCTGTGGACAACAGATTACATCTGCGATTCAACAGTGAAGAAACCTCTTGTGAGCAAAGGCTCACCTTGTTTGGCCACCGAAGCCTTTCACTGGAGAGGCACTATGCCTGTATCCGTTTTACTCACAGAACAGAGAGTATGCATCTCGGTGGAACCTCCAATAACTGTCGAAATCTCGACCTTCTAAAAGAATGACTCCGACACTTACAGCTCCGGTAGAAGTTTCTTTTTTAATTTACTTGCTCGCAAGGGGTAGGTCACACTCAGTCAAGGGCTAAGTGAACACCTCCGAAATGGTTCAGTTTAACAAGATATTTATACAGTAAAACCAAAGTTCTGGCCTCTCCCTGTGTATTGCTCTGTCTCACAGTCAGTGAATACAGATAAAGAGTTAATTACTATATCCTGGTCCTGACAGGGTATCCAGATATTTCCTTTTGTCAGGGTAATCAGAAAGCCAAACGGCCATTACTCCATGAGTCATAGGTAATGGGCTATCACCTGTCTTGTATTGTGTCAGGATTGTTTCAATTTCCTGGTCAGTTTATCTGTTTGCATCAAATGGATGAGGTCTCGGAAAGAGATAATGGCTAGAAGATAAGGGTGGGGTGACATGGAACTCCTGTAGTGTAGACAATAGGAGAGCACCATGGGGGGGGTTACTTGTCTCAGCATGACTTGTCTCCTAGCTGTCTGATGGCCATCAGCCATCTAACAGCAGGTTTAGCTGTTTATGCAAGCTGACTGCTAAAATGCAGAACGTTCTGGAAGGGCCAGGACTCCATTTTGATCAAAAGGCACACAAATACCGTATGGTATCAGCTTAGATAAAAATACATTTCCACAAGGTGTACCGATGGATGTGGTGTATTTAGATTTCCAACAGGCATTCGATAAGGTGCCACACAAAAGGTTACTGCAGAAGATAAAGTTACGTGGAGTCAGAGGAAATGTATTAGCATGGATAGAGAATTGGCTGGCGAACAGAAAGCAGAGAGTCGGGATAAATGGGTCCTTTTCGGGTTGGAAATCGGTGGTTAGTGGTGTGCCACAGGGATCAGTGCTGGGACCACAACTGTTTACAATATACATAGATGACCTGGAAGAGGGGACAGAGTGTAGTGTAACAAAATTTGCAGATGACACAAAGATTAGTGGGAAAGCGGGTTGTGTAGAGGACACAGAGAGGCTGCAAAGAGATTTGGATAGGTTAAGCGAATGGGCTAAGGTTTGGCAGATGGAATACAATGTCGGAAAGTGTGAGGTCATCCACCTTGGGAAAAAAACACAGTAAAAGGGAATATTATTTGAATGGGGAGAAATTACAACATGCTGCGGTGCAGAGGGACCTGGGGGTCCTTGTGCATGAATCCCAAAAAGTTAGTTTGCAGGTGCAGCAGGTAATCAGGAAGGCGAATAGAATGTTGGCCTTCATTGCGAGAGGGATGGAGTACAAAAGCAGGGAGGTCCTGCTGCAACTGTACAGGGTATTGGTGAGGCCGCACCTGGAGTACTGCGTGCAGTTTTGGTCACCTTACTTAAGGAAGGATATACTAGCTTTGGAGGGGGTACAGAGACGATTCACGAGGCTGATTCCGGAGATGAGGGGGTTACCTTATGATGATAGATTGAGTAGACTGGGTCTTTACTCGTTGGAGTTCAGAAGGATGAGGTGTGATCTTATAGAAACATTTAAAATAATGAAAGGGATAGACAAGATCGAGGCAGAGAGGTTGTTTCCACTGGTCGGGGAGACTAGAACTAGGGGGCACAGCCTCAAAATACGGGGGAGCCAATTTAAAAGCGAGTTGAGAAGGAATTTCTTCTCCCAGAGGGTTGTGAATCTGTGGAATTCACTGCCCAAGGAAGCAGTTGGGGCTAGCTCATTGAATGTATTCAAGTCACAGATAGATAGATTTTTAACCAATAAGGGAATTAAGGGTTACGGGGAGCGGGCGGGTAAGTGGAGCTGAGTCCACAGCCAGATCAGCCATGATCTTGTTGAATGGCGGAGCAGGCTCGAGGGGCTAGATGGCCTACTCCTGTTCCTAATTCTTATGTTCTTATGTTCTTATGAAAGGTGCCTATGGGACATATCAGAAGAGTAGAGGGATCCTGGAAGTCGATCCAAATCGATTATATCGGGCCCCTACCCAATGCCCAGGGAGGTTACAGGTACTGCCTAGTATTGCTGGATGTAGTCACTAAATGGGTGGAAGCCTTCCCATGCCGAACAGCCACTGCCCTGGGAACAGCCAGGATCCTGGTCAGGGAAGTGTTCTCCTGATGGGGACTACCACAATACGTGGAGTCCGACCAGGGGAGTCACTGCACCGGGCAGGGTGATGCAGGAGACCCTTAAGGTACTCGGCATCAAAGGGAAATGACATGTTGCCCACAACCCGCAGACATCCGGGCCTGCGGAGCGTTTAAACCGCACCATCAAAGAAAGGCTGCGCAAAGAGACAGGGGACTCACCCAAAGGGTGGGTAGAGGTCCTACCCCTGGTCCTCATGGGGATCCGGGCCAGCCAGAGCACGGGGTACTCCCCGTACGAGCTCATGACCGGCAGAGCCATGTGAACCCCCACCCTGGACTCACGGAAGGTCAGCTTAGGGAAGTGAACCGGGACAGCTTTGTCAGGAATCTGTTTGAACACCTTAAACAGATTCACTGGCAGGCTGCTAACAACATGGGAAAACAGCATCGGAGCAACCGCCTGCTGCTAGATCCCCGCAAACACCACGAGTGGGAGATAGGGGACCGGGTTATGGTGAGGAACTACCCTAGAGTAGCGGTCTTTGAGGCACTGTACATGGGACCGTACCACATTGTCGACAAGGCAAGCCCCATGGTCTATGCATAAAACTGCCCCGCCGAACAAAGTGGTTCCACATAAATCAGTGTAAACGTTTCAACCCAGGGGCAGCAGCTAAACGTAAGGGACGGCCAAAACCTGTAAACCGCACTAAAGACAGGGACCCCCATCCAACAGCCTCCGACTGTGGAGATCCCACAGGGGACGTGGCAGACCCACAGACTGTACCCAGAGGGGCGATGGACTGTGTTACTGGAGGAGCTGTCCCTCCAATCATTGGGGACTCGGACGCACCTCCAACAGCCGGAGCCTTAAGAAGGACTCCCTGCACACCACAGCCAAAGACACCGTGGTCACCAGCGCTCTAATGGTTCAGCCCCGGGAAAGGGACCAGCCGCAGAAGGGTAACTAAGGTCAGAGACCGGCCCGCGAGCAGGGACACCCAGCCAGTAGCCTCGGGCAGCGAGGGACCCCCAGAGGAGATAGTGGTGGACCAGCCACCAAGTGAGAGACCCCAGCCCGTGGTCCTCGACCAGGCAGAACCCCCAGGGGAAGGAAGGAACCGGGCAGCCACCCCCAGAGGAGATAGTGGTGGACCAGCCACCAAGTGGGAGTCCTCAGCCCGTGGCCCTTGACCAGGCAGAACCCCCAGAGGAGATAGTGGTGGACCAGACACCAAGTGAGAGACCCCAGCCCGTGGCCCTCGACCAGGCAGAACCCCCAGGGGAAGGAAGGAACCAGGCAGCCACCCCCAGAGGAGCGATGTGTTGCAGCACCAGAGGGGACGTTCCCCGATAGTGTGGGACTCAGACCCACGTCCGGTCAGGACACTCCGGGTCCTGTGGTACAGGCCGACCTATTACTGACCTCGCTGGACACCCAGCGGGAGAAGAAGAAAGAGAGAAGGCAGGAATTAACCTGGCCTCCCGGAGACGGGTGACAGATGTACAGATATAGCGATGTGAATTTAAGTACGTTTAGTGAGTAATTTAGAATAGTGTAAGATTTATCTGTGTGATGATAAGTATATATGTAGCAGTTAACTGGGGTAAGGAAAAGAATCTACCTGTGCAGCTGTTAAAAGAAGCACAGACCGGGTAATACCCGGGAGTAAGAAGAATCTACCGGTATGGCTATTAAGGAAGCACCGGTCAGATAACAAGCAGAACGACTGTGAGATAAAGTTAAAAGCCGACATCAGTTCACAAGGAACTGAATAAGACAGTCAGTCGATTAAAGACTATGAGCCCAATTTAGAACTCGGTCACTTTTGTCAAGCCAGAGAACTCTCAGGGCGAGACAATCTGTTTTATGTGCCCCTACAGGAGAGAGAGCACCGTGAGAAGGGTCCTGTTCCTGCTCACCCTGATAGCGATGAGCAGCAGTGACCGAGGAGAGGTGGAAGAATCCCCCATTTACGGGTGTTCAGGGGGGAGAGCACCGATTGTAACCGCCGGGGGTGGTCCCCAGACATGGAAGAACTCGCTGTTTACGCCCACGAGGGAAGGTGGCCAGAGTGGCTGGGGTCTAACTCTACCGCTACTCCAGCCAGGCAGGTTTTACCTACGGGTAGGCTACAGTCCCAGAATACGGATCATCGCTGCCCGAGTCAGTGTTAGAGGGGAAACGTGTTTGACTTGCAAAGGGAACATTCCCCTGGGAAGATGGTGGTGGCTCAGAAAACTCAGCAAGGACGCATGGGACCAGGAATCAGACTGGGAAAGACTGGGTAATGATACGTACCGCACCATCACAGGGACACAGGGAGGAGTAACAGTGTGTTGGGACAAATGGTGGGAATCGGAACAAGGAATTTATGTTTGCATGTGAGGATCAGAGAGTATTTGTCCCACAGGTATATCGATCGCCTTCGCCAGGCAATGGCAAGATGAAGGGGAAGGGATGGGGTGGGATTCTAGCCTACACGGTGCACGGTCCCACACTCCCCACTCCCAATTAACACCACCCAACTAAGAGCACACATTGAGAGACCCCTGCCCACAACCCAACCAATACACACAGTAATAGAAAGGTGTCCTCCCACCACCAAGGGCCCTGGGAACGGATTAGTATTGGTACTGACCGAAAAGGTGTTATACCAGGGGGTACATTATGCAGTAGCTTCAGTAATATTAAACCTTACCGAGGTACACCTGCCTGCATGGTGTCCGAAGGAAACAGAGCTGCTATACCAGGCCCTACTTAGAGACATGTTCAAAAAATATTATGAATTAGACTTTGGAAATGTAGACAAAGCAGACCTATACACCCTAAACGCTTGGGACACCGTGGGCTCAGGGAGACCTAGGAGGGGAATCATAAACAACGTTTTCTCCACCTACAATACAGCATCCTCTGTAATAAATAGCCTCGATGACATAGAGCTGCAAACACTGATAAACAGTTTAAAGACCCAATTGAGGAAAATCCTGAAACAGGAGAACACTGTAGTAGGTTCACAACTACACGAGGACCAGGCTATGACTGTCCATTTAAAGGAAATAGTGGCTGAGCTGGAAAAACAAGCACAGACAGTGAATGCACTTATACGGGAGGATAAAACGCTTCTGACCAGGCTGCACAGAACGAGGGGTGCGTACTGTACGGGACATGGTTATTGGGCGAGGGCCGCAACAACCTGGAGGACTTAAAACAAGGCGTAGTCCCCTCTTGGATCAGGAACAAGCACCTCGCAGCCCTCCACCTATACAGCAATTCACTAAGCCTGTGCCAGCTCCACCTAGCCTCTGAAGCCTACCCTGTCCCAGTAGACTGTGGGAAATCTAACCACACTATTATGGGGATAGTATTAAGGATGCTGGTCATGGGTGGGACAGCCCGACCCGCACCGGTATACCGGGTGGAGAACATTGGAGTTATTCAGGGAGGTGCACACATTCGTTTCACAGCGGTCCCACCCTATGTCATAAAGTGGGAGCACGCTGTAACGGGTACTGACCTCTCTGGGTGCCGGAGCCGGGGTCACACGTAATACTGTGTCCCCAGTACTTGAGTGCCTATTCAAAGTCACAGTGTGGGTTTAAAGCTGCTGGCACACAGTCTATTAACTGCACCATGAAGGTAATGGCACAAGACCATGTCCCTCCACAGATAGCACACATAGGGGGTGGGACATATTGTGTCACCACCAGTGTGCCCCACTACCAACATGGACACTTCTGGTGTCCGCTAAGTGACAGCAATTTTTGCTTCAAACCTGAGGCATCAGTTCAAGTGGCCCAGAAACGGATTGTCCCCATTCCTGATCCCTCCACTGTCCACTTCACTGTGAAGGAAAACATCACAAACCTGCAGGATTATGTTGTATATTTTGGCTATGCAATCCCCCCTCTACCCGAACATCTCACCGCTCTGCTAAAAGCTGTAATTATCTCACAAAAACACTTCTACACTCTAGAACAGAAAACCATTGAGATAGGGAGAAAGATTCTCGAGATCACCATTCCGCCTTGGTGGGACCTTTTCAGAAATATAGAGGTCCCAGTCTGGAACCGAATCGCTTCCCACACTTTAGTTATCTGTCAACTCGCGATTAAACTTTACTTATGGTGTCTCACTTGCCGAGTGAAACGCAGAGGCCGTCAGGTCAGGCACCAAAGGGTGATGTACGCTCCTTGGCCGAACTTGGGAATCGCGCAGGGAGGGGTGACACCATACTACCATGTTTAATTTGTGTTTGATTTTACCTGCTGTAAACCGCAACATCGCGAGTGTTGTAAGAGTGTTACTTAAATGTTTTGACTATGTACTGAACGTAAAATGTGTTTGACTATGGACATTTATGCTATTTGAGAATGTGTTACTATGTGTTTTTACTTGTTTTACTTAGAACTGTGTTTGGCAATGTACTGTTATTCCACTGTGAAAATTAAGTAAAAGGGACATCATAAAACCGAACTGTAGCGACTGTATTCGCCTGTATATTGCATTGCATTTCAACAGGGGATGCAGGGTAATGTTTAGTCAGTATAAATATAACGGGGGATGCAGGGTAATGTTTACCCAGTATAAATATAAAGGGGGATGCGGGGTAATGTTTAGTCAGTATAAATATAACGGGGGATGCAGGGTAATGTTTACCCAGTATAAATATAACGGGGGATGCAGGGTAATGTTTAGCCAGTATAAATATAACGGGGGATGCAGGGTAATGTTTACCCAGTATAAATATAACGGGGGATGCAGGGTAATGTTTAGTCAGTATAAATATAACGGGGGATGCAGGGTAATGTTTAACCAGTATAAATATAACGGGGGATGCAGGGTAATGTTTAGTCAGTATAAATATAACGGGGGATGCGGGGTAATGTTTAGTCAGTATAAATATAACGGGGGATGCAGGGTAATGTTTAGTCAGTATAAATATAACGGGGGATGCAGGGTAATGTTTAGTCAGTATAAATATAACGGGGGATGCAGGGTAATGTTTACCCAGTATAAATATAACGGGGGATGCAGGGTAATGTTTAGTCAGTATAAATATAACGGGGGATGCAGGATAATGTTTAGCCAGTATAAATATAACGGGGGATGCAGGGTAATGTTTACCCAGTATAAATATAACGGGGGATGCAGGGTAATGTTTAGTCAGTATAAATATAACGGGGGATGCAGGGTAATGTTTAACCAGTATAAATATAACGGGGGGTGCAGGGTAATGTTTAGTCAGTATAAATATAACGGGGGATGCAGGGTAATGTTTACCCAGTATAAATATAACGGGGGATGCAGGGTAATGTTTAGCCAGTATAAATATAACGGGGGATGCAGGGTAATGTTTAGCCAGTATAAATATAACGGGGGATGCAGGGTAATGTTTAGCCAGTATAAATATAACGGGGGATGCAGGGTAATGTTTAGTCAGTATAAATATAACGGGGGATGCAGGGTAATGTTTAGCCAGTATAAATATAACGGGGGATGCAGGGTAATGTTTAGTCAGTATAAATATAACGGGGGATGCAGGGTAATGTTTAGTCAGAATAAATATAACGGGGGATGCAGGGTAATGTTTAGCCAGTATAAATATAACGGAGGATGCAGGGTAATGTTTAGTCAGTATAAATATAACGGGGGATGCAGGGTAATGTTTAGTCAGTATAAATATAACGGGGGATGCAGGGTAATGTTTAGTCAGTATAAATATAACGGGGGATGCAGGGTAATGTTTACCCAGTATAAATATAATGGGGGATGCATGGTAATGTTTAGTCAGTATAAATATAACGGGGGATGCAGGGTAATGTTTAGTCAGTATAAATATAACGGGGGATGCAGGGTAATGTTTACCCAGTATAAATATAACGGGGGATGCGGGGTAATGTTTAGTCAGTATAAATATAACGGGGGATGCAGGGTAATGTTTAGTCAGTATAAATATAACGGGGGATGCAGGGTAATGTTTAGCCAGTATAAATATAACGGGGTATGCAGGGTAATGTTTAGTCAGTATAAATATAACGGGGGATGCAGGGTAATGTTTAGTCAGTATAAATATAACGGGGGATGCAGGGTAATGTTTAGTCAGTATAAATATAACGGGGGATGCAGGGTAATGTTTAGTCAGTATAAATATAACGGGGGATGCAGGGTAATGTTTACCCAGTATAAATATAACGGGGGATGCGGGGTAATGTTTAGTCAGTATAAATATAACGGGGGATGCAGGGTAATGTTTACCCAGTATAAATATAACGGGGGATGCAGGGTAATGTTTAGCCAGTATAAATATAACGGGGGATGCAGGGTAATGTTTACCCAGTATAAATATAACGGGGGATGCAGGGTAATGTTTAGTCAGTATAAATATAACGGGGGATGCAGGGTAATGTTTAGTCAGTATAAATATAACGGGGGATGCAGGGTAATGTTTACCCAGTATAAATATAACGGGGGATGCAGGGTAATGTTTAGCCAGTATAAATATAACGGGGGATGCAGGGTAATGTTTAGTCAGTATAAATATAACGGGGGATGCAGGGTAATGTTTAGTCAGTATAAATATAACGGGGGAAGCAGGGTAATGTTTACCCAGTATAAATATAACGGGGGATGCAGGGTAATGTTTAGTCAGTATAAATATAACGGGGGATGCAGGGTAATGTTTAGTCAGTATAAATATAACGGGGGATGCAGGGTAATGTTTAGCCAGTATAAATATAACGGGGGATGCAGGGTAATGTTTACCCAGTATAAATATAACGGGGGATGCAGGGTAATGTTTACCCAGTATAAATATAACGGGGGATGCAGGGTAATGTTTAGTCAGTATAAATATAACGGGGGATGCAGGGTAATGTTTAACCAGTATAAATATAACGGGGGATGCAGGGTAATGTTTAGCCAGTATAAATATAACGGGGGATGCAGGGTAATGTTTACCCAGTATAAATATAACGGGGGATGCAGGGTAATGTTTACCCAGTATAAATATAACGGGGGATGCAGGGTAATGTTTAGTCAGTATAAATATAACGGGTGATGCAGGGTAATGTTTAGTCAGTATAAATATAACGGGGGATGCAGGGTAATGTTTACCCAGTATAAATATAACGGGGGATGCAGGGTAATGTTTAGTCAGTATAAATATAACGGGGGATGCAGGGTAATGTTTACCCAGTATAAATATAACGGGGGATGCAGGGTAATGTTTAGCCAGTATAAATATAACGGGGGATGCAGGGTAATGTTTAGCCAGTATAAATATAACGGGGGATGCAGGGTAATGTTTAGCCAGTATAAATATAACGAGGGATGCAGGGTAATGTTTAGTCAGTATAAATATAACGGGGGATGCAGGGTAATGTTTAGCCAGTATAAATATAACGGGGGATGCAGGGTAATGTTTAGTCAGTATAAATATAACGGGGGATGCAGGGTAATGTTTAGTCAGTATAAATATAACGGGGGATGCAGGGTAATGTTTAGTCAGTATAAATATAACGGGGGATGCAGGGTAATGTTTAGTCAGTATAAATATAACGGGGGATGCAGGGTAATGTTTAGTCAGTATAAATATAACGGGGGATGCAGGGTAATGTTTACCCAGTATAAATATAACGGGGGATGCATGGTAATGTTTAGTCAGTATAAATATAACGGGGGATGCAGGGTAATGTTTACCCAGTATAAATATAACGGGGGATGCGGGGTAATGTTTACCCAGTATAAATATAACGGGGGATGCAGGGTAATGTTTAGTCAGTATAAATATAACGGGGGATGCAGGGTAATGTTTACCCAGTATAAATATAACGGGGGATGCAGGGTAATGTTTAGTCAGTATAAATATAACGGGGGATGCAGGGTAATGTTTACCCAGTATAAATATAACGGGGGATGCAGGGTAATGTTTACCCAGTATAAATATAACGGGGGATGCAGGGTAATGTTTACCCAGTATAAATATAACGGGGGATGCAGGGTAATGTTTAACCAGTGTAAATATAACGGGGGATGCAGGGTAATGTTTAGTCAGTATAAATATAACGGGGGATGCAGGGTAATGTTTAGTCAGTATAAATATAACGGGGGATGCAGGGTAATGTTTAGTCAGTATAAATATAACGGGGGATGCAGGGTAATGTTTAGTCAGTATAAATATAACGGGGGATGCGGGGTAATGTTTAACCAGTATAAATATAACGGGGGATGCAGGGTAATGTTTAGTCAGTATAAATATAACGGGGGATGCAGAGTAATGTTTAGTCAGTATAAATATAACGGGGGATGCAGGGTAATGTTTAGTCAGTATAAATATAACGGGGGATGCAGGGTAATGTTTACCCAGTATAAATATAACGGGGGATGCAGGGTAATGTTTACCCAGTATAAATATAATGGGGATGCAGGGTAATGTTTACCCAGTATAAATATAACGGGGGATGCAGGGTAATGTTTAGTCAGTATAAATATAACGGGGGATGCAGGGTAATGTTTACCCAGTATAAATATAACGGGGATGCAGGGTAATGTTTAGCCAGTATAAATATAACAGGGGATGCAGGGTAATGTTTACCCAGTATAAATATAACGGGGGATGCAGGGTAATGTTTAGTCAGTATAAATATAACGGGGGATGCAGGGTAATGTTTAGCCAGTATAAATATAACAGGGGATGCAGGGTAATGTTTACCCAGTATAAATATAACGGGGGATGCAGGGTAATGTTTAGTCAGTATAAATATAACGGGGATGCAGGGTAATGTTTAGCCAGTATAAATATAACAGGGGATGCAGGGTAATGTTTACCCAGTATAAATATAACGGGGGATGCAGGGTAATGTTTAACCAGTATAAATATAACGGGGGATGCAGGGTAATGTTTAGTCAGTATAAATATAACGGGGGATGCAGGGTAATGTTTAGTCAGTATAAATATAACGGGGGATGCAGGGTAATGTTTAGTCAGTATAAATATAACGGGGGATGCAGGGTAATGTTTACCCAGTATAAATATAACGGGGGATGCAGGGTAATGTTTAGTCAGTATAAATATAACGGGGGATGCAGGGTAATGTTTAGTCAGTATAAATATAACGGGGGCTGCAGGGTAATGTTTAGTCAGTATAAATATAACGGGGGATGCAGGGTAATGTTTAGCCAGTATAAATATAACGGGGGATGCAGGGTAATGTTTAGTCAGTATAAATATAACGGGGGATGCAGGGTAATGTTTAGCCAGTATAAATATAACGGGGGATGCGGGGTAATGTTTAGCCAGTATAAATATAACGGGGGATGCAGGGTAATGTTTAGCCAGTATAAATATAACGGGGGATGCAGGGTAATGTTTAGCCAGTATAAATATAACGGGGGATGCAGGGTAATGTTTAGCCAGTATAAAAAAACGGGGGATGCAGGGTAATGTTTAGCCAGTATAAATATAACGGGGGATGCAGGGTAATGTTTACCCAGTATAAATATAACGGGGGATGCGGGGTAATGTTTACCCAGTATAAATATAACGGGGGATGCAGGGTAATGTTTACCCAGTATAAATATAACGGGGGATGCAGGGTAATGTTTAGTCAGTATAAATATAACGGGGGATGCAGGGTAATGTTTACCCAGCATAAATATAACGGGGGATGCAGGGTAATGTTTAGTCAGTATAAATATAACGGGGGATGCAGGGTAATGTTTAGTCAGTATAAATATAACGGGGGATGCAGGGTAATGTTTAACCAGTATAAATATAACGGGGGATGCAGGGTAATGTTTAGTCAGTATAAATATAACGGGGGATGCAGGGTAATGTTTAGCCAGTATAAATATAACGGGGGATGCAGGGTAATGTTTAACCAGTATAAATATAACGGGGGATGCAGGGTAATGTTTAGCCAGTATAAATATAACGGGGGATGCAGGGTAATGTTTAGTCAGTATAAATATAACGGGGGACGCAGGGTAATGTTTAGTCAGTATAAATATAACGGGGGATGCAGGGTAATGTTTAGTCAGTATAAATATAACGGGGGATGCAGGGTAATGTTTAGTCAGTATAAATATAACGGGGGATGCAGGGTAATGTTTACGCAGTATAAATATAACGGGGGATGCAGTGTAATGTTTAACCAGTATAAATATAACGGGGGATGCAGGGTAATGTTTACCCAGTATAAATATAACGGGGGATGCAGGGTAATGTTTAGTCAGTATAAATATAACGGGGGATGCAGGGTAATGTTTACCCAGTATAAATATAACGGGGGATGCAGGGTAATGTTTAGCCAGTATAAATATAACGGGGGATGCAGGGTAATGTTTAGCCAGTATAAATATAACGGGGGATGCAGGGTAATGTTTAGTCAGTATAAATATAACGGGGGATGCAGGGTAATGTTTAGCCAGTATAAATATAACGGGGGATGCAGGGTAATGTTTAGTCAGTATAAATATAACGGGGGATGCAGGGTAATGTTTACCCAGTATAAATATAACGGGGGATGCAGGGTAATGTTTACCCAGTATAAATATAACGGGGGATGCAGGGTAATGTTTAGCCAGTATAAATATAACGGGGGTTGCAGGGTAATGTTTAGTCAGTATAAATATAACGGGGGATGCAGGGTAATGTTTAGCCAGTATAAATATAACGGGGGATGCAGGGTAATGTTTAGTCAGTATAAATATAACGGGGGATGCAGGATAATGTTTAGTCAGTATAAATATAACGGGGGATTCAGGGTAATGTTTAGCCAGTATAAATATAACGGGGGATGCAGGGTAATGTTTAGTCAGTATAAATATAACGGGGGATGCAGGGTAATGTTTAGTCAGTATAAATATAACGGGGGATGCGGGGTAATGTTTAGCCAGTATAAATATAACGGGGGATGCAGGGTAATGTTTAGTCAGTATAAATATAACGGGGGATGCGGGGTAATGTTTAGTCAGTATAAATATAACGGGGGATGCGGGGTAATGTTTAATCAGTATAAATATAACGGGGGATGCAGGGTAATGTTTAGTCAGTATAAATATAACGGGGGATGCGGGGTAATGTTTAGCCAGTATAAATATAACGGGGGATGCGGGGTAATGTTTACCCAGTATAAATATAACGGGGGATGCAGGGTAATGTTTACCCAGTATAAATATAACGGGGGATGCAGGGTAATGTTTAGTCAGTATAAATATAACGTGGGATGCAGGGTAATGTTTAGTCAGTATAAATATAACGGGTGATGCAGGGTAATGTTTAACCAGTATAAATATAACGGGGGATGCAGGGTAATGTTTACCCAGTATAAATATAACGGGGGATGCAGGGTAATGTTTAGTCAGTATAAATATAACGGGGGATGCAGGGTAATGTTTACCCAGTATAAATATAACGGGGGATGCAGGGTAATGTTTACCCAGTATAAATATAACGGGGGATGCAGGGTAATGTTTAGTCAGTATAAATATAACGGGGGATGCAGGGTAATGTTTAGTCAGTATAAATATAACGGGGGATGCAGGGTAATGTTTACCCAGTATAAATATAACGGGGGATGCAGGGTAATGTTTAACCAGTATAAATATAACGGGGGATGCAGGGTAATGTTTACCCAGTATAAATATAACGGGGGGTGCAGGGTAATGTTTAGTCAGTATAAATATAACGGGGGATGCAGGGTAATGTTTACCCAGCATAAATATAACGGGGGATGCAGGGTAATGTTTACCCAGTATAAATATAACGGGGGATGCAGGGTAATGTTTAGCCAGTATAAATATAACGGGGGATGCAGGGTAATGTTTAGTCAGTATAAATATAACGGGGGATGCAGGGTAATGTTTAGCCAGTATAAATATAACGGGGGATGCAGGGTAATGTTTACCCAGTATAAATATAACGGGGGATGCAGGGTAATGTTTACCCAGTATAAATATAACGCGGGATGCAGGGTAATGTTTACCCAGTATAAATATAACGGGGGATGCAGGGTAATGTTTACCCAGTATAAATATAACGGGGGATGCAGGGTAATGTTTACCCAGTATAAATATAACGGGGGATGCAGGGTAATGTTTACCCAGTATAAATATAACGGTGGATGCAGGGTAATGTTTACCCAGTATAAATATAACGGGGGATGCAGGGTAATGTTTAGTCAGTATAAATATAACGGGGGATGCAGGGTAATGTTTAGTCAGTATAAATATAACGGGGGATGCAGGGTAATGTTTACCCAGTATAAATATAACGGGGGATGCAGGGTAATGTTTACCCAGTATAAATATAACGGGGGATGCAGGGTAATGTTTACCCAGTATAAATATAACGGGGGATGCAGGGTAATGTTTAGTCAGTATAAATATAACGGGGGATGCAGGGTAATGTTTAGTCAGTATAAATATAACGGGGGATGCAGGGTAATGTTTAGTCAGTATAAATATAACGGGGGATGCAGGGTAATGTTTAGTCAGTATAAATATAATGGGGGATGCAGGGTAATGTTTAGTCAGTATAAATATAACGGGGGATGCAGGGTAATGTTTACCCAGTATAAATATAACGGGGGATGCAGGGTAATGTTTAACCAGTATAAATATAACGGGGGATGCAGGGTAATGTTTAGCCAGTATAAATATAACGGGGGATGCAGGGTAATGTTTAGCCAGTATAAATATAACGGGGGATGCAGGGTAATGTTTAGTCAGTATAAATATAACGGGGGATGCAGGGTAATGTTTAGTCAGTATAAATATAACGGGGGATGCAGGGTAATGTTTACGCAGTATAAATATAACGGGGGATGCAGGGTAATGTTTAGTCAGTATAAATATAACGGGGGATGCAGGGGAATGTTTAGTCAGTATAAATATAACGGGGGATGCAGGGTAATGTTTACCCAGTATAAATATAACGGGGGATGCAGGGTAATGTTTAGTCAGTATAAATATAACGGGGGATGCAGGGTAATGTTTAGTCAGTATAAATATAACGGGGGATGCAGGGTAATGTTTAGTCAGTATAAATATAACGGGGGATGCAGGGTAATGTTTACCCAGTATAAATATAACGGGGGATGCAGGGTAATGTTTAGTCAGTATAAATATGACGGGGGATGCAGGGTAATGTTTAGTCAGTATAAATATAACGGGGGATGCAGGGTAATGTTTAGTCAGTATAAATATAACGGGGGATGCAGGGTAATGTTTACCCAGTATAAATATAACGGGGGATGCAGGGTAATGTTTAGTCAGTATAAATATAACGGGGGATGCGGGGTAATGTTTACCCAGTATAAATATAACGGGGGATGCAGGGTAATGTTTACCCAGTATAAATATAACGGGGGATGCAGGGTAATGTTTAGTCAGTATAAATATAACGGGGGATGCAGGGTAATGTTTAGTCAGTATAAATATAACGGGGGATGCAGGGTAATGTTTACCCAGTATAAATATAACGGGGGATGCAGGGTAATGTTTAGCCAGTATAAATATAACGGGGGATGCAGGGTAATGTTTAGGCAGTATAAATATAACGGGGGATGCAGGGTAATGTTTAGTCAGTATAACTATAACGGGGGATGCAGGGTAATGTTTACCCAGTATAAATATAACGGGGGATGCAGGGTAATGTTTAACCAGTATAAATATAACGGGGGATGCAGGGTAATGTTTACCCAGTATAAATATAACGGGGGGTACAGGGTAATGTTTAGTCAGTATAAATATAACGGGGGATGCAGGGTAATGTTTACCCAGCATAAATATAACGGGGGATGCAGGGTAATGTTTACCCAGTATAAATATAACGGGGGATGCAGGGTAATGTTTAGCCAGTATAAATATAACGGGGGATGCAGGGTAATGTTTAGTCAGTATAAATATAACGGGGGATGCAGGGTAATGTTTAGCCAGTATAAATATAACGGGGGATGCAGGGTAATGTTTACCCAGTATAAATATAACGGGGGATGCAGGGTAATGTTTACCCAGTATAAATATAACGGGGGATGCAGGGTAATGTTTACCCAGTATAAATATAACGGGGGATGCAGGGTAATGTTTACCCAGTATAAATATAACGGGGGATGCAGGGTAATGTTTACCCAGTATAAATATAACGGTGGATGAAGGGTAATGTTTACCCAGTATAAATATAACGGGGGATGCAGGGTAATGTTTAGTCAGTATAAATATAACGGGGGATGCAGGGTAATGTTTAGTCAGTATAAATATAACGGGGGATGCAGGGTAATGTTTACCCAGTATAAATATAACGGGGGATGCAGGGTAATGTTTACCCAGTATAAATATAACGGGGGATGCAGGGTAATGTTTACCCAGTATAAATATAACGGGGGATGCAGGGTAATGTTTAGTCAGTATAAATATAACGGGGGATGCAGGGTAATGTTTAGTCAGTATAAATATAACGGGGGATGCAGGGTAATGTTTAGTCAGTATAAATATAACGGGGGATGCAGGGTAATGTTTAGTCAGTATAAATATAATGGGGGATGCAGGGTAATGTTTAGTCAGTATAAATATAACGGGGGATGCAGGGTAATGTTTACCCAGTATAAATATAACGGGGGATGCAGGGTAATGTTTAACCAGTATAAATATAACGGGGGATGCAGGGTAATGTTTAGCCAGTATAAATATAACAGGGGATGCAGGGTAATGTTTAGCCAGTATAAATATAACGGGGGATGCAGGGTAATGTTTAGTCAGTATAAATATAACGGGGGATGCAGGGTAATGTTTAGTCAGTATAAATATAACGGGGGATGCAGGGTAATGTTTAGCCAGTATAAATATAACGGGGGATGCAGGGTAATGTTTACGCAGTATAAATATAACGGGGGATGCAGGGTAATGTTTAGTCAGTATAAATATAACGGGGGATGCAGGGGAATGTTTAGTCAGTATAAATATAACGGGGGATGCAGGGTAATGTTTACCCAGTATAAATATAACGGGGGATGCAGGGTAATGTTTAGTCAGTATAAATATAACGGGGGATGCAGGGTAATGTTTAGTCAGTATAAATATAACGGGGGATGCAGGGTAATGTTTAGTCAGTATAAATATAACGGGGGATGCAGGGTAATGTTTACCCAGTATAAATATAACGGGGGATGCAGGGTAATGTTTAGTCAGTATAAATATAACGGGGGATGCAGGGTAATGTTTAGTCAGTATAAATACAATGGGGGATGCAGGGTAATGTTTAGTCTGTATAAATATAACGGGGGATGCAGGGTAATGTTTAGTCAGTATAAAGATAACGGGGGATGCAGGGTAATGTTTTGACAGTATAAATATAACGGGGGATGCAGGGCGATGTTTACCCAGTATAAATATAACGGGGGATGCAGGGTAATGTTTACCCAGTATAAATATAACGGGGGATGCAGGGTAATGTTTACCCAGTATAAATATAACGGGGGATGCAGGGTAATGTTTAGTCAGTATAAATATAACGGGGGATGCAGGGTAATGTTTAGTCAGTATAAATATAACGGGGGATGCAGGGTAATGTTTAGTCAGTATAAATATAACGGAGGATGCAGGGTAATGTTTAGCCAGTATAAATATAACGGGGGATGCGGGGTAATGTTTGCCCAGTATAAATATAACGGGGGATGCAGGGTAATGTTTACCCAGTATAAATATAACGGGGGATGCAGGGTAATGTTTAGTCAGTATAAATATAACGGGGGATGCAGGGTAATGTTTAGTCAGTATAAATATAACGGGGGATGCAGGGTAATGTTTAGTCAGTATAAATATAACGGAGGAGGCAGGGTAATGTTTAGTCAGTATAAATATAACGCGGGATGCAGGGTAATGTTTTGCCAGTATAAATATAACGGGGGATGCAGGGTAATGTTTAGTCAGTATAAATATAACGGGGGATGCAGGGTAATGTTTAGTCAGTATAAATATAACGGGGGATGCAGGGTAATGTTTAGTCAGTATAAATATAACGGGGAATGCAGGGTAATGTTTACCCAGTATAAATATAACGGGGGATGCAGGGTAATGTTTAACCAGTATAAATATAACGGGGGATGCAGGGTAATGTTTACCCAGTATAAATATAACGGGGGATGCAGGGTAATGTTTACCCAGTATAAATATAACGGGGGATGCAGGGTAATGTTTACCCAGTATAAATATAACGGGGGATGCAGGGTAATGTTTAGTCAGTATAAATATAACGGGGGATGCAGGGTAATGTTTAGTCAGTATAAATATAACGGGGGATGCAGGGTAATGTTTAGCCAGTATAAATATAACGGGGGATGCAGGGTAATGTTTAGTCAGTATAAATATAACGGGGGATGCAGGGTAATGTTTAGTCAGTATAAATATAACGGGGGATGCAGGGTAATGTTTAGTCAGTATAAATATAACGGGGAATGCAGGGTAATGTTTACCCAGTATAAATATAACGGGGGATGCAGGGTAATGTTTAACCAGTATAAATATAACGGGGGATGCAGGGTAATGTTTACCCAGTATAAATATAACGGGGGATGCAGGGTAATGTTTAACCAGTATAAATATAACGGGGGATGCAGGGTAATGTTTACCCAGTATAAATATAACGGGGGATGCAGGGTAATGTTTAACCAGTATAAATATAACGGGGGATGCAGGGTAATGTTTACCCAGTATAAATATAACGGGGTATGCAGGGTAATGTTTACCCAGGATAAATATAACGGGGTATGCAGGGTAATGTTTAACCAGTATAAATATAACGGGGTATGCAGGGTAATGTTTACCCAGTATAAATATAACGGGGGATGCAGGGTAATGTTTAACCAGTATAAATATAACGGGGGATGCAGGGTAATGTTTACCCAGGATAAATATAACGGGGGATGCAGGGTAATGTTTAGTCAGTATAAATATAACGGGGGATGCAGGGTAATGTTTAGTCAGTATAAATATAACGGGGAATGCAGGGTAATGTTTACCCAGTATAAATATAACGGGGGATGCAGGGTAATGTTTAGTCAGTATAAATATAACGGGGGATGCAGGGTAATGTTTAGTCAGTATAAATATAACGGGGGATGCAGGGTAATGTTTAGTCAGTATAAATATAACGGGGCATGCAGGGTAATGTTTACCCAGTATAAATATAACGGGGGATGCAGGGTAATGTTTAGTCAGTATAAATATAACGGGGGATGCAGGGTAATGTTTAGTCAGTATAAATATAACGGGGGATGCAGGGTAATGTTTACCCAGTACAAATATAACGGGGGATGCAGGGTAATGTTTACCCAGTATAAATATAACGGGGGATGCAGGGTAATGTTTAGTCAGTATAAATATAACGGGGGATGCAGGGTAATGTTTACCCAGTATAAATATAACGGGGGATGCAGGGTAATGTTTAGTCAGTATAAATATAACGGGGGATGCAGGGTAATGTTTACCCAGTATAAATATAACGGGGGATGCAGGGTAATGTTTAGTCAGTATAAATATAACGGGGGATGCAGGGTAATGTTTAGTCAGTATAAATATAACGGGGGATGCAGGGTAATGTTTAGTCAGTATAAATATAACGGGGGATGCAGGGTAATGTTTACCCAGTATAAATATAACGGGGGATGCAGGGTAATGTTTAGTCAGTATAAATATAACGGGGGATGCAGGGTAATGTTTAGTCAGTATAAATATAACGGGGGATGCAGGGTAATGTTTAGTCAGTATAAATATAACGGGGGATGCGGGGTAATGTTTAGTCAGTATAAATATAACGGGGGATGCAGGGTAATGTTTAGTCAGTATAAATATAACGGGGGATGCAGGGTAATGTTTACCCAGTATAAATATAACGGGGGATGCAGGGTAATGTTTACCGAGTATAAATATAACGGGGGATGCAGGGTAATGTTTACCCAGTATAAATATAACGGGGGATGCGGGGTAATGTTTACCCAGTATAAATATAACGGGCGATGCAGGGTAATGTTTAGTCAGTATAAATATAACGGGGGATGCAGGGTAATGTTTAGTCAGTATAAATATAACGGGGGATGCGGGGTAATGTTTACCCAGTATAAATATAACGGGGGATGCAGGGTAATGTTTAGTCAGTATAAATATAACGGGGGATGCGGGGTAATGTTTACCCAGTATAAATATAACGGGGGATGCAGGGTAATGTTTACCCAGTATAAATATAACGGGGGATGCAGGGTGATGTTTACCCAGTATAAATATAACGGGGGATGCAGGGTAATGTTTAGCCAGTATAAATATAACGGGGGATGGAGGGTAATGTTTAGTCAGTATAAATATAACGGGGGATGCAGGGTAATGTTTAGTCAGTATAAATATAACGGGGGATGCAGGGTAATGTTTAACCAGTATAAATATAACGGGGGATGCGGGGTAATGTTTAGTCAGTATAAATATAACGGGGGATGCAGGGTAATGTTTAACCAGTATAAATATAACGGGGGATGCAGGGTAATGTTTAGTCAGTATAAATATAACGGGGGATGCAGGGTAATGTTTAGTCAGTATAAATATAACGGGTGATGCAGAGTAATGTTTAGTCAGTATAAATATAACGGGGGATGCAGGGTAATGTTTGTCAGTATAAATATAACGGGGGATTCAGGGTAATGTTTAGTCAGTATAAATATAACGGGGGATGCAGGGTAATGTTTAGTCAGTATAAATATAACGGGGGATGCAGGGTAATGTTTAGTCAGTATAAATATAACGGGGGATGCAGGGTAATGTTTAACCAGTATAAATATAACGGGGGATGCAGGGTAATGTTTAACCAGTATAAATATAACGGGGGATGCAGGGTAATGTTTACCCAGTATAAATATAACGGGGGATGCAGGATAATGTTTAGCCAGTATAAATATAACGGGGGATGCAGGGTAATGTTTAACAAGTATCAATATAACGGGGGATGCAGGGTAATGTTTAGCCAGTATAAATATAACGGGGGCTGCAGGGTAATGTTTAGTCAGTATAAATATAACGGGGGATGCAGGGTAATGTTTACCCAGTATAAATATAACGGGGGATGCAGGGTAATGTTTAACCAGTATAAATATAACGGGGGATGCAGGGTAATGTTTAGCCAGTATAAATATAACAGGGGATGCAGGGTAATGTTTAGCCAGTATAAATATAACGGGGGATGCAGGGTAATGTTTAGTCAGTATAAATATAACGGGGGATGCAGGGTAATGTTTAGTCAGTATAAATATAACGGGGGATGCGGGGTAATGTTTAGTCAGTATAAATATAACGGGGGATGCAGGGTAATGTTTAGTCAGTATAAATATAACGGGGGATGCAGGGTAATGTTTAACCAGTATAAATATAACGGGGGATGCAGGGTAATGTTTACCCAGTTTAAATATAACGGGGGATGCAGGGTAATGTTTACCCAGTATAAATATAACGGGGGATGCAGGGTAATGTTTAGTCAGTATAAATATAACGGGGGATGCAGGGTAATGTTTAGTCAGTATAAATATAACGGGGGATGCAGGGTAATGTTTAGTCAGTATAAATATAACGGGGGATGCAGGGTAATGTTTAGTCAGTATAAATATAACGGGGGATGCAGGGTAATGTTTAGTCAGTATAAATATAACGGGGGATGCAGGGTAATGTTTAGTCAGTATAAATATAACGGGGGATGCAGGGTAATGTTTAGTCAGTATAAATATAACGGGGGATGCAGGGTAATGTTTAGTCAGTATAAATATAACGGGGGATGCAGGGTAATGTTTAGTCAGTATAAATATAACGGGGGATGCAGGGTAATGTTTAGTCAGTATAAATATAACGGGGGATGCAGGGTAATGTTTAGTCAGTATAAATATAACGGGGGATGCAGGGTAATGTTTACCCAGTATAAATATAACGGGGGATGCAGGGTAATGTTTACCCAGTATAAATATAACGGGGGATGCAGGGTAATGTTTAGTCAGTATAAATATAACGGGGGCTGCAGGGTAATGTTTAGTCAGTATAAATATAACGGGGGATGCAGGGTAATGTTTAGTCAGTATAAATATAACGGGGGATGCAGGGTAATGTTTAGTTAGTATAAATATAACGGGGATGCAGGGTAATGTTTAGTCAGTATAAATATAACGGGGGATGCGGGGTAATGTTTAGTCAGTATAAATATAACGGGGGATGCAGGGTAATGTTTACCCAGTATAAATATAACGGGGGATGCAGGGTAATGTTTAGTCAGTATAAATATAACGGGGGATGCAGGGTAATGTTTAGTCAGTATAAATATAACGGGGGATGCGGGGTAATGTTTAGTCAGTATAAATATAACGGGGGATGCAGGGTAATGTTTAGCCAGTATAAATATAACGGGGGATGCAGGGTAATGTTTAACCAGTATAAATATAACGGGGGATGCAGGGTAATGTTTACCCAGTATAAATATAACGAGGGATGCAGGATAATGTTTAGCCAGTATAAATATAACGGGGGATGCAGGGTAATGTTTAACCAGTATCAATATAACGGGGGATGCAGGGTAATGTTTAGTCAGTATAAATATAACGGGGGATGCAGGGTAATGTTTAGTCAGTATAAATATAACGGGGGATGCAGGGTAATGTTTAGTCAGTATAAATATAACGGGGGATGCGGGGTAATGTTTAGTCAGTATAAATATAACGGGGGATGCAGGGTAATGTTTAGTCAGTATAAATATAACGGGGGATGCAGGGTAATGTTTAGTCAGTATAAATATAACGGGGGATGCAGGGTAATGTTTACCCAGTATAAATATAACGGGGGATGCAGGGTAATGTTTAGTCAGTATAAATATAACGGGGGATGCAGGGTAATGTTTACCCAGTATAAATATAACGGGGGATGCAGGGTAATGTTTAGTCAGTATAAATATAACGGGGGATGCAGGGTAATGTTTAGTCAGTATAAATATAACGGGGGATGCAGGGTAATGTTTACCCAGTATAAATATAACGGGGGATGCAGGGTAATGTTTAGTCAGTATAAATATAACGGGGGATGCAGGGTAATGTTTACCCAGTATAAATATAACGGGGGATGCAGGGTAATGTTTAGTCAGTATAAATATAACGGGGGATGCAGGGTAATGTTTAGTCAGTATAAATATAACGGGGGATGCAGGGTAATGTTTAGTCAGTATAAATATAACGGGGGATGCAGGGTAATGTTTAGTCAGTATAAATATAACGGGGGATGCAGGGTAATGTTTAGCCAGTATAAATATAACAGGGGATGCAGGGTAATGTTTAGCCAGTATAAATATAACGGGGGATGCAAGGTAATGTTTAGTCAGTATAAATATAACGGGGGATGCAGGGTAATGTTTAGTCAGTATAAATATAACGGGGGATGCAGGGTAATGTTTACCCATTATAAATATAACGGGGGATGCAGGGTAATGTTTAGTCAGTATAAATATAACGGGGGATGCAGAGTAATGTTTAGTCAGTATAAATATAACGGGGGATGCAGGGTAATGTTTAGTCAGTATAAATATAACGGGGGATGCAGGGTAATGTTTAGTCAGTATAAATATAACGAGGGATGCGGGGTAATGTTTAGCCAGTATAAATATAACGGGGGATGCAGGGTAATGTTTAGTCAGTATAAATATAACGGGGGATGCAGGGTAATGTTTAGTCAGTATAAATATAACGGGGGATGCAGGGTAATGTTTAGTCAGTATAAATATAACGGGGGATGCAGGGTAATGTTTAGTCAGTATAAATATAACGGGGGATGCAGGGTAATGTTTACCCAGTATAAATATAACGGGGGATGCAGGGTAATGTTTAGTCAGTATAAATATAACGGGGGATGCAGGGTAATATTTACCCAGTATAAATATAACGGGGGATGCAGGGTAATGTTTAGTCAGTATAAATATAACGGGGGATGCAGGGTAATGTTTACCCAGTATAAATATAACGGGGGATGCAGGGTAATGTTTAGTCAGTATAAATATATCGGGGGATGCAGGGTAATGTTTAGCCAGTATAAATATAACGGGGGATGCAGGGTAATGTTTAGTCAGTATAAATATAACGGGGGATGCAGGGTAATGTTTAGTCAGTATAAATATAACGGGGGATGCAGGTTAATGTTTAGTCAGTATAAATATAACGGGGAATGCAGGGTAATGTTTAGCCAGTATAAATATAACGGGGGATGCAGGGTAATGTTTAGTCAGTATAAATATAACGGGGGATGCAGGGTAATGTTTAGCCAGTATAAATATAACGGGGGATGCAGGGTAATGTTTACCCAGTATAAATATAACGGGGTATGCAGGGTAATGTTTAGTCAGTATAAATATAACGGGGGATGCAGGGTAATGTTTAGTCAGTATAAATATAACGGGGGATGCAGGGTAATGTTTAGTCAGTATAAATATAACGGGGGATGCAGGGTAATGATTACCCAGTATAAATATAACGGGGGATGCAGAGTAATGTTTACCCAGTATAAATATAACGGGGGATGCAGGGTAATGTTTAGTCAGTATAAATATAACGGGGGATGCAGGGTAATGTTTAGTCAGTATAAATATAACGGGGGATGCAGGGTAATGTTTAGTCAGTATAAATATAACGGGGGATGCAGGGTAATGTTTACCCAGTATAAATATAACGGGGGATGCAGGGTAATGTTTACCCAGTATAAATATAACGGGGGATGCAGGGTAATGTTTAGTCAGTATAAATATAACGGGGGTTGCAGAGTAATGTTTACCCAGTATAAATATAACGGGGGATGCAGGGTAATGTTTACCCAGTATAAATATAACGGGGGATGCAGGGTAATGTTTACCCAGTATAAATATAACGGGGGATGCAGGGTAATGTTTACCCAGTATAAATATAACGGGGGATGCAGGGTAATGTTTACCCAGTATAAATATAACGGGGGATGCAGGGTAATGTTTACCCAGTATAAATATAACGGGGGATGCAGGGTAATGTTTAGTCAGTATAAATATAACGGGGGATGCAGGGTAATGTTTAGTCAGTATAAATATAACGGGGGATGCAGGGTAATGTTTAGTCAGTATAAATATAACGGGGGATGCAGGGTAATGTTTAGTCAGTATAAATATAACGGGTGATGCAGGGTAATGTTTAGTCAGTATAAATATAACGGGGGATGCAGGGTAATGTTTAGTCAGTATAAATATAACGGGGGATGCGGGGTAATGTTTAGTCAGTATAAATATAACGGGGGATGCAGGGTAATGTTTAACCAGTATAAATATAACGGGGGATGCAGGGTAATGTTTAACCAGTATAAATATAACGGGGGATGCAGGGTAATGTTTACCCAGTATAAATATAACGGGGGATGCAGGGTAATGTTTACCCAGTATAAATATAACGGGGGATGCAGGATAATGTTTAGCCAGTATAAATATAACGGGTGATGCAGGGTAATGTTTAGTCAGTATAAATATAACGGGGGATGCAGGGTAATGTTTCGTCAGTATAAATATAACGGGGGATGCAGGGTAATGTTTAGCCAGTATAAATATAACGGGGGATGCAGGGTAATGTTTAGTCAGTATAAATATAACGGGGGATGCAGGGTAATGTTTACGCAGTATAAATATAACGGGGGATGCAGGGTAATGTTTAGTCAGTATAAATATAACGGGGGATACAGGGTAATGTTTAGCCAGTATAAATATAACGGGGGATGCAGGGTAATGTTTACCCAGTATAAATATAACGGGGGATGCAGGGTAATGTTTAGTCAGTATAAATATAACGGGGGATGCAGGGTAATGTTTAGTCAGTATAAATATAACGGGGGATGCAGGGTAATGTTTACCCAGTATAAATATAACAGGGGATGCAGGGTAATGTTTAGCCAGTATAAATATAACGGGGGATGCAGGGTAATGTTTACGCAGTATAAATATAACGGGGGATGCAGGGTAATGTTTAGTCAGTATAAATATAACGGGGGATGCAGGGGAATGTTTAGTCAGTATAAATATAACGGGGGATGCAGGGTAATGTTTACCCAGTATAAATATAACGGGGGATGCAGGGTAATGTTTAGTCAATATAAATATAACGGGGGATGCAGGGTAATGTTTAGTCAGTATAAATATAACGGGGGATGCAGGGTAATGTTTAGTCAGTATAAATATAACGGGGGATGCAGGGTAATGTTTACCCAGTATAAATATAACGGGGGATGCAGGGTAATGTTTACCCAGTATAAATATAACGGGGGATGCAGGGTAATGTTTAGTCTGTATAAATATAACGGGGGATGCAGGGTAATGTTTACCCAGTATAAATATAACGGGGGATGCAGGGTGATGTTTAGTCAGTATAAATATAACGGGGGATGCAGGGTAATGTTTAGTCAGTATAAATATAACGGGGGATGCAGGGTAATGTTTAGTCAGTATAAATATAACGGGGGATGCAGGGTAATGTTTAGTCAGTATAAATATAACGGGGGATGCAGGGTAATGTTTAGTCAGTATAAATATAACGGGGGATGCAGGGTAATGTTTACCCAGTATAAATATAACGGGGGATGCAGGGTAATGTTTAGTCAGTATAAATATAACGGGGGATGCAGGGTAATGTTTAGTCAGTATAAATATAACGGGGGATGCAGGGTAATGTTTAGTCAGTATAAATATAACGGGGGATGCAGGGTAATGTTTAGTCAGTATAAATATAACGGGGGATGCGGGGTAATGTTTAGTCAGTATAAATATAACGGGTGATGCAGGGTAATGTTTAGTCAGTATAAATATAACGGGGGATGCAGGGTAATGTTTAGTCAGTATAAATATAACGGGGGATGCAGGGTAATGTTTAGTCAGTATAAATATAACGGGTGATGCAGGGTAATGTTTAGTCAGTATAAATATAACGGGGGATGCAGGGTAATGTTTAGTCAGTATAAATATAACGGGGGATGCAGGGTAATGTTTAGTCAGTATAAATATAACGGGGGATGCAGGGTAATGTTTAGTTAGTATAAATATAACGGGGAATGCAGGGTAATGTTTACCCAGTATAAATATAACGGGGGATGCAGGGTAATGTTTAGTCAGTATAAATATAACGGGGGATGCAGGGTAATGTTTAGTCAGTATAAATATAACGGGGGATGCAGGGTAATGTTTAGTCAGTATAAATATAACGGGGGATGCAGGGTAATGTTTAGTCAGTATAAATATAACGGGGTATGCAGGGTAATGTTTAGTCAGTATAAATATAACGGGGGATGCAGGTTAATGTTTACCCAGTATAAATATAACGGGGGATGCAGGGTAATGTTTAGTCAGTATAAATATAACGGGGGATGCAGGGTAATGTTTAGTCAGTATAAATATAACGGGGGATGCAGGGTAATGTTTACCCAGTATAAATATAACGGGGGATTCAGGGTAATGTTTACCCAGTATAAATATAACGGGGGATGCAGGGTAATGTTTAGTCAGTATAAATATAACGGGGGATGCAGGGTAATGTTTAGTCAGTATAAATATAACGGGGATGCAGGGTAATGTTTAGTCAGTATAAATATAACGGGGGATGCAGGGTAATGTTTAGTCAGTATAAATATAACGGGGGATGCAGGGTAATGTTTACCCAGTATAAATATAACGGGGGATGCAGGGTAATGTTTACCCAGTATAAATATAACGGGGGATGCAGGGTAATGTTTACCCAGTATAAATAAAACGGGGGATGCGGGGTAATGTTTAGTCAGTATAAATATAACGGGGGAAGCAGGGTAATGTTTAGTCAGTATAAATATAACGGGGGATGCAGGGTAATGTTTAACCAGTATAAATATAACGGGGGATGCAGGGTAATGTTTACCCAGTATAAATATAACGGGGGATGCAGGGTAATGTTTAGTCAGTATAAATATAACGGGGGATGCAGGGTAATGTTTACCCAGTATAAATATAACGGGGGATGCAGGGTAATGTTTAGTCAGTATAAATATAACGGGGGATGCAGGGTAATGTTTACCCAGTATAAATATAACGGGGGATGCGGGGTAATGTTTACCCAGTATAAATATAACGGGGGATGCAGCGTAATGTTTAGTCAGTATAAATATAACGGGGGATGCAGGGTAATGTTTAGTCAGTATAAATATAACGGGGGATGCGGGGTAATGTTTACCCAGTATAAATATAACGGGGGATGCAGGGTAATGTTTAGTCAGTATAAATATAACGGGGGATGCAGGGTAATGTTTAGTCAGTATAAATATAACGGGGGATGCAGGGTAATGTTTAGTCAGTATAAATATAACGGGGGATGCAGGGTAATGTTTAGCCAGTATAAATATAACGGGGGATGCAGGGTAATGTTTAGTCAGTATAAATATAACGGGGAATGCAGGGTAATGTTTAGCCAGTATAAATATAACGGGGGATGCAGGGTAATGTTTAGTCAGTATAAATATAACGGGGGATGCAGGGTAATGTTTAGTCAATATAAATATAACGGGGGATGCAGGGCGATGTTTACCCAGTATAAATATAACGGGGGATGCAGGGTAATGTTTAGCCAGTATAAATATAACGGGGGATGCAGGGTAATGTTTAACCAGTATAAATATAACGGGGGATGCAGGGCGATGTTTACCCAGTATAAATATAACGGTGGATGCAGGGTAATGTTTAGCCAGTATAAATATAACGGGGGATGCAGGGTAATGTTTAACCAGTATAAATATATCGGGGGATGCAGGGTAATGTTTAGTCAGTATAAATATAACGGGGGATGCAGGGTAATGTTTAGTCAGTATAAATATAACGGGGGATGCAGGGTAATGTTTAACCAGTATAAATATAACGGGGGATGCGGGGTAATGTTTAGTCAGTATAAATATAACGGGGGATGCAGGGTAATGTTTAACCAGTATAAATATAACGGGGGATGCAGGGTAATGTTTAGTCAGTATAAATATAACGGGGGATGCAGGGTAATGTTTAGTCAGTATAAATATAACGGGTGATGCAGGGTAATGTTTAGTCAGTATAAATATAACGGGGGATGCAGGGTAATGTTTGTCAGTATAAATATAACGGGGAATGCAGGGTAATGTTTAGTCAGTATAAATATAACGGGGGATGCAGGGTAATGTTTAGTCAGTATAAATATAACGGGGGATGCAGGGTAATGTTTAGTCAGTATAAATATAACGGGGGATGCAGGGTAATGTTTAACCAGTATAAATATAACGGGGGATGCAGGGTAATGTTTAACCAGTATAAATATAACGGGGGATGCGGGGTAATGTTTAGTCAGTATAAATATAACGGGGGATGCAGGGTAATGTTTACCCAGTATAAATATAACGGGGGATGCAGGATAATGTTTAGCCAGTATAAATATAACGGGGGATGCAGGGTAATGTTTAACCAGTATAAATATAACGGGGGATGCAGGGTAATGTTTAGCCAGTATAAATATAACAGGGGATGCAGGGTAATGTTTAGCCAGTATAAATATAACGGGGGATGCAGGGTAATGTTTAGTCAGTATAAATATAACGGGGGATGCAGGGTAATGTTTAGTCAGTATAAATATAACGGGGGATGCAGGGTAATGTTTAGTCAGTATAAATATAACGGGGGATGCAGGGTAATGTTTAGTCAGTATAAATATAACGGGGGATGCAGGGTAATGTTTAGTCAGTATAAATATAACGGGGGATGCAGGGTAATGTTTAGTCAGTATAAATATAACGGGGGATGCAGGGTAATGTTTAACCAGTATAAATATAACGGGGGATGCAGGGTAATGTTTACCCAGTATAAATATAACGGGGGATGCAGGGTAATGTTTAGTCAGTATAAATATAACGGGGGATGCAGGGTAATGTTTAGTCAGTATAAATATAACGGGGATGCAGGGTAATGTTTAGCCAGTATAAATATAACGGGGGATGCAGGGTAATGTTTAGTCAGTATAAATATAACGGGGGATGCAGGGTAATGTTTAGTCAGTATAAATATAACGGGGGATGCAGGGTAATGTTTAGTCAGTATAAATATAACGGGGGATGCAGGGTAATGTTTACCCAGTATAAATATAACGGGGGATGCAGGGTAATGTTTAGCCAGTATAAATATAACGGGGGATGCAGGGTAATGTTTAGTCAGTATAAATATAACGGGGGATGCAGGGTAATGTTTAGTCAGTATAAATATAACGGGGGATGCAGGGTAATGTTTAGTCAGTATAAATATAACGGGGGATGCAGGGTAATGTTTAGTCAGTATAAATATAACGGGGGATGCAGGGTAATGTTTAACCAGTATAAATATAACGGGGGATGCAGGGTAATGTTTACCCAGTATAAATATAACGGGGGATGCAGGGTAATGTTTAACCAGTATAAATATAACGGGGGATGCAGGGTAATGTTTACCCAGTATAAATATAACGGGGGATGCAGGGTAATGTTTAACCAGTATAAATATAACGGGGGATGCAGGGTAATGTTTAACCAGTATAAATATAACGGGGGATGCAGGGTAATGTTTAACCAGTATAAATATAACGGGGGATGCAGGGTAATGTTTAGTCAGTATAAATATAACGGGGGATGCAGGGTAATGTTTAGTCAGTATAAATATAACGGGGGATGCAGGGTAATGTTTACCCAGTATAAATATAACGGGGGATGCAGGGTAATGTTTACCCAGTATAAATATAACGGGGGATGCAGGGTAATGTTTACCCAGTATAAATATAACGGGGGATGCAGGGTAATGTTTACCCAGTATAAATATAACGGGGGATGCAGGGTAATGTTTACCCAGTATAGATATAACGGGGGATGCAGGGTAATGTTTAGTCAGTATAAATATAACGGGTGATGCAGGGTAATGTTTAGTCAGTATAAATATAACGGGGGATGCAGGGTAATGTTTAGTCAGTATAAATATAACGGGTGATGCAGGGTAATGTTTACCCAGTATAAATATAACGGGGGATGCAGGGTAATGTTTAGTCAGTATAAATATAACGGGTGATGCAGGGTAATGTTTAGTCAGTATAAATATAACGGGGGATGCAGGGTAATGTTTAGTCAGTATAAATATAACGGGTGATGCAGGGTAATGTTTACCCAGTATAAATATAACGGGGGATGCAGGGTAATGTTTAGTCAGTATAAATATAACGGGGGATACAGGGTAATGTTTAGTCAGTATAAATATAACGGGGGATGCAGGGTAATGTTTAGTCAGTATAAATATAACGGGGGATGCAGGGTAATGTTTAGTCAGTATAAATATAACGGGTGATGCAGGGTAATGTTTAGTCAGTATAAATATAACGGGGGATGCAGGGTAATGTTTAGTCAGTATAAATATAACGGGGGATGCGGGGTAATGTTTAGTCAGTATAAATATAACGGGGGATGCAGGGTAATGTTTAACCAGTATAAATATAACGGGGGATGCAGGGTAATGTTTAACCAGTATAAATATAACGGGGGATGCAGGGTAATGTTTACCCAGTATAAATATAACGGGGGATGCAGGGTAATGTTTACCCAGTATAAATATAACGGGGGATGCAGGATAATGTATAGCCAGTATAAATATAACGGGTGATGCAGGGTAATGTTTAGTCAGTATAAATATAACGGGGGATGCAGGGTAATGTTTAGTCAGTATAAATATAACGGGGGTTGCAGGGTAATGTTTCGCCAGTATAAATATAACGGGGGATGCAGGGTAATGTTTAGTCAGTATAAATATAACGGGGGATGCAGGATAATGTTTAGCCAGTATAAATATAACGGGGGATGCAGGGTAATGTTTAACCAGTATAAATATAACGGGGGATGCAGGGTAATGTTTAGCCAGTATAAATATAACAGGGGATGCAGGGTAATGTTTAGCCAGTATAAATATAACGGGGGATGCAGGGTAATGTTTAGTCAGTATAAATATAACGGGGGATGCAGGGTAATGTTTAGCCAGTATAAATATAACGGGGGATGCAGGGTAATGTTTAGTCAGTATAAATATAACGGGGGATGCGGGGTAATGTTTAGCCAGTATAAATATAACGGGGGATGCAGGGTAATGTTTAGTCAGTATAAATATAACGGGGGATGCAGGGTAATGTTTAGTCAGTATAAATATAACGGGGGATGCAGGGTAATGTTTAGTCAGTATAAATATAACGGGGGATGCAGGGTAATGTTTAGTCAGTATAAATATAACGGGGGATGCAGGGTAATGTTTAGTCAGTATAAATATAACGGGGGATGCAGGGTAATGTTTAGTCAGTATAAATATAACGGGGGATGCAGGGTAATGTTTAACCAGTATAAATATAACGGGGGATGCAGGGTAATGTTTACCCAGTATAAATATAACGGGGGATGCAGGGTAATGTTTACCCAGTATAAATATAACGGGGGATGCAGGGTAATGTTTAACCAGTATAAATATAACGGGGGATGCAGGGTAATGTTTACCCAGTATAAATATAACGGGGGATGCAGGGTAATGTTTAACCAGTATAAATATAACGGGGGATGCAGGGTAATGTTTACCCAGTATAAATATAACGGGGGATGCAGGGTAATGTTTAGTCAGTATAAATATAACGGGGGATGCAGGGTAATGTTTACCCAGTATAAATATAACGGGGGATGCGGGGTAATGTTTACCCAGTATAAATATAACGGGGGATGCAGCGTAATGTTTAGTCAGTATAAATATAACGGGGGATGCAGGGTAATGTTTAGTCAGTATAAATATAACGGGGGATGCGGGGTAATGTTTACCCAGTATAAATATAACGGGGGATGCAGGGTAATGTTTAGTCAGTATAAATATAACGGGGGATGCAGGGTAATGTTTAGTCAGTATAAATATAACGGGGGATGCAGGGTAATGTTTAGTCAGTATAAATATAACGGGGGATGCAGGGTAATGTTTAGCCAGTATAAATATAACGGGGGATGCAGGGTAATGTTTAGTCAGTATAAATATAACGGGGGATGCAGGGTAATGTTTACCCAGTATAAATATAACGGGGGATGCAGGGTAATGTTTAGCCAGTATAAATATAACGGGGGATGCAGGGTAATGTTTAGTCAGTATAAATATAACGGGGGATGCAGGGTAATGTTTAGTCAGTATAAATATAACGGGGGATGCAGGGTAATGTTTAGTCAGTATAAATATAACGGGGGATGCAGGGTAATGTTTAGTCAGTATAAATATAACGGGGGATGCAGGGTAATGTTTAACCAGTATAAATATAACGGGGGATGCAGGGTAATGTTTACCCAGTATAAATATAACGGGGGATGCAGGGTAATGTTTAACCAGTATAAATATAACGGGGGATGCAGGGTAATGTTTACCCAGTATAAATATAACGGGGGATGCAGGGTAATGTTTACCCAGTATAAATATAACGGGGGATGCAGGGTAATGTTTAGTCAGTATAAATATAACGGGGGATGCAGGGTAATGTTTACCCAGTATAAATATAACGGGGGATGCGGGGTAATGTTTACCCAGTATAAATATAACGGGGGATGCAGCGTAATGTTTAGTCAGTATAAATATAACGGGGGATGCAGGGTAATGTTTAGTCAGTATAAATATAACGGGGGATGCGGGGTAATGTTTACCCAGTATAAATATAACGGGGGATGCAGGGTAATGTTTAGTCAGTATAAATATAACGGGGGATGCAGGGTAATGTTTAGTCAGTATAAATATAACGGGGGATGCAGGGTAATGTTTAGTCAGTATAAATATAACGGGGGATGCAGGGTAATGTTTAGCCAGTATAAATATAACGGGGGATGCAGGGCGATGTTTACCCAGTATAAATATAACGGGGGATGCAGGGTAATGTTTAGTCAGTATAAATATAACGGGGGATGCAGGGTAATGTTTAGCCAGTATAAATATAACGGGGGATGCAGGGTAATGTTTAGTCAGTATAAATATAACGGGGGATGCAGGGTAATGTTTAGTCAATATAAATATAACGGGGGATGCAGGGCGATGTTTACCCAGTATAAATATAACGGGGGATGCAGGGTAATGTTTAGCCAGTATAAATATAACGGGGGATGCAGGGTAATGTTTAACCAGTATAAATATAACGGGGGATGCAGGGCGATGTTTACCCAGTATAAATATAACGGGGGATGCAGGGTAATGTTTAGCCAGTATAAATATAACGGGGGATGCAGGGTAATGTTTAACCAGTATAAATATATCGGGGGATGCAGGGTAATGTTTAGTCAGTATAAATATAACGGGGGATGCAGGGTAATGTTTAGTCAGTATAAATATAACGGGGGATGCAGGGTAATGTTTAGTCAGTATAAATATAACGGGGGATGCAGGGTAATGTTTAGTCAGTATAAATATAACGGGTGATGCAGGGTAATGTTTAGTCAGTATAAATATAACGGGGGATGCAGGGTAATGTTTGTCAGTATAAATATAACGGGGAATGCAGGGTAATGTTTAGTCAGTATAAATATAACGGGGGATGCAGGGTAATGTTTAGTCAGTATAAATATAACGGGGGATGCAGGGTAATGTTTAGTCAGTATAAATATAACGGGGGATGCAGGGTAATGTTTAACCAGTATAAATATAACGGGGGATGCAGGGTAATGTTTAACCAGTATAAATATAACGGGGGATGCGGGGTAATGTTTAGTCAGTATAAATATAACGGGGGATGCAGGGTAATGTTTACCCAGTATAAATATAACGGGGGATGCAGGATAATGTTTAGCCAGTATAAATATAACGGGGGATGCAGGGTAATGTTTAACCAGTATAAATATAACGGGGGATGCAGGGTAATGTTTAGCCAGTATAAATATAACAGGGGATGCAGGGTAATGTTTAGCCAGTATAAATATAACGGGGGATGCAGGGTAATGTTTAGTCAGTATAAATATAACGGGGGATGCAGGGTAATGTTTAGTCAGTATAAATATAACGGGGGATGCAGGGTAATGTTTAGTCAGTATAAATATAACGGGGGATGCAGGGTAATGTTTAGTCAGTATAAATATAACGGGGGATGCAGGGTAATGTTTAGTCAGTATAAATATAACGGGGGATGCAGGGTAATGTTTAGTCAGTATAAATATAACGGGGGATGCAGGGTAATGTTTAACCAGTATAAATATAACGGGGGATGCAGGGTAATGTTTACCCAGTATAAATATAACGGGGGATGCAGGGTAATGTTTAGCCAGTATAAATATAACGGGGGATGCAGGGTAATGTTTAACCAGTATAAATATAACGGGGGATGCAGGGTAATGTTTAGCCAGTATAAATATAACGGGGGATGCAGGGTAATGTTTAGTCAGTATAAATATAACGGGGGATGCAGGGTAATGTTTAGTCAGTATAAATATAACGGGGGATGCAGGGTAATGTTTAGTCAGTATAAATATAACGGGGGATGCAGGGTAATGTTTAGTCAGTATAAATATAACGGGGGATGCAGGGTAATGTTTAACCAGTATAAATATAACGGGGGATGCAGGGTAATGTTTACCCAGTATAAATATAACGGGGGATGCAGGGTAATGTTTAACCAGTATAAATATAACGGGGGATGCAGGGTAATGTTTACCCAGTATAAATATAACGGGGGATGCAGGGTAATGTTTACCCAGTATAAATATAACGGGGGATGCAGGGTAATGTTTAGTCAGTATAAATATAACGGGGGATGCAGGGTAATGTTTACCCAGTATAAATATAACGGGGGATGCGGGGTAATGTTTACCCAGTATAAATATAACGGGGGATGCAGCGTAATGTTTAGTCAGTATAAATATAACGGGGGATGCAGGGTAATGTTTAGTCAGTATAAATATAACGGGGGATGCGGGGTAATGTTTACCCAGTATAAATATAACGGGGGATGCAGGGTAATGTTTAGTCAGTATAAATATAACGGGGGATGCAGGGTAATGTTTAGTCAGTATAAATATAACGGGGGATGCAGGGTAATGTTTAGTCAGTATAAATATAACGGGGGATGCAGGGTAATGTTTAGCCAGTATAAATATAACGGGGGATGCAGGGCGATGTTTACCCAGTATAAATATAACGGGGGATGCAGGGTAATGTTTAGTCAGTATAAATATAACGGGGGATGCAGGGTAATGTTTAGCCAGTATAAATATAACGGGGGATGCAGGGTAATGTTTAGTCAGTATAAATATAACGGGGGATGCAGGGTAATGTTTAGTCAATATAAATATAACGGGGGATGCAGGGCGATGTTTACCCAGTATAAATATAACGGGGGATGCAGGGTAATGTTTAGCCAGTATAAATATAACGGGGGATGCAGGGTAATGTTTAACCAGTATAAATATAACGGGGGATGCAGGGCGATGTTTACCCAGTATAAATATAACGGGGGATGCAGGGTAATGTTTAGCCAGTATAAATATAACGGGGGATGCAGGGTAATGTTTAACCAGTATAAATATATCGGGGGATGCAGGGTAATGTTTAGTCAGTATAAATATAACGGGGGATGCAGGGTAATGTTTAGTCAGTATAAATATAACGGGGGATGCAGGGTAATGTTTAGTCAGTATAAATATAACGGGGGATGCAGGGTAATGTTTAGTCAGTATAAATATAACGGGTGATGCAGGGTAATGTTTAGTCAGTATAAATATAACGGGGGATGCAGGGTAATGTTTGTCAGTATAAATATAACGGGGAATGCAGGGTAATGTTTAGTCAGTATAAATATAACGGGGGATGCAGGGTAATGTTTAGTCAGTATAAATATAACGGGGGATGCAGGGTAATGTTTAGTCAGTATAAATATAACGGGGGATGCAGGGTAATGTTTAACCAGTATAAATATAACGGGGGATGCAGGGTAATGTTTAACCAGTATAAATATAACGGGGGATGCGGGGTAATGTTTAGTCAGTATAAATATAACGGGGGATGCAGGGTAATGTTTACCCAGTATAAATATAACGGGGGATGCAGGATAATGTTTAGCCAGTATAAATATAACGGGGGATGCAGGGTAATGTTTAACCAGTATAAATATAACGGGGGATGCAGGGTAATGTTTAGCCAGTATAAATATAACAGGGGATGCAGGGTAATGTTTAGCCAGTATAAATATAACGGGGGATGCAGGGTAATGTTTAGTCAGTATAAATATAACGGGGGATGCAGGGTAATGTTTAGTCAGTATAAATATAACGGGGGATGCAGGGTAATGTTTAGTCAGTATAAATATAACGGGGGATGCAGGGTAATGTTTAGTCAGTATAAATATAACGGGGGATGCAGGGTAATGTTTAGTCAGTATAAATATAACGGGGGATGCAGGGTAATGTTTAGTCAGTATAAATATAACGGGGGATGCAGGGTAATGTTTAACCAGTATAAATATAACGGGGGATGCAGGGTAATGTTTACCCAGTATAAATATAACGGGGGATGCAGGGTAATGTTTAGCCAGTATAAATATAACGGGGGATGCAGGGTAATGTTTAGTCAGTATAAATATAACGGGGGATGCAGGGTAATGTTTAGTCAGTATAAATATAACGGGGGATGCAGGGTAATGTTTAGTCAGTATAAATATAACGGGGGATGCAGGGTAATGTTTAGTCAGTATAAATATAACGGGGGATGCAGGGTAATGTTTAACCAGTATAAATATAACGGGGGATGCAGGGTAATGTTTACCCAGTATAAATATAACGGGGGATGCAGGGTAATGTTTAACCAGTATAAATATAACGGGGGATGCAGGGTAATGTTTACCCAGTATAAATATAACGGGGGATGCAGGGTAATGTTTAACCAGTATAAATATAACGGGGGATGCAGGGTAATGTTTAACCAGTATAAATATAACGGGGGATGCAGGGTAATGTTTAACCAGTATAAATATAACGGGGGATGCAGGGTAATGTTTAGTCAGTATAAATATAACGGGGGATGCAGGGTAATGTTTAGTCAGTATAAATATAACGGGGGATGCAGGGTAATGTTTACCCAGTATAAATATAACGGGGGATGCAGGGTAATGTTTACCCAGTATAAATATAACGGGGGATGCAGGGTAATGTTTACCCAGTATAAATATAACGGGGGATGCAGGGTAATGTTTACCCAGTATAAATATAACGGGGGATGCAGGGTAATGTTTACCCAGTATAAATATAACGGGGGATGCAGGGTAATGTTTAGTCAGTATAAATATAACGGGTGATGCAGGGTAATGTTTAGTCAGTATAAATATAACGGGATATGCAGGGTAATGTTTAGTCAGTATAAATATAACGGGTGATGCAGGGTAATGTTTAGTCAGTATAAATATAACGGGGGATGCAGGGTAATGTTTAGTCAGTATAAATATAACGGGTGATGCAGGGTAATGTTTACCCAGTATAAATATAACGGGGGATGCAGGGTAATGTTTAGTCAGTATAAATATAACGGGGGATACAGGGTAATGTTTAGTCAGTATAAATATAACGGGGGATGCAGGGTAATGTTTAGTCAGTATAAATATAACGGGGGATGCAGGGTAATGTTTAGTCAGTATAAATATAACGGGTGATGCAGGGTAATGTTTAGTCAGTATAAATATAACGGGGGATGCAGGGTAATGTTTAGTCAGTATAAATATAACGGGGGATGCGGGGTAATGTTTAGTCAGTATAAATATAACGGGGGATGCAGGGTAATGTTTAACCAGTATAAATATAACGGGGGATGCAGGGTAATGTTTAACCAGTATAAATATAACGGGGGATGCAGGGTAATGTTTACCCAGTATAAATATAACGGGGGATGCAGGGTAATGTTTACCCAGTATAAATATAACGGGGGATGCAGGATAATGTATAGCCAGTATAAATATAACGGGTGATGCAGGGTAATGTTTAGTCAGTATAAATATAACGGGGGATGCAGGGTAATGTTTAGTCAGTATAAATATAACGGGGGTTGCAGGGTAATGTTTCGCCAGTATAAATATAACGGGGGATGCAGGGTAATGTTTAGTCAGTATAAATATAACGGGGGATGCAGGATAATGTTTAGCCAGTATAAATATAACGGGGGATGCAGGGTAATGTTTAACCAGTATAAATATAACGGGGGATGCAGGGTAATGTTTAGCCAGTATAAATATAACAGGGGATGCAGGGTAATGTTTAGCCAGTATAAATATAACGGGGGATGCAGGGTAATGTTTAGTCAGTATAAATATAACGGGGGATGCAGGGTAATGTTTAGCCAGTATAAATATAACGGGGGATGCAGGGTAATGTTTAGTCAGTATAAATATAACGGGGGATGCGGGGTAATGTTTAGCCAGTATAAATATAACGGGGGATGCAGGGTAATGTTTAGTCAGTATAAATATAACGGGGGATGCAGGGTAATGTTTAGTCAGTATAAATATAACGGGGGATGCAGGGTAATGTTTAGTCAGTATAAATATAACGGGGGATGCAGGGTAATGTTTAGTCAGTATAAATATAACGGGGGATGCAGGGTAATGTTTAGTCAGTATAAATATAACGGGGGATGCAGGGTAATGTTTAGTCAGTATAAATATAACGGGGGATGCAGGGTAATGTTTAACCAGTATAAATATAACGGGGGATGCAGGGTAATGTTTACCCAGTATAAATATAACGGGGGATGCAGGGTAATGTTTACCCAGTATAAATATAACGGGGGATGCAGGGTAATGTTTAACCAGTATAAATATAACGGGGGATGCAGGGTAATGTTTACCCAGTATAAATATAACGGGGGATGCAGGGTAATGTTTAACCAGTATAAATATAACGGGGGATGCAGGGTAATGTTTACCCAGTATAAATATAACGGGGGATGCAGGGTAATGTTTAGTCAGTATAAATATAACGGGGGATGCAGGGTAATGTTTACCCAGTATAAATATAACGGGGGATGCGGGGTAATGTTTACCCAGTATAAATATAACGGGGGATGCAGCGTAATGTTTAGTCAGTATAAATATAACGGGGGATGCAGGGTAATGTTTAGTCAGTATAAATATAACGGGGGATGCGGGGTAATGTTTACCCAGTATAAATATAACGGGGGATGCAGGGTAATGTTTAGTCAGTATAAATATAACGGGGGATGCAGGGTAATGTTTAGTCAGTATAAATATAACGGGGGATGCAGGGTAATGTTTAGTCAGTATAAATATAACGGGGGATGCAGGGTAATGTTTAGCCAGTATAAATATAACGGGGGATGCAGGGTAATGTTTAGTCAGTATAAATATAACGGGGGATGCAGGGTAATGTTTACCCAGTATAAATATAACGGGGGATGCAGGGTAATGTTTAGCCAGTATAAATATAACGGGGGATGCAGGGTAATGTTTAGTCAGTATAAATATAACGGGGGATGCAGGGTAATGTTTAGTCAGTATAAATATAACGGGGGATGCAGGGTAATGTTTAGTCAGTATAAATATAACGGGGGATGCAGGGTAATGTTTAGTCAGTATAAATATAACGGGGGATGCAGGGTAATGTTTAACCAGTATAAATATAACGGGGGATGCAGGGTAATGTTTACCCAGTATAAATATAACGGGGGATGCAGGGTAATGTTTAACCAGTATAAATATAACGGGGGATGCAGGGTAATGTTTACCCAGTATAAATATAACGGGGGATGCAGGGTAATGTTTACCCAGTATAAATATAACGGGGGATGCAGGGTAATGTTTACCCAGTATAAATATAACGGGGGATGCAGGGTAATGTTTAGTCAGTATAAATATAACGGGGGATGCGGGGTAATGTTTACCCAGTATAAATATAACGGGGGATGCGGGGTAATGTTTACCCAGTATAAATATAACGGGGGATGCAGCGTAATGTTTAGTCAGTATAAATATAACGGGGGATGCAGGGTAATGTTTAGTCAGTATAAATATAACGGGGGATGCAGGGTAATGTTTAGTCAGTATAAATATAACGGGGGATGCAGGGTAATGTTTAGTCAGTATAAATATAACGGGGGATGCAGGGTAATGTTTAGTCAGTATAAATATAACGGGGGATGCAGGGTAATGTTTAGCCAGTATAAATATAACGGGGGATGCAGGGCGATGTTTAGCCAGTATAAATATAACGGGGGATGCAGGGCGATGTTTACCCAGTATAAATATAACGGGGGATGCAGGGTAATGTTTAGTCAGTATAAATATAACGGGGGATGCAGGGTAATGTTTAGCCAGTATAAATATAACGGGGGATGCAGGGTAATGTTTAGTCAGTATAAATATAACGGGGGATGCAGGGTAATGTTTAGTCAATATAAATATAACGGGGGATGCAGGGCGATGTTTACCCAGTATAAATATAACGGGGGATGCAGGGTAATGTTTAGCCAGTATAAATATAACGGGGGATGCAGGGTAATGTTTAACCAGTATAAATATAACGGGGGATGCAGGGCGATGTTTACCCAGTATAAATATAACGGGGGATGCAGGGTAATGTTTAGCCAGTATAAATATAACGGGGGATGCAGGGTAATGTTTAACCAGTATAAATATATCGGGGGATGCAGGGTAATGTTTAGTCAGTATAAATATAACGGGGGATGCAGGGTAATGTTTAGTCAGTATAAATATAACGGGGGATGCAGGGTAATGTTTAGTCAGTATAAATATAACGGGGGATGCAGGGTAATGTTTAGTCAGTATAAATATAACGGGGGATGCAGGGTAATGTTTAGTCAGTATAAATATAACGGGGGATGCAGGGTAATGTTTACCCAGTATAAATATAACGGGGGATGCAGGGTAATGTTTACCCAGTATAAATATAACGGGGGATGCAGGGTAATGTTTACCCAGTATAAATATAACGGGGGATGCAGGGTAATGTTTACCCAGTATAAATATAACGGGGGATGCAGGGTAATGTTTACCCAGTATAAATATAACGGGGGATGCAGGGTAATGTTTAGTCAGTATAAATATAACGGGTGATGCAGGGTAATGTTTAGTCAGTATAAATATAACGGGGGATGCAGGGTAATGTTTAGTCAGTATAAATATAACGGGTGATGCAGGGTAATGTTTACCCAGTATAAATATAACGGGGGATGCAGGGTAATGTTTAGTCAGTATAAATATAACGGGGGATGCAGGGTAATGTTTAGTCAGTATAAATATAACGGGGGATGCAGGGTAATGTTTAGTCAGTATAAATATAACGGGGGATGCAGGGTAATGTTTACCCAGTATAAATATAACGGGGGATGCGGGGTAATGTTTAGCCAGTATAAATATAACAGGGGATGCAGGTAATGTTTACCCAGTATAAATATAACGGGGGATGCAGGGTAATGTTTAGTCAGTATAAATATAACGGGTGATGCAGGGTAATGTTTAGTCAGTATAAATATAACGGGGGATGCAGGGTAATGTTTAACCAGTATAAATATAACGGGGGATGCAGGGTAATGTTTAACCAGTATAAATATAACGGGGGATGCAGGGTAATGTTTACCCAGTATAAATATAACGGGGGATGCAGGGTAATGTTTAGTCAGTATAAATATAACGGGGGATGCAGGGTAATGTTTAACCAGTATAAATATACCGGGGGATGCAGGGTAATGTTTAACCAGTATAAATATAACGGGGGATGCAGGGTAATGTTTACCCAGTATAAATATAACGGGGGATGCAGGGTAATGTTTACCCAGTATAAATATAACGGGGGATGCAGGATAATGTTTAGCCAGTATAAATATAACGGGGGATGCAGGGTAATGTTTACCCAGTATAAATATAACGGGGGATGCAGGATAATGTTTAGCCAGTATAAATATAACGGGTGATGCAGGGTAATGTTTAGTCAGTATAAATATAACGGGGGATGCAGGGTAATGTTTAGTCAGTATAAATATAACGGGGGTTGCAGGGTAATGTTTCGCCAGTATAAATATAACGGGGGATGCAGGGTAATGTTTAGTCAGTATAAATATAACGGGGGATGCAGGGTAATGTTTACGCAGTATAAATATAACGGGGGATGCAGGGTAATGTTTAGTCAGTATAAATATAACGGGGGATGCAGGGTAATGTTTAGCCAGTATAAATATAACGGGGGATGCAGGGTAATGTTTACCCAGTATAAATATAACGGGGGATGCAGGGTAATGTTTAGTCAGTATAAATATAACGGGGGATGCAGGGTAATGTTTACCCAGTATAAATATAACGGGGGATGCAGGGTAATGTTTACCCAGTATAAATATAACAGGGGATGCAGGGTAATGTTTAGCCAGTATAAATATAACGGGGGATGCAGGGTAATGTTTACGCAGTATAAATATAACGGGGGATGCAGGGTAATGTTTAGTCAGTATAAATATAACGGGGCATGCAGGGGAATGTTTAGTCAGTATAAATATAACGGGGGATGCAGGGGAATGTTTAGTCAGTATAAATATAACGGGGGATGCAGGGTAATGTTTACCCAGTATAAATATAACGGGGGATGCAGGGTAATGTTTAGTCAGTATAAATATAACGGGGGATGCAGGGTAATGTTTAGTCAGTATAAATATAACGGGGGATGCAGGGTAATGTTTAGTCAGTATAAATATAACGGGGGATGCAGGGTAATGTTTAGTCAGTATAAATATAACGGGGGATGCAGGGTAATGTTTAGTCAGTATAAATATAACGGGGGATGCAGGGTAATGTTTAGTCAGTATAAATATAACGGGGGATGCAGGGTAATGTTTAGTCAGTATAAATATAACGGGGGATGCAGGGTAATGTTTAGTCAGTATAAATATAACGGGGGATGCAGGGTAATGTTTAGTCAGTATAAATATAACGGGGGATGCAGGGTAATGTTTAGTCAGTATAAATATAACGGGGGATGCAGGGTAATGTTTACCCAGTATAAATATAACGGGGGATGCAGGGTAATGTTTACCCAGTATAAATATAACGGGGGATGCAGGGTAATGTTTAGTCTGTATAAATATAACGGGGGATGCAGGGTAATGTTTACCCAGTATAAATATAACGGGGGATGCAGGGTAATGTTTAGTCAGTATAAATATAACGGGGGATGCAGGGTAATGTTTAGTCAGTATAAATATAACGGGGGATGCAGGGTAATGTTTAGTCAGTATAAATATAACGGGGGATGCAGGGTAATGTTTAGTCAGTATAAATATAACGGGGGATGCAGGGTAATGTTTAGTCAGTATAAATATAACGGGGGATGCAGGATAATGTTTACCCAGTATAAATATAACGGGGGATGCAGGGTAATGTTTAGTCAGTATAAATATAACGGGGGATGCAGGGTAATGTTTAGTCAGTATAAATATAACGGGGGATGCAGGGTAATGTTTAGTCAGTATAAATATAACGGGGGATGCAGGGTAATGTTTAGTCAGTATAAATATAACGGGGGATGCGGGGTAATGTTTAGTCAGTATAAATATAACGGGTGATGCAGGGTAATGTTTAGTCAGTATAAATATAACGGGGGATGCAGGGTAATGTTTAGTCAGTATAAATATAACGGGGGATGCAGGGTAATGTTTAGTCAGTATAAATATAACGGGTGATGCAGGGTAATGTTTAGTCAGTATAAATATAACGGGGGATGCAGGGTAATGTTTAGTCAGTATAAATATAACGGGGGATGCAGGGTAATGTTTAGTCAGTATAAATATAACGGGGGATGCAGGGTAATGTTTAGTTAGTATAAATATAACGGGGAATGCAGGGTAATGTTTACCCAGTATAAATATAACGGGGGATGCAGGGTAATGTTTAGTCAGTATAAATATAACGGGGGATGCAGGGTAATGTTTAGTCAGTATAAATATAACGGGGGATGCAGGGTAATGTTTAGTCAGTATAAATATAACGGGGGATGCAGGGTAATGTTTAGTCAGTATAAATATAACGGGGTATGCAGGGTAATGTTTAGTCAGTATAAATATAACGGGGGATGCAGGTTAATGTTTACCCAGTATAAATATAACGGGGGATGCAGGGTAATGTTTAGTCAGTATAAATATAACGGGGGATGCAGGGTAATGTTTAGTCAGTATAAATATAACGGGGGATGCAGGGTAATGTTTACCCAGTATAAATATAACGGGGGATTCAGGGTAATGTTTACCCAGTATAAATATAACGGGGGATGCAGGGTAATGTTTAGTCAGTATAAATATAACGGGGGATGCAGGGTAATGTTTAGTCAGTATAAATATAACGGGGATGCAGGGTAATGTTTAGTCAGTATAAATATAACGGGGGATGCAGGGTAATGTTTAGTCAGTATAAATATAACGGGGGATGCAGGGTAATGTTTACCCAGTATAAATATAACGGGGGATGCAGGGTAATGTTTACCCAGTATAAATATAACGGGGGATGCAGGGTAATGTTTACCCAGTATAAATATAACGGGGGATGCGGGGTAATGTTTAGTCAGTATAAATATAACGGGGGAAGCAGGGTAATGTTTAGTCAGTATAAATATAACGGGGGATGCAGGGTAATGTTTAACCAGTATAAATATAACGGGGGATGCAGGGTAATGTTTACCCAGTATAAATATAACGGGGGATGCAGGGTAATGTTTAGTCAGTATAAATATAACGGGGGATGCAGGGTAATGTTTACCCAGTATAAATATAACGGGGGATGCAGGGTAATGTTTAGTCAGTATAAATATAACGGGGGATGCAGGGTAATGTTTACCCAGTATAAATATAACGGGGGATGCGGGGTAATGTTTACCCAGTATAAATATAACGGGGGATGCAGCGTAATGTTTAGTCAGTATAAATATAACGGGGGATGCAGGGTAATGTTTAGTCAGTATAAATATAACGGGGGATGCGGGGTAATGTTTACCCAGTATAAATATAACGGGGGATGCAGGGTAATGTTTAGTCAGTATAAATATAACGGGGGATGCAGGGTAATGTTTAGTCAGTATAAATATAACGGGGGATGCAGGGTAATGTTTAGTCAGTATAAATATAACGGGGGATGCAGGGTAATGTTTAGCCAGTATAAATATAACGGGGGATGCAGGGTAATGTTTAGTCAGTATAAATATAACGGGGAATGCAGGGTAATGTTTAGCCAGTATAAATATAACGGGGGATGCAGGGTAATGTTTAGTCAGTATAAATATAACGGGGGATGCAGGGTAATGTTTAGTCAATATAAATATAACGGGGGATGCAGGGCGATGTTTACCCAGTATAAATATAACGGGGGATGCAGGGTAATGTTTAGCCAGTATAAATATAACGGGGGATGCAGGGTAATGTTTAACCAGTATAAATATAACGGGGGATGCAGGGCGATGTTTACCCAGTATAAATATAACGGTGGATGCAGGGTAATGTTTAGCCAGTATAAATATAACGGGGGATGCAGGGTAATGTTTAACCAGTATAAATATATCGGGGGATGCAGGGTAATGTTTAGTCAGTATAAATATAACGGGGGATGCAGGGTAATGTTTAGTCAGTATAAATATAACGGGGGATGCAGGGTAATGTTTAACCAGTATAAATATAACGGGGGATGCGGGGTAATGTTTAGTCAGTATAAATATAACGGGGGATGCAGGGTAATGTTTAACCAGTATAAATATAACGGGGGATGCAGGGTAATGTTTAGTCAGTATAAATATAACGGGGGATGCAGGGTAATGTTTAGTCAGTATAAATATAACGGGTGATGCAGGGTAATGTTTAGTCAGTATAAATATAACGGGGGATGCAGGGTAATGTTTGTCAGTATAAATATAACGGGGAATGCAGGGTAATGTTTAGTCACTATAAATATAACGGGGGATGCAGGGTAATGTTTAGTCAGTATAAATATAACGGGGGATGCAGGGTAATGTTTAGTCAGTATAAATATAACGGGGGATGCAGGGTAATGTTTAACCAGTATAAATATAACGGGGGATGCAGGGTAATGTTTAACCAGTATAAATATAACGGGGGATGCGGGGTAATGTTTAGTCAGTATAAATATAACGGGGGATGCAGGGTAATGTTTACCCAGTATAAATATAACGGGGGATGCAGGATAATGTTTAGCCAGTATAAATATAACGGGGGATGCAGGGTAATGTTTAACCAGTATAAATATAACGGGGGATGCAGGGTAATGTTTAGCCAGTATAAATATAACAGGGGATGCAGGGTAATGTTTAGCCAGTATAAATATAACGGGGGATGCAGGGTAATGTTTAGTCAGTATAAATATAACGGGGGATGCAGGGTAATGTTTAGTCAGTATAAATATAACGGGGGATGCAGGGTAATGTTTAGTCAGTATAAATATAACGGGGGATGCAGGGTAATGTTTAGTCAGTATAAATATAACGGGGGATGCAGGGTAATGTTTAGTCAGTATAAATATAACGGGGGATGCAGGGTAATGTTTAGTCAGTATAAATATAACGGGGGATGCAGGGTAATGTTTAACCAGTATAAATATAACGGGGGATGCAGGGTAATGTTTACCCAGTATAAATATAACGGGGGATGCAGGGTAATGTTTAGTCAGTATAAATATAACGGGGGATGCAGGGTAATGTTTAGTCAGTATAAATATAACGGGGATGCAGGGTAATGTTTAGCCAGTATAAATATAACGGGGGATGCAGGGTAATGTTTAGTCAGTATAAATATAACGGGGGATGCAGGGTAATGTTTAGTCAGTATAAATATAACGGGGGATGCAGGGTAATGTTTAGTCAGTATAAATATAACGGGGGATGCAGGGTAATGTTTACCCAGTATAAATATAACGGGGGATGCAGGGTAATGTTTAGCCAGTATAAATATAACGGGGGATGCAGGGTAATGTTTAGTCAGTATAAATATAACGGGGGATGCAGGGTAATGTTTAGTCAGTATAAATATAACGGGGGATGCAGGGTAATGTTTAGTCAGTATAAATATAACGGGGGATGCAGGGTAATGTTTAGTCAGTATAAATATAACGGGGGATGCAGGGTAATGTTTAACCAGTATAAATATAACGGGGGATGCAGGGTAATGTTTACCCAGTATAAATATAACGGGGGATGCAGGGTAATGTTTAACCAGTATAAATATAACGGGGGATGCAGGGTAATGTTTACCCAGTATAAATATAACGGGGGATGCAGGGTAATGTTTAACCAGTATAAATATAACGGGGGATGCAGGGTAATGTTTAACCAGTATAAATATAACGGGGGATGCAGGGTAATGTTTAACCAGTATAAATATAACGGGGGATGCAGGGTAATGTTTAGTCAGTATAAATATAACGGGGGATGCAGGGTAATGTTTAGTCAGTATAAATATAACGGGGGATGCAGGGTAATGTTTACCCAGTATAAATATAACGGGGGATGCAGGGTAATGTTTACCCAGTATAAATATAACGGGGGATGCAGGGTAATGTTTACCCAGTATAAATATAACGGGGGATGCAGGGTAATGTTTACCCAGTATAAATATAACGGGGGATGCAGGGTAATGTTTACCCAGTATAAATATAACGGGGGATGCAGGGTAATGTTTAACCAGTATAAATATAACGGGGGATGCAGGGTAATGTTTACCCAGTATAAATATAACGGGGGATGCAGGGTAATGTTTAGTCAGTATAAATATAACGGGGGATGCAGGGTAATGTTTAACCAGTATAAATATAACGGGGGATGCAGGGTAATGTTTAACCAGTATAAATATAACGGGGGATGCAGGGTAATGTTTACCCAGTATAAATATAACGGGGGATGCAGGGTAATGTTTACCCAGTATAAATATAACGGGGGATGCAGGATAATGTTTAGCCAGTATAAATATAACGGGGGATGCAGGGTAATGTTTACCCAGTATAAATATAACGGGGGATGCAGGATAATGTTTAGCCAGTATAAATATAACGGGTGATGCAGGGTAATGTTTAGTCAGTATAAATATAACGGGGGATGCAGGGTAATGTTTAGTCAGTATAAATATAACGGGGGTTGCAGGGTAATGTTTCGCCAGTATAAATATAACGGGGGATGCAGGGTAATGTTTAGTCAGTATAAATATAACGGGGGATGCAGGGTAATGTTTACGCAGTATAAATATAACGGGGGATGCAGGGTAATGTTTAGTCAGTATAAATATAACGGGGGATGCAGGGTAATGTTTAGCCAGTATAAATATAACGGGGGATGCAGGGTAATGTTTACCCAGTATAAATATAACGGGGGATGCAGGGTAATGTTTAGTCAGTATAAATATAACGGGGGATGCAGGGTAATGTTTACCCAGTATAAATATAACGGGGGATGCAGGGTAATGTTTACCCAGTATAAATATAACAGGGGATGCAGGGTAATGTTTAGCCAGTATAAATATAACGGGGGATGCAGGGTAATGTTTACGCAGTATAAATATAACGGGGGATGCAGGGTAATGTTTAGTCAGTATAAATATAACGGGGCATGCAGGGGAATGTTTAGTCAGTATAAATATAACGGGGGATGCAGGGGAATGTTTAGTCAGTATAAATATAACGGGGGATGCAGGGTAATGTTTACCCAGTATAAATATAACGGGGGATGCAGGGTAATGTTTAGTCAGTATAAATATAACGGGGGATGCAGGGTAATGTTTAGTCAGTATAAATATAACGGGGGATGCAGGGTAATGTTTAGTCAGTATAAATATAACGGGGGATGCAGGGTAATGTTTAGTCAGTATAAATATAACGGGGGATGCAGGGTAATGTTTAGTCAGTATAAATATAACGGGGGATGCAGGGTAATGTTTAGTCAGTATAAATATAACGGGGGATGCAGGGTAATGTTTAGTCAGTATAAATATAACGGGGGATGCAGGGTAATGTTTAGTCAGTATAAATATAACGGGGGATGCAGGGTAATGTTTAGTCAGTATAAATATAACGGGGGATGCAGGGTAATGTTTAGTCAGTATAAATATAACGGGGGATGCAGGGTAATGTTTACCCAGTATAAATATAACGGGGGATGCAGGGTAATGTTTACCCAGTATAAATATAACGGGGGATGCAGGGTAATGTTTAGTCTGTATAAATATAACGGGGGATGCAGGGTAATGTTTACCCAGTATAAATATAACGGGGGATGCAGGGTAATGTTTAGTCAGTATAAATATAACGGGGGATGCAGGGTAATGTTTAGTCAGTATAAATATAACGGGGGATGCAGGGTAATGTTTAGTCAGTATAAATATAACGGGGGATGCAGGGTAATGTTTAGTCAGTATAAATATAACGGGGGATGCAGGGTAATGTTTAGTCAGTATAAATATAACGGGGGATGCAGGGTAATGTTTAGTCAGTATAAATATAACGGGGGATGCAGGGTAATGTTTAGTCAGTATAAATATAACGGGGGATGCAGGGTAATGTTTAGTTAGTATAAATATAACGGGGAATGCAGGGTAATGTTTACCCAGTATAAATATAACGGGGGATGCAGGGTAATGTTTAGTCAGTATAAATATAACGGGGGATGCAGGGTAATGTTTAGTCAGTATAAATATAACGGGGGATGCAGGGTAATGTTTAGTCAGTATAAATATAACGGGGGATGCAGGGTAATGTTTAGTCAGTATAAATATAACGGGGTATGCAGGGTAATGTTTAGTCAGTATAAATATAACGGGGGATGCAGGTTAATGTTTACCCAGTATAAATATAACGGGGGATGCAGGGTAATGTTTAGTCAGTATAAATATAACGGGGGATGCAGGGTAATGTTTAGTCAGTATAAATATAACGGGGGATGCAGGGTAATGTTTACCCAGTATAAATATAACGGGGGATTCAGGGTAATGTTTACCCAGTATAAATATAACGGGGGATGCAGGGTAATGTTTAGTCAGTATAAATATAACGGGGGATGCAGGGTAATGTTTAGTCAGTATAAATATAACGGGGATGCAGGGTAATGTTTAGTCAGTATAAATATAACGGGGGATGCAGGGAAATGTTTAGTCAGTATAAATATAACGGGGGATGCAGGGTAATGTTTACCCAGTATAAATATAACGGGGGATGCAGGGTAATGTTTACCCAGTATAAATATAACGGGGGATGCAGGGTAATGTTTACCCAGTATAAATATAACGGGGGATGCGGGGTAATGTTTAGTCAGTATAAATATAACGGGGGAAGCAGGGTAATGTTTAGTCAGTATAAATATAACGGGGGATGCAGGGTAATGTTTAACCAGTATAAATATAACGGGGGATGCAGGGTAATGTTTACCCAGTATAAATATAACGGGGGATGCAGGGTAATGTTTAGTCAGTATAAATATAACGGGGGATGCAGGGTAATGTTTACCCAGTATAAATATAACGGGGGATGCAGGGTAATGTTTAGTCAGTATAAATATAACGGGGGATGCAGGGTAATGTTTACCCAGTATAAATATAACGGGGGATGCGGGGTAATGTTTACCCAGTATAAATATAACGGGGGATGCAGCGTAATGTTTAGTCAGTATAAATATAACGGGGGATGCAGGGTAATGTTTAGTCAGTATAAATATAACGGGGGATGCGGGGTAATGTTTACCCAGTATAAATATAACGGGGGATGCAGGGTAATGTTTAGTCAGTATAAATATAACGGGGGATGCAGGGTAATGTTTAGTCAGTATAAATATAACGGGGGATGCAGGGTAATGTTTAGTCAGTATAAATATAACGGGGGATGCAGGGTAATGTTTAGCCAGTATAAATATAACGGGGGATGCAGGGTAATGTTTAGTCAGTATAAATATAACGGGGAATGCAGGGTAATGTTTAGCCAGTATAAATATAACGGGGGATGCAGGGTAATGTTTAGTCAGTATAAATATAACGGGGGATGCAGGGTAATGTTTAGTCAATATAAATATAACGGGGGATGCAGGGCGATGTTTACCCAGTATAAATATAACGGGGGATGCAGGGTAATGTTTAGCCAGTATAAATATAACGGGGGATGCAGGGTAATGTTTAACCAGTATAAATATAACGAGGGATGCAGGGCGATGTTTACCCAGTATAAATATAACGGTGGATGCAGGGTAATGTTTAGCCAGTATAAATATAACGGGGGATGCAGGGTAATGTTTAACCAGTATAAATATATCGGGGGATGCAGGGTAATGTTTAGTCAGTATAAATATAACGGGGGATGCAGGGTAATGTTTAGTCAGTATAAATATAACGGGGGATGCAGGGTAATGTTTAACCAGTATAAATATAACGGTGGATGCGGGGTAATGTTTAGTCAGTATAAATATAACGGGGGATGCAGGGTAATGTTTAACCAGTATAAATATAACGGGGGATGCAGGGTAATGTTTAGTCAGTATAAATATAACGGGGGATGCAGGGTAATGTTTAGTCAGTATAAATATAACGGGTGATGCAGGGTAATGTTTAGTCAGTATAAATATAACGGGGGATGCAGGGTAATGTTTGTCAGTATAAATATAACGGGGAATGCAGGGTAATGTTTAGTCACTATAAATATAACGGGGGATGCAGGGTAATGTTTAGTCAGTATAAATATAACGGGGGATGCAGGGTAATGTTTAGTCAGTATAAATATAACGGGGGATGCAGGGTAATGTTTAACCAGTATAAATATAACGGGGGATGCAGGGTAATGTTTAACCAGTATAAATATAACGGGGGATGCGGGGTAATGTTTAGTCAGTATAAATATAACGGGGGATGCAGGGTAATGTTTACCCAGTATAAATATAACGGGGGATGCAGGATAATGTTTAGCCAGTATAAATATAACGGGGGATGCAGGGTAATGTTTAACCAGTATAAATATAACGGGGGATGCAGGGTAATGTTTAGCCAGTATAAATATAACAGGGGATGCAGGGTAATGTTTAGCCAGTATAAATATAACGGGGGATGCAGGGTAATGTTTAGTCAGTATAAATATAACGGGGGATGCAGGGTAATGTTTAGTCAGTATAAATATAACGGGGGATGCAGGGTAATGTTTAGTCAGTATAAATATAACGGGGGATGCAGGGTAATGTTTAGTCAGTATAAATATAACGGGGGATGCAGGGTAATGTTTAGTCAGTATAAATATAACGGGGGATGCAGGGTAATGTTTAGTCAGTATAAATATAACGGGGGATGCAGGGTAATGTTTAACCAGTATAAATATAACGGGGGATGCAGGGTAATGTTTACCCAGTATAAATATAACGGGGGATGCAGGGTAATGTTTAGTCAGTATAAATATAACGGGGGATGCAGGGTAATGTTTAGTCAGTATAAATATAACGGGGATGCAGGGTAATGTTTAGCCAGTATAAATATAACGGGGGATGCAGGGTAATGTTTAGTCAGTATAAATATAACGGGGGATGCAGGGTAATGTTTAGTCAGTATAAATATAACGGGGGATGCAGGGTAATGTTTAGTCAGTATAAATATAACGGGGGATGCAGGGTAATGTTTACCCAGTATAAATATAACGGGGGATGCAGGGTAATGTTTAGCCAGTATAAATATAACGGGGGATGCAGGGTAATGTTTAGTCAGTATAAATATAACGGGGGATGCAGGGTAATGTTTAGTCAGTATAAATATAACGGGGGATGCAGGGTAATGTTTAGTCAGTATAAATATAACGGGGGATGCAGGGTAATGTTTAGTCAGTATAAATATAACGGGGGATGCAGGGTAATGTTTAACCAGTATAAATATAACGGGGGATGCAGGGTAATGTTTACCCAGTATAAATATAACGGGGGATGCAGGGTAATGTTTAACCAGTATAAATATAACGGGGGATGCAGGGTAATGTTTACCCAGTATAAATATAACGGGGGATGCAGGGTAATGTTTAACCAGTATAAATATAACGGGGGATGCAGGGTAATGTTTAACCAGTATAAATATAACGGGGGATGCAGGGTAATGTTTAACCAGTATAAATATAACGGGGGATGCAGGGTAATGTTTAGTCAGTATAAATATAACGGGGGATGCAGGGTAATGTTTAGTCAGTATAAATATAACGGGGGATGCAGGGTAATGTTTACCCAGTATAAATATAACGGGGGATGCAGGGTAATGTTTACCCAGTATAAATATAACGGGGGATGCAGGGTAATGTTTACCCAGTATAAATATAACGGGGGATGCAGGGTAATGTTTACCCAGTATAAATATAACGGGGGATGCAGGGTAATGTTTACCCAGTATAAATATAACGGGGGATGCAGGGTAATGTTTAGTCAGTATAAATATAACGGGTGATGCAGGGTAATGTTTAGTCAGTATAAATATAACGGGGGATGCAGGGTAATGTTTAGTCAGTATAAATATAACGGGTGATGCAGGGTAATGTTTACCCAGTATAAATATAACGGGGGATGCAGGGTAATGTTTAGTCAGTATAAATATAACGGGTGATGCAGGGTAATGTTTAGTCAGTATAAATATAACGGGGGATGCAGGGTAATGTTTAGTCAGTATAAATATAACGGGTGATGCAGGGTAATGTTTACCCAGTATAAATATAACGGGGGATGCAGGGTAATGTTTAGTCAGTATAAATATAACGGGGGATACAGGGTAATGTTTAGTCAGTATAAATATAACGGGGGATGCAGGGTAATGTTTAGTCAGTATAAATATAACGGGGGATGCAGGGTAATGTTTAGTCAGTATAAATATAACGGGTGATGCAGGGTAATGTTTAGTCAGTATAAATATAACGGGGGATGCAGGGTAATGTTTAGTCAGTATAAATATAACGGGGGATGCGGGGTAATGTTTAGTCAGTATAAATATAACGGGGGATGCAGGGTAATGTTTAACCAGTATAAATATAACGGGGGATGCAGGGTAATGTTTAACCAGTATAAATATAACGGGGGATGCAGGGTAATGTTTACCCAGTATAAATATAACGGGGGATGCAGGGTAATGTTTACCCAGTATAAATATAACGGGGGATGCAGGATAATGTTTAGCCAGTATAAATATAACGGGTGATGCAGGGTAATGTTTAGTCAGTATAAATATAACGGGGGATGCAGGGTAATGTTTAGTCAGTATAAATATAACGGGGGTTGCAGGGTAATGTTTCGCCAGTATAAATATAACGGGGGATGCAGGGTAATGTTTAGTCAGTATAAATATAACGGGGGATGCAGGATAATGTTTAGCCAGTATAAATATAACGGGGGATGCAGGGTAATGTTTAACCAGTATAAATATAACGGGGGATGCAGGGTAATGTTTAGCCAGTATAAATATAACAGGGGATGCAGGGTAATGTTTAGCCAGTATAAATATAACGGGGGATGCAGGGTAATGTTTAGTCAGTATAAATATAACGGGGGATGCAGGGTAATGTTTAGCCAGTATAAATATAACGGGGGATGCAGGGTAATGTTTAGTCAGTATAAATATAACGGGGGATGCGGGGTAATGTTTAGCCAGTATAAATATAACGGGGGATGCAGGGTAATGTTTAGTCAGTATAAATATAACGGGGGATGCAGGGTAATGTTTAGTCAGTATAAATATAACGGGGGATGCAGGGTAATGTTTAGTCAGTATAAATATAACGGGGGATGCAGGGTAATGTTTAGCCAGTATAAATATAACGGGGGATGCAGGGTAATGTTTAGTCAGTATAAATATAACGGGGGATGCAGGGTAATGTTTAGTCAGTATAAATATAACGGGGGATGCAGGGTAATGTTTAACCAGTATAAATATAACGGGGGATGCAGGGTAATGTTTACCCAGTATAAATATAACGGGGGATGCAGGGTAATGTTTAGTCAGTATAAATATAACGGGGGATGCAGGGTAATGTTTAGTCAGTATAAATATAACGGGGATGCAGGGTAATGTTTAGCCAGTATAAATATAACGGGGGATGCAGGGTAATGTTTAGTCAGTATAAATATAACGGGGGATGCAGGGTAATGTTTAGTCAGTATAAATATAACGGGGGATGCAGGGTAATGTTTAGTCAGTATAAATATAACGGGGGATGCAGGGTAATGTTTACCCAGTATAAATATAACGGGGGATGCAGGGTAATGTTTAGCCAGTATAAATATAACGGGGGATGCAGGGTAATGTTTAGTCAGTATAAATATAACGGGGGATGCAGGGTAATGTTTAGTCAGTATAAATATAACGGGGGATGCAGGGTAATGTTTAGTCAGTATAAATATAACGGGGGATGCAGGGTAATGTTTAGTCAGTATAAATATAACGGGGGATGCAGGGTAATGTTTAACCAGTATAAATATAACGGGGGATGCAGGGTAATGTTTACCCAGTATAAATATAACGGGGGATGCAGGGTAATGTTTAACCAGTATAAATATAACGGGGGATGCAGGGTAATGTTTACCCAGTATAAATATAACGGGGGATGCAGGGTAATGTTTAACCAGTATAAATATAACGGGGGATGCAGGGTAATGTTTACCCAGTATAAATATAACGGGGGATGCAGGGTAATGTTTAGTCAGTATAAATATAACGGGGGATGCAGGGTAATGTTTACCCAGTATAAATATAACGGGGGATGCGGGGTAATGTTTACCCAGTATAAATATAACGGGGGATGCAGCGTAATGTTTAGTCAGTATAAATATAACGGGGGATGCAGGGTAATGTTTAGTCAGTATAAATATAACGGGGGATGCGGGGTAATGTTTACCCAGTATAAATATAACGGGGGATGCAGGGTAATGTTTAGTCAGTATAAATATAACGGGGGATGCAGGGTAATGTTTAGTCAGTATAAATATAACGGGGGATGCAGGGTAATGTTTAGTCAGTATAAATATAACGGGGGATGCAGGGTAATATTTAGCCAGTATAAATATAACGGGGGATGCAGGGCGATGTTTACCCAGTATAAATATAACGGGGGATGCAGGCTAATGTTTAGTCAGTATAAATATAACGGGGGATGCAGGGTAATGTTTAGCCAGTATAAATATAACGGGGGATGCAGGCTAATGTTTAGTCAGTATAAATATAACGGGGGATGCAGGGTAATGTTTAGCCAGTATAAATATAACGGGGGATGCAGGGCAATGTTTAGTCAGTATAAATATAACGGGGGATGCAGGGTAATGTTTAGCCAGTATAAATATAACGGGGGATGCAGGGTAATGTTTAGTCAGTATAAATATAACGGGGGATGCAGGGTAATGTTTAGTCAATATAAATATAACGGGGGATGCAGGGCGATGTTTACCCAGTATAAATATAACGGGGGATGCAGGGTAATGTTTAGCCAGTATAAATATAACGGGGGATGCAGGGTAATGTTTAACCAGTATAAATATAACGGGGGATGCAGGGCGATGTTTACCCAGTATAAATATAACGGGGGATGCAGGGTAATGTTTAGCCAGTATAAATATAACGGGGGATGCAGGGTAATGTTTAACCAGTATAAATATATCGGGGGATGCAGGGTAATGTTTAGTCAGTATAAATATAACGGGGGATGCAGGGTAATGTTTAGTCAGTATAAATATAACGGGGGATGCAGGGTAATGTTTAGTCAGTATAAATATAACGGGGGATGCAGGGTAATGTTTAGTCAGTATAAATATAACGGGTGATGCAGGGTAATGTTTAGTCAGTATAAATATAACGGGGGATGCAGGGTAATGTTTGTCAGTATAAATATAACGGGGAATGCAGGGTAATGTTTAGTCAGTATAAATATAACGGGGGATGCAGGGTAATGTTTAGTCAGTATAAATATAACGGGGGATGCAGGGTAATGTTTAGTCAGTATAAATATAACGGGGGATGCAGGGTAATGTTTAACCAGTATAAATATAACGGGGGATGCAGGGTAATGTTTAACCAGTATAAATATAACGGGGGATGCGGGGTAATGTTTAGTCAGTATAAATATAACGGGGGATGCAGGGTAATGTTTACCCAGTATAAATATAACGGGGGATGCAGGATAATGTTTAGCCAGTATAAATATAACGGGGGATGCAGGGTAATGTTTAACCAGTATAAATATAACGGGGGATGCAGGGTAATGTTTAGCCAGTATAAATATAACAGGGGATGCAGGGTAATGTTTAGCCAGTATAAATATAACGGGGGATGCAGGGTAATGTTTAGTCAGTATAAATATAACGGGGGATGCAGGGTAATGTTTAGTCAGTATAAATATAACGGGGGATGCAGGGTAATGTTTAGTCAGTATAAATATAACGGGGGATGCAGGGTAATGTTTAGTCAGTATAAATATAACGGGGGATGCAGGGTAATGTTTAGTCAGTATAAATATAACGGGGGATGCAGGGTAATGTTTAGTCAGTATAAATATAACGGGGGATGCAGGGTAATGTTTAACCAGTATAAATATAACGGGGGATGCAGGGTAATGTTTACCCAGTATAAATATAACGGGGGATGCAGGGTAATGTTTAGTCAGTATAAATATAACGGGGGATGCAGGGTAATGTTTAGTCAGTATAAATATAACGGGGATGCAGGGTAATGTTTAGCCAGTATAAATATAACGGGGGATGCAGGGTAATGTTTAGTCAGTATAAATATAACGGGGGATGCAGGGTAATGTTTAGTCAGTATAAATATAACGGGGGATGCAGGGTAATGTTTAGTCAGTATAAATATAACGGGGGATGCAGGGTAATGTTTACCCAGTATAAATATAACGGGGGATGCAGGGTAATGTTTAGCCAGTATAAATATAACGGGGGATGCAGGGTAATGTTTAGTCAGTATAAATATAACGGGGGATGCAGGGTAATGTTTAGTCAGTATAAATATAACGGGGGATGCAGGGTAATGTTTAGTCAGTATAAATATAACGGGGGATGCAGGGTAATGTTTAGTCAGTATAAATATAACGGGGGATGCAGGGTAATGTTTAACCAGTATAAATATAACGGGGGATGCAGGGTAATGTTTACCCAGTATAAATATAACGGGGGATGCAGGGTAATGTTTAACCAGTATAAATATAACGGGGGATGCAGGGTAATGTTTACCCAGTATAAATATAACGGGGGATGCAGGGTAATGTTTAACCAGTATAAATATAACGGGGGATGCAGGGTAATGTTTAACCAGTATAAATATAACGGGGGATGCAGGGTAATGTTTAACCAGTATAAATATAACGGGGGATGCAGGGTAATGTTTAGTCAGTATAAATATAACGGGGGATGCAGGGTAATGTTTAGTCAGTATAAATATAACGGGGGATGCAGGGTAATGTTTACCCAGTATAAATATAACGGGGGATGCAGGGTAATGTTTACCCAGTATAAATATAACGGGGGATGCAGGGTAATGTTTACCCAGTATAAATATAACGGGGGATGCAGGGTAATGTTTACCCAGTATAAATATAACGGGGGATGCAGGGTAATGTTTACCCAGTATAAATATAACGGGGGATGCAGGGTAATGTTTAGTCAGTATAAATATAACGGGTGATGCAGGGTAATGTTTAGTCAGTATAAATATAACGGGGGATGCAGGGTAATGTTTAGTCAGTATAAATATAACGGGTGATGCAGGGTAATGTTTACCCAGTATAAATATAACGGGGGATGCAGGGTAATGTTTAGTCAGTATAAATATAACGGGTGATGCAGGGTAATGTTTAGTCAGTATAAATATAACGGGGGATGCAGGGTAATGTTTAGTCAGTATAAATATAACGGGTGATGCAGGGTAATGTTTACCCAGTATAAATATAACGGGGGATGCAGGGTAATGTTTAGTCAGTATAAATATAACGGGGGATACAGGGTAATGTTTAGTCAGTACAAATATAACGGGGGATGCAGGGTAATGTTTAGTCAGTATAAATATAACGGGGGATGCAGGGTAATGTTTAGTCAGTATAAATATAACGGGTGATGCAGGGTAATGTTTAGTCAGTATAAATATAACGGGGGATGCAGGGTAATGTTTAGTCAGTATAAATATAACGGGGGATGCGGGGTAATGTTTAGTCAGTATAAATATAACGGGGGATGCAGGGTAATGTTTAACCAGTATAAATATAACGGGGGATGCAGGGTAATGTTTAACCAGTATAAATATAACGGGGGATGCAGGGTAATGTTTACCCAGTATAAATATAACGGGGGATGCAGGGTAATGTTTACCCAGTATAAATATAACGGGGGATGCAGGATAATGTTTAGCCAGTATAAATATAACGGGTGATGCAGGGTAATGTTTAGTCAGTATAAATATAACGGGGGATGCAGGGTAATGTTTAGTCAGTATAAATATAACGGGGGTTGCAGGGTAATGTTTCGCCAGTATAAATATAACGGGGGATGCAGGGTAATGTTTAGTCAGTATAAATATAACGGGGGATGCAGGATAATGTTTAGCCAGTATAAATATAACGGGGGATGCAGGGTAATGTTTAACCAGTATAAATATAACGGGGGATGCAGGGTAATGTTTAGCCAGTATAAATATAACAGGGGATGCAGGGTAATGTTTAGCCAGTATAAATATAACGGGGGATGCAGGGTAATGTTTAGTCAGTATAAATATAACGGGGGATGCAGGGTAATGTTTAGCCAGTATAAATATAACGGGGGATGCAGGGTAATGTTTAGTCAGTATAAATATAACGGGGGATGCGGGGTAATGTTTAGCCAGTATAAATATAACGGGGGATGCAGGGTAATGTTTAGTCAGTATAAATATAACGGGGGATGCAGGGTAATGTTTAGTCAGTATAAATATAACGGGGGATGCAGGGTAATGTTTAGTCAGTATAAATATAACGGGGGATGCAGGGTAATGTTTAGTCAGTATAAATATAACGGGGGATGCAGGGTAATGTTTAGTCAGTATAAATATAACGGGGGATGCAGGGTAATGTTTAGTCAGTATAAATATAACGGGGGATGCAGGGTAATGTTTAACCAGTATAAATATAACGGGGGATGCAGGGTAATGTTTACCCAGTATAAATATAACGGGGGATGCAGGGTAATGTTTAGTCAGTATAAATATAACGGGGGATGCAGGGTAATGTTTAGTCAGTATAAATATAACGGGGATGCAGGGTAATGTTTAGCCAGTATAAATATAACGGGGGATGCAGGGTAATGTTTAGTCAGTATAAATATAACGGGGGATGCAGGGTAATGTTTAGTCAGTATAAATATAACGGGGGATGCAGGGTAATGTTTAGTCAGTATAAATATAACGGGGGATGCAGGGTAATGTTTACCCAGTATAAATATAACGGGGGATGCAGGGTAATGTTTAGCCAGTATAAATATAACGGGGGATGCAGGGTAATGTTTAGTCAGTATAAATATAACGGGGGATGCAGGGTAATGTTTAGTCAGTATAAATATAACGGGGGATGCAGGGTAATGTTTAGTCAGTATAAATATAACGGGGGATGCAGGGTAATGTTTAGTCAGTATAAATATAACGGGGGATGCAGGGTAATGTTTAACCAGTATAAATATAACGGGGGATGCAGGGTAATGTTTACCCAGTATAAATATAACGGGGGATGCAGGGTAATGTTTAACCAGTATAAATATAACGGGGGATGCAGGGTAATGTTTACCCAGTATAAATATAACGGGGGATGCAGGGTAATGTTTAACCAGTATAAATATAACGGGGGATGCAGGGTAATGTTTAACCAGTATAAATATAACGGGGGATGCAGGGTAATGTTTAACCAGTATAAATATAACGGGGGATGCAGGGTAATGTTTAGTCAGTATAAATATAACGGGGGATGCAGGGTAATGTTTAGTCAGTATAAATATAACGGGGGATGCAGGGTAATGTTTACCCAGTATAAATATAACGGGGGATGCAGGGTAATGTTTACCCAGTATAAATATAACGGGGGATGCAGGGTAATGTTTACCCAGTATAAATATAACGGGGGATGCAGGGTAATGTTTACCCAGTATAAATATAACGGGGGATGCAGGGTAATGTTTACCCAGTATAAATATAACGGGGGATGCAGGGTAATGTTTAGTCAGTATAAATATAACGGGTGATGCAGGGTAATGTTTAGTCAGTATAAATATAACGGGGGATGCAGGGTAATGTTTAGTCAGTATAAATATAACGGGTGATGCAGGGTAATGTTTACCCAGTATAAATATAACGGGGGATGCAGGGTAATGTTTAGTCAGTATAAATATAACGGGGGATGCAGGGTAATGTTTAGTCAGTATAAATATAACGGGGGATGCAGGGTAATGTTTAGTCAGTATAAATATAACGGGGGATGCAGGGTAATGTTTACCCAGTATAAATATAACGGGGGATGCGGGGTAATGTTTAGCCAGTATAAATATAACAGGGGATGCAGGGTAATGTTTACCCAGTATAAATATAACGGGGGATGCAGGGTAATGTTTAGTCAGTATAAATATAACGGGTGATGCAGGGTAATGTTTAGTCAGTATAAATATAACGGGGGATGCAGGGTAATGTTTAACCAGTATAAATATAACGGGGGATGCAGGGTAATGTTTAACCAGTATAAATATAACGGGGGATGCAGGGTAATGTTTACCCAGTATAAATATAACGGGGGATGCAGGGTAATGTTTAGTCAGTATAAATATAACGGGGGATGCAGGGTAATGTTTAACCAGTATAAATATAACGGGGGATGCAGGGTAATGTTTAACCAGTATAAATATAACGGGGGATGCAGGGTAATGTTTACCCAGTATAAATATAACGGGGGATGCAGGGTAATGTTTACCCAGTATAAATATAACGGGGGATGCAGGATAATGTTTAGCCAGTATAAATATAACGGGGGATGCAGGGTAATGTTTACCCAGTATAAATATAACGGGGGATGCAGGATAATGTTTAGCCAGTATAAATATAACGGGTGATGCAGGGTAATGTTTAGTCAGTACAAATATAACGGGGGATGCAGGGTAATGTTTAGTCAGTATAAATATAACGGGGGTTGCAGGGTAATGTTTCGCCAGTATAAATATAACGGGGGATGCAGGGTAATGTTTAGTCAGTATAAATATAACGGGGGATGCAGGGTAATGTTTACGCAGTATAAATATAACGGGGGATGCAGGGTAATGTTTAGTCAGTATAAATATAACGGGGGATGCAGGGTAATGTTTAGCCAGTATAAATATAACGGGGGATGCAGGGTAATGTTTACCCAGTATAAATATAACGGGGGATGCAGGGTAATGTTTAGTCAGTATAAATATAACGGGGGATGCAGGGTAATGTTTAGTCAGTATAAATATAACGGGGGATGCAGGGTAATGTTTAGTCAGTATAAATATAACGGGGGATGCAGGGTAATGTTTACCCAGTATAAATATAACAGGGGATGCAGGGTAATGTTTAGCCAGTATAAATATAACGGGGGATGCAGGGTAATGTTTACGCAGTATAAATATAACGGGGGATGCAGGGTAATGTTTAGTCAGTATAAATATAACGGGGCATGCAGGGGAATGTTTAGTCAGTATAAATATAACGGGGGATGCAGGGTAATGTTTACCCAGTATAAATATAACGGGGGATGCAGGGTAATGTTTAGTCAGTATAAATATAACGGGGGATGCAGGGTAATGTTTAGTCAGTATAAATATAACGGGGGATGCAGGGTAATGTTTAGTCAGTATAAATATAACGGGGGATGCAGGGTAATGTTTAGTCAGTATAAATATAACGGGGGATGCAGGGTAATGTTTAGTCAGTATAAATATAACGGGGGATGCAGGGTAATGTTTAGTCAGTATAAATATAACGGGGGATGCAGGGTAATGTTTAGTCAGTATAAATATAACGGGGGATGCAGGGTAATGTTTAGTCAGTATAAATATAACGGGGGATGCAGGGTAATGTTTAGTCAGTATAAATATAACGGGAGATGCAGGGTAATGTTTACCCAGTATAAATATAACGGGGGATGCAGGGTAATGTTTACCCAGTATAAATATAACGGGGGATGCAGGGTAATGTTTAGTCAGTATAAATATAACGGGGGATGCAGGGTAATGTTTAGTCAGTATAAATACAACGGGGGATGCAGGGTAATGTTTAGTCTGTATAAATATAACGGGGGATGCAGGGTAATGTTTAGTCAGTATAAATATAACGGGGGATGCAGGGTAATGTTTACCCAGTATAAATATAACGGGGGATGCAGGGTAATGTTTAGTCAGTATAAATATAACGGGGGATGCAGGGTAATGTTTAGTCAGTATAAATATAACGGGGGATGCAGGGTAATGTTTAGTCAGTATAAATATAACGGGGGATGCAGGGTAATGTTTACCCAGTATAAATATAACGGGGGATGCAGGGTAATGTTTAGTCAGTATAAAAATAACGGGGGATGCAGGGTAATGTTTACCCAGTATAAATATAACGGGGGATGCAGGGTAATGTTTACCCAGTATAAATATAACGGGGGATGCAGGGTAATGTTTAGTCAGTATAAATATAACGGGGGATGCAGGGTAATGTTTAGTCAGTATAAATACAACGGGGGATGCAGGGTAATGTTTAGTCAGTATAAATATAACGGGGGATGCAGGGTAATGTTTACCCAGTATAAATATAACGGGGGATGCAGGGTAATGTTTACCCAGTATAAATATAACGGGGGATGCAGGGTAATGTTTAGTCAGTATAAATATAACGGGGGATGCAGGGTAATGTTTAGTCAGTATAAATATAACGGGGGATGCAGGGTAATGTTTAGTCAGTATAAATATAACGGGGGATGCAGGTTAATGTTTAGTCAGTATAAATATAACGGGGGATGCAGGGTAATGTTTACCCAGTATAAATATAACGGGGGATGCAGGGTAATGTTTAGTCAGTATAAATATAACGGGGGATGCAGGGTAATGTTTAGTCAGTATAAATATAACGGGGGATGCAGGGTAATGTTTAGTCAGTATAAATATAACGGGGGATGCAGGGTAATGTTTAGTCAGTATAAATATAACGGGGAATGCAGGGTAATGTTTACCCAGTATAAATATAACGGGGGATGCAGGGTAATGTTTAGTCAGTATAAATATAACGGGGGATGCAGGGTAATGTTTAGTCAGTATAAATATAACGGGGGATGCAGGGTAATGTTTAGTCAGTATAAATATAACGGGGGATGCAGGGTAATGTTTAGTCAGTATAAATATAACGGGGGATGCAGGGTAATGTTTAGTCAGTATAAATATAACGGGGGATGCAGGGTAATGTTTAGTCAGTGTAAATATAACGGGGGATGCAGGGTAATGTTTAGTCAGTATAAATATAACGGGGGATGCAGGGTAATGTTTAGTCAGTATAAATATAACGGGGGATGCAGGGTAATGTTTAGTCAGTATAAATATAACGGGGGATGCAGGGTAATGTTTAGTCAGTATAAATATAACGGGGGATGCAGGGTAATGTTTAGTCAGTATAAATATAACGGGGGATGCAGGTTAATGTTTACCCAGTATAAATATAACGGGGGATGCAGGGTAATGTTTAGTCAGTATAAATATAACGGGGGATGCAGGGTAATGTTTAGTCAGTATAAATATAACGGGGGATGCAGGGTAATGTTTACCCAGTATAAATATAACGGGGGATGCAGGGTAATGTTTACCCAGTATAAATATAACGGGGGATTCAGGGTAATGTTTAGTCAGTGTAAATATAACGGGGGATGCAGGGTAATGTTTAGTCAGTATAAATATAACGGGGGATGCAGGGTAATGTTTACCCAGTATAAATATAACGGGGGATTCAGGGTAATGTTTAGTCAGTATAAATATAACGGGGGATGCAGGGTAATGTTTAGTCAGTATAAATATAACGGGGGATGCAGGGTAATGTTTAGTCAGTATAAATATAACGGGGGATGCAGGGTAATGTTTAGTCAGTATAAATATAACGGGGGATGCAGGTTAATGTTTACCCAGTATAAATATAACGAGGGATGCAGGGTAATGTTTAGTCTGTATAAATATAACGGGGGATGCAGGGTAATGTTTAGTCAGTATAAATATAACGGGGGATGCAGGGTAATGTTTACCCAGTATAAATATAACGGGGGATGCAGGGTAATGTTTACCCAGTATAAATATAACGGGGGATTCAGGGTAATGTTTACCCAGTATAAATATAACGGGGGATGCAGGGTAATGTTTAGTCAGTATAAATATAACGGGGGATGCAGGGTAATGTTTAGTCAGTATAAATATAACGGGGGATGCAGGGTAATGTTTAACCAGTATAAATATAACGGGGGATGCAGGGTAATGTTTACCCAGTATAAATATAACGGGGGATGCAGGGTAATGTTTACCCAGTATAAATATAACGGGGGATGCGGGGTAATGTTTAGTCAGTATAAATATAACGGGGGATGCAGGGTAATGTTTACCCAGTATAAATATAACGGGGGATGCGGGGTAATGTTTAGTCAGTATAAATATAATGGGGGATGCAGGGTAATGTTTAACCAGTATAAATATAACGGGGGATGCAGGGTAATGTTTACCCAGTATAAATATAACGGGGGATGCAGGGTAATGTTTACCCAGTATAAATATAACGGGGGATGCGGGGTAATGTTTAGTCAGTATAAATATAACGGGGGAAGCAGGGTAATGTTTAGTCAGTATAAATATAACGGGGGATGCAGGGTAATGTTTAACCAGTATAAATATAACGGGGGATGCAGGGTAATGTTTACCCAGTATAAATATAACGGGGGATGCGGGGTAATGTTTAGTCAGTATAAATATAACGGGGGATGCAGGGTAATTTTTAACCAGTATAAATATAACGGGGGATGCAGGGTAATGTTTACCCAGTATAAATATAACGGGGGATGCAGGGTAATGTTTAGTCAGTATAAATATAACGGGGGATGCAGGGTAATGTTTACCCAGTATAAATATAACGGGGGATGCAGGGTAATGTTTAGTCAGTATAAATATAACGGGGGATGCAGGGTAATGTTTACCCAGTATAAATATAACGGGGGATGCGGGGTAATGTTTACCCAGTATAAATATAACGGGGGATGCGGGGTAATGTTTAGCCAGTATAAATATAACGGGAGATGCAGGGTAATGTTTAGTCAGTATAAATATAACGGGGGATGCAGGGTAATGTTTACCCAGTTTAAATATAACGGGGAATGCAGGGTAATGTTTACCCAGTATAAATATAACGGGGGATGCGGGGTAATGTTTACCCAGTATAAATATAACGGGGGATGCAGGGTAATGTTTAGTCAGTATAAATATAACGGGGGATGCAGGGTAATGTTTAGTCAGTATAAATATAACGGGGGATGCAGGGTAATGTTTAGTCAGTATAAATATAACGGGGGATGCAGGGCGATGTTTACCCAGTATAAATATAACGGGGGATGCAGGGTAATGTTTAGCCAGTATAAATATAACGGGGGATGCAGGGTAATGTTTAGTCAGTATAAATATAACGGGGGATGCAGGGTAATGTTTACCCAGTATAAATATAACGGGGAATGCAGGGTAATGTTTAGCCAGTATAAATATAACGGGGGATGCAGGGTAATGTTTAGTCAGTATAAATATAACGGGGGATGCAGGGTAATGTTTACCCAGTATAAATATAACGGGGGATGCAGGGTAATGTTTAGTCAGTATAAATATAACGGGGGATGCAGGGTAATGTTTAGTCAGTATAAATATAACGGGGGATGCAGGGTAATGTTTAGTCAGTATAAATATAACGGGGGATGCAGGGTAATGTTTAACCAGTATAAATATAACGGGGGATGCGGGGTAATGTTTAGTCAGTATAAATATAACGGGGGATGCAGGGTAATGTTTAACCAGTATAAATATAACGGGGGATGCAGGGTAATGTTTAGTCAGTATAAATATAACGGGGGATGCAGGGTAATGTTTAGTCAGTATAAATATAACGGGTGATGCAGGGTAATGTTTAGTCAGTATAAATATAACGGGGGATGCAGGGTAATGTTTACCCAGTATAAATATAACGGGGGATGCAGGGTAATGTTTAGCCAGTATAAATATAACGGGGGATGCAGGGTAATGTTTAGTCAGTATAAATATAACGGGGGAGGCAGGGTAATGTTTAGTCAGTATAAATATAACGGGGGATGCAGGGTAATGTTTAGTCAGTATAAATATAACGGGGGATGCAGGGTAATGTTTAGTCAGTATAAATATAACGGGGGATGCAGGGTAATGTTTACCCAGTATAAATATAACGGGGGATGCAGGGTAATGTTTGTCAGTATAAATATAACGGGGGATGCAGGGTAATGTTTAGTCAGTATAAATATAACGGGGGATGCAGGGTAATGTTTAGTCAGTATAAATATAACGGGGGATGCAGGGTAATGTTTAGTCAGTATAAATATAACGGGGGATGCAGGGTAATGTTTAGCCAGTATAAATATAACGGGGGATGCAGGGTAATGTTTAACCAGTATAAATATAACGGGGGATGCAGGGTAATGTTTAACCAGTATAAATATAACGGGGGATGCGGGGTAATGTTTAGTCAGTATAAATATAACGGGGGATGCAGGGTAATGTTTACCCAGTATAAATATAACGGGGGATGCAGGATAATGTTTAGCCAGTATAAATATAACGGGGGATGCAGGGTAATGTTTAACCAGTATAAATATAACGGGGGATGCAGGGTAATGTTTAGCCAGTATAAATATAACAGGGGATGCAGGGTAATGTTTAGCCAGTATAAATATAACGGGAGATGCAGGGTAATGTTTAGTCAGTATAAATATAACGGGGGATGCAGGGTAATGTTTAGTCAGTATAAATATAACGGGGGATGCAGGGTAATGTTTAGTCAGTATAAATATAACGGGGGATGCAGAGTAATGTTTAGTCAGTATAAATATAACGGGGGATGCAGGGTAATGTTTACCCAGTATAAATATAACGGGGGATGCGGGGTAATGTTTAGTCAGTATAAATATAACGGGGGATGCAGGGGAATGTTTAGTCAGTATAAATATAACGGGGGATGCAGGGTAATGTTTACCCAGTATAAATATAACGGGGGATGCAGGGTAATGTTTAGTCAGTATAAATATAACGGGGGATGCAGGGTAATGTTTAACCAGTATAAATATAACGGGGGATGCAGGGTAATGTTTACCCAGTATAAATATAACGGGGGATGCAGGGTAATGTTTACCCAGTATAAATATAACGGGGGATGCAGGGTAATGTTTAGTCAGTATAAATATAACGGGGGATGCAGGGTAATGTTTAGTCAGTATAAATATAACGGGGGATGCAGGGTAATGTTTAGTCAGTATAAATATAACGGGGGATGCAGGGTAATCTTTAGTCAGTATAAATATAACGGGGGATGCAGGGTAATGTTTAGTCAGTATAAATATAACGGGGGATGCAGGGTAATGTTTAGTCAGTATAAATATAACGGGGGATGCAGGGTAATGTTTAGTCAGTATAAATATAACGGGGGATGCAGGGTAATGTTTAGTCAGTATAAATATAACGGGGGACGCAGGGTAATGTTTAGTCAGTATAAATATAACGGGGGATGCAGGGTAATGTTTAGTCAGTATAAATATAACGGGGGATGCAGGGTAATGTTTAGTCAGTATAAATATAACGGGGGATGCAGGGTAATGTTTAGTCAGTATAAATATAACGGGGGATGCAGGGTAATGTTTAGTCAGTATAAATATAACGGGGGATGCAGGGTAATGTTTACCCAGTATAAATATAACGGGGGATGCAGGGTAATGTTTACCCAGTATAAATATAACGGGGGATGCAGGGTAATGTTTAGTCAGTATAAATATAACGGGGGATGCAGGGTAATGTTTAGTCAGTATAAATATAACGGGGGATGCAGGGTAATGTTTAGTCAGTATAAATATAACGGGGGATGCAGGGTAATGTTTAGTCAGTATAAATATAACGGGTGATGCAGGGTAATGTTTAGTCAGTATAAATATAACGGGGGATGCAGGGTAATGTTTAGTCAGTATAAATATAACGGGGGATGCAGGGTAATGTTTAGTCAGTATAAATATAACGGGGGATGCAGGGTAATGTTTAGTCAGTATAAATATAACGGGGGATGCAGGGTAATGTTTAGTCAGTATAAATATAACGGGGGATGCGGGGTAATGTTTAGTCAGAATAAATATAACGGGGGATGCAGGGTAATGTTTAACCAGTATAAATATAACGGGGGATGCAGGGTAATGTTTACCCAGTATAAATATAACGGAGGATGCAGGGTAATGTTTACCCAGTATAAATATAACGGGGGATGCAGGGTAATGTTTAACCAGTATAAATATAACGGGGATGCAGGGTAATGTTTACCCAGTATAAATATAACGGGGGATGCAGGGTAATGTTTAGCCAGTATAAATATAACGGGGGATGCAGGATAATGTTTAGCCAGTATAAATATAACGGGGGATGCAGGGTAATGTTTAACCAGTATCAATATAACGGGGGATGCAGGGTAATGTTTAGTCAGTATAAATATAACGGGGGATGCAGGGTAATGTTTAGTCAGTATAAATATAACGGGGGATGCAGGGTAATGTTTAGTCAGTATAAATATAACGGGGGATGCGGGGTAATGTTTACCCAGTATAAATATAACGGGGGATGCAGGGTAATGTTTAGCCAGTATAAATATAACGGGGGCTGCTGGTTAATGTTTAGTCAGTATAAATATAACGGGGGATGCAGGGTAATGTTTACCCAGTATAAATATAACGGGGGATGCAGGGTAATGTTCAACCAGTATAAATATAACGGGGGATGCAGGGTAATGTTTAGCCAGTATAAATATAACGGGGGATGCAGGGTAATGTTTACCCAGTATAAATATAACAGGGGATGCAGGGTAATGTTTAGCCAGTATAAATATAACGGGGGATGCAGGGTAATGTTTACCCAGTATAAATATAACGGGGGATGCAGGGTAATATTTAGTCAGTATAAATATAACGGGGGATGCAGGGTAATGTTTAGCCAGTATAAATATAACGGGGGATGCAGGGTAATGTTTAGCCAGTATAAATATAACGGGGGATGCAGGGTAATGTTTAGTCAGTATAAATATAACGGGGGATGCAGGGTAATGTTTACGCAGTATAAATATAACGGGGGATGCAGGGTAATGTTTAGTCAGTATAAATATAACGGGGGATGCAGGGTAATGTTTAGTCAGTATAAATATAACGGGGGATGCAGGGTAATATTTAGTCAGTATAAATATAACGGGGGATGCAGGGTAATGTTTACCCAGTATAAATATAACGGGGGATGCAGGGTAATGTTTAGTCAGTATAAATATAACGGGGGATGCAGGGTAATGTTTAGTCAGTATAAATATAACGGGGGATGCAGGGTAATGTTTAGTCAGTATAAATATAACGGGGGCTGCAGGGTAATGTTTAGTCAGTATAAATATAACGGGGGATGCAGGGTAATGTTTACCCAGTATAAATATAACGGGGGATGCAGGGTAATGTTTAGTCAGTATAAATATAACGGGGGATGCAGGGTAATGTTTACCCAGTATAAATACAACGGGGAATGCAGGGTAATGTTTAGTCAGTATAAATATAACGGGGGATGCAGGGTAATGTTTAGTCAGTATAAATATAACGGGGGATGCAGGGTAATGTTTAGTCAGTATAAATATAACGGGGGATGCAGGGTAATGTTTAGCCAGTATAAATATAACGGGGGATGCAGGGTAATGTTTAGTCAGTATAAATATAACGGGGGATGCAGGGTAATGTTTAGTCAGTATAAATATAACGGGGGATGCAGGGTAATGTTTAGTCAGTATAAATATAACGGGGGATGCAGGGTAATGTTTACCCAGTATAAATATAACGGGGGATGCAGGGTAATGTTTAACCAGTATAAATATAACGGGGGATGCAGGGTAATGTTTACCCAGTATAAATATAACGGGGGATGCAGGGTAATATTTACCCAGTATAAATATAACGGGGGATGCAGGGTAATGTTTAGTCAGTATAAATATAACGGTGGATGCAGGGTAATGTTTACCCAGTATAAATATAACGGGGGATGCAGGGTAATGTTTAGTCAGTATAAATATAACGGGGGATGCAGGGTAATGTTTAGCCAGTATAAATATAACGGGGGATGCAGGGTAATGTTTAGTCAGTATAAATATAACGGGGGATGCAGGGTAATGTTTAGTCAGTATAAATATAACGGGGGATGCAGGTTAATGTTTAGTCAGTATAAATATAACGGGGAATGCAGGGTAATGTTTAGCCAGTATAAATATAACGGGGGATGCAGGGTAATGTTTTGCCAGTATAAATATAACGGGGGATGCAGGGTAATGTTTACCCAGTATAAATATAACGGGGTATGCAGGGTAATGTTTAGTCAGTATAAATATAACGGGGGATGCAGGGTAATGTTTAGACAGTATAAATATAACGGGGGATGCAGGGTAATGTTTAGTCAGTATAAATATAACGGGGGATGCAGGGTAATGTTTACCCAGTATAAATATAACGGGGGATGCAGAGTAATGTTTACCCAGTATAAATATAACGGGGGATGCAGGGTAATGTTTAGTCAGTATAAATATAACGGGGGATGCAGGGTAATGTTTAGTCAGTATAAATATAACGGGGGATGCAGGGTAATGTTTACCCAGTATAAATATAACGGGGGATGCAGGGTAATGTTTAGTCAGTATAAATATAACGGGGGATGCAGAGTAATGTTTACCCAGTATAAATATAACGGGGGATGCAGGGTAATGTTTACCCAGTATAAATATAACGGGGGATGCAGAGTAATGTTTACCCAGTATAAATATAACGGGGGATGCAGGGTAATGTTTACCCAGTATAAATATAACGGGGGATGCAGCGTAATGTTTAGTCAGTATAAATATAACGGGGGATGCAGGGTAATGTTTAGTCAGTATAAATATAACGGGGGATGCAGGGTAATGTTTAGTCAGTATAAATATAACGGGGGATGCAGGGTAATGTTTACCCAGTATAAATATAACGGGGGATGCAGGGTAATGTTTAGCCAGTATAAATATAACGGGGGATGCAGGGTAATGTTTACCCAGTATAAATATAACGGGGGATGCAGGGTAATGTTTACCCAGTATAAATATAACGGGGGATGCAGGGTAATGTTTACCCAGTATAAATATAACGGGGGATGCAGGGTAATGTTTACCCAGTATAAATATAACGGGGGATGCAGGGTAATGTTTAGCCAGTATAAATATAACGGGGGATGCAGGGTAATGTTTACCCAGTATAAATATAACGGGGGATGCAGGGTAATGTTTACCCAGTATAAATATAACGGGGGATGCAGGGTAATGTTTACCCAGTATAAATATAACGGGGGATGCAGGGTAATGTTTAGCCAGTATAAATATAACGGGGGATGCAGGGTAATGTTTAGTCACTATAAATATAACGGGGGATGCAGGGTAATGTATAGTCAGTATAAATATAACGGGGGATGCAGGGTAATGTTTACCCAGTATAAATATAACGGGGGATGCAGGGTAATGTTTACCCAGTATAAATATAACGGGGGATGCAGGGTAATGTTTAGTCAGTATAAATATAACGGGGGATGCAGGGTAATGTTTAGTCAGTATAAATATAACGGGGGATGCAGGGTAATGTTTACCCAGTATAAATATAACGGGGGATGCAGGGTAATGTTTAGTCAGTATAAATATAACGGGGGATGCAGGGTAATGTTTAGCCAGTATAAATATAACGGGGGATGCAGGGTAATGTTTAGTCAGTCTAAATATAACGGGGGATGCAGGGTAATGTTTAGTCAGTATAAATATAACGGGGGATGCAGGTTAATGTTTAGTCAGTATAAATATAACGGGGAATGCAGGGTAATGTTTACCCAGTATAAATATAACGGGGTATGCAGGGTAATGTTTAGTCAGTATAAATATAACGGGGGATGCAGGGTAATGTTTAGTCAGTATAAATATAACGGGGGATGCAGGGTAATGTTTAGTCAGTATAAATATAACGGGGGATGCAGGGTAATGTTTAGTCAGTATAAATATAACGGGGGATGCAGGGTAATGTTTAGCCAGTATAAATATAACGGGGGATGCAGGGTAATGTTTAGTCAGTATAAATATAACGGGGGATGCAGGGTAATGTTTTGCCAGTATAAATATAACGGGGGATGCAGGGTAATGTTTACCCAGTATAAATATAACGGGGTATGCAGGGTAATGTTTAGTCAGTATAAATATAACGGGGGATGCAGGGTAATGTTTAGACAGTATAAATATAACGGGGGATGCAGGGTAATGTTTAGTCAGTATAAATATAACGGGGGATGCAGGGTAATGTTTACCCAGTATAAATATAACGGGGGATGCAGAGTAATGTTTACCCAGTATAAATATAACGGGGGATGCAGGGTAATGTTTAGTCAGTATAAATATAACGGGGGATGCAGGGTAATGCTTAGTCAGTATAAATATAACGGGGGATGCAGGGTAATGTTTACCCAGTATAAATATAACGGGGGATGCAGGGTAATGTTTAGTCAGTATAAATATAACGGGGGATGCAGAGTAATGTTTACCCAGTATAAATATAACGGGGGATGCAGGGTAATGTTTACCCAGTATAAATATAACGGGGGATGCAGAGTAATGTTTACCCAGTATAAATATAACGGGGGATGCAGGGTAATGTTTACCCAGTATAAATATAACGGGGGATGCAGCGTAATGTTTAGTCAGTATAAATATAACGGGGGATGCAGGGTAATGTTTAGTCAGTATAAATATAACGGGGGATGCAGGGTAATGTTTAGTCAGTATAAATATAACGGGGGATGCAGGGTAATGTTTACCCAGTATAAATATAACGGGGGATGCAGGGTAATGTTTACCCAGTATAAATATAACGGGGGATGCAGGGTAATGTTTACCCAGTATAAATATAACGGGGGATGCAGGGTAATGTTTACCCAGTATAAATATAACGGGGGATGCAGGGTAATGTTTAGCCAGTATAAATATAACGGGGGATGCAGGGTAATGTTTACCCAGTATAAATATAACGGGGGATGCAGGGTAATGTTTACCCAGTATAAATATAACGGGGGATGCAGGGTAATGTTTACCCAGTATAAATATAACGGGGGATGCAGGGTAATGTTTAGCCAGTATAAATATAACGGGGGATGCAGGGTAATGTTTACCCAGTATAAATATAACGGGGGATGCAGGGTAATGTTTAGTCAGTATAAATATAACGGGGGATGCAGGGTAATGTTTAGCCAATATAAATATAACGGGGGATGCAGGGTAATGTTTAGTCAGTCTAAATATAACGGGGGATGCAGGGTAATGTTTAGTCAGTATAAATATAACGGGGGATGCAGGTTAATGTTTAGTCAGTATAAATATAACGGGGAATGCAGGGTAATGTTTACCCAGTATAAATATAACGGGGTATGCAGGGTAATGTTTAGTCAGTATAAATATAACGGGGGATGCAGGGTAATGTTTAGTCAGTCTAAATATAACGGGGGATGCAGGGTAATGTTTAGCCAGTATAAATATAACGGGGGATGCAGGGTAATGTTTAGTCAGTCTAAATATAACGGGGGATGCAGGGTAATGTTTAGTCAGTATAAATATAACGGGGGATGCAGGTTAATGTTTAGTCAGTATAAATATAACGGGGAATGCAGGGTAATGTTTACCCAGTATAAATATAACGGGGTATGCAGGGTAATGTTTAGTCAGTATAAATATAACGGGGGATGCAGGGTAATGTTTAGTCAGTATAAATATAACGGGGGATGCAGGGTAATGTTTAGTCAGTATAAATATAACGGGGGATGCGGGGTAATGTTTAGTCAGTATAAATATAACGGGGGATGCAGGGTAATGTTTAGTCAGTATAAATATAACGGGGGATGCAGGGTAATGTTTAGTCAGTATAAATATAACGGGGGATGCAGGGTAATGTTTACCCAGTATAAATATAACGGGGGATGCAGGGTAATGTTTACCCAGTATAAATATAACGGGGGATGCAGGGTAATGTTTAGTCAGTATAAATATAACGGGGGATGCAGGGTAATGTTTAGTCAGTATAAATATAACGGGGGATGCGGGGTAATGTTTACCCAGTATAAATATAACGGGGGATGCAGGGTAATGTTTAGTCAGTATAAATATAACGGGGGATGCGGGGTAATGTTTACCCAGTATAAATATAACGGGGAATGCAGGGTAATGTTTACCCAGTATAAATATAACGGGGGATGCAGGGTAATGTTTAGTCAGTATAAATATAACGGGGGATGCAGGGTAATGTTTAGTCAGTATAAATATAACGGGGGATGCAGGGTAATGTTTAGTCAGTATAAATATAACGGGGAATGCAGGGTAATGTTTCCCCAGTAAAAATATAACGGGGGATGCAGGGTAATGTTTAGTCAGTATAAATATAACGGGGGATGCAGGGTAATGTTTAGTCAGTATAAATATAACGGGGGATGCAGGGTAATGTTTACCCAGTATAAATATAACGGGGGATGCGGGGTAATGTTTACCCAGTATAAATATAACGGGGGATGCAGGGTAATGTTTACCCAGTATAAATATAACGGGGGATGCAGGGTAATGTTTAGTCAGTATAAATATAACGGGGGATGCAGGGTAATGTTTAGTCAGTATAAATATAACGGGGGATGCAGGGTAATGTTTAGTCAGTATAAATATAACGGGGGATGCAGGGTAATGTTTACCCAGTATAAATATAACGGGGGATGCAGGGTAATGTTTACCCAGTATAAATATAACGGGGGATGCAGGGTAATGTTTAGTCAGTATAAATATAACGGGGGATGCAGGGTAATGTTTACCCAGTATAAATATAACGGGGGATGCAGGGTAATGTTTACCCAGTATAAATATAACGGGGGATGCAGGGTAATGTTTAGTCAGTATAAATATAACGGGGGATGCAGGGTAATGTTTAGTCAGTATAAATATAACGGGGGATGCGGGGTAATGTTTAGTCAGTATAAATATAACGGGGGATGCGGGGTAATGTTTAGTCAGTATAAATATAACGGGGGATGCAGGGTAATGTTTAGTCAGTATAAATATAACGTGGGATGCAGGGTAATGTTTACCCAGTATAAATATAACGGGGGATGCAGGGTAATGTTTAGTCAGTATAAATATAACGGGGGATGCAGGGTAATGTTTAGTCAGTATAAATATAACGGGTGATGCAGGGTAATGTTTAGTCAGTATAAATATAACGGGGGATGCAGGGTAATGTTTAGTCAGTATAAATATAACGGGGCATGCAGGGTAATGTTTACCCAGTATAAATATAACGGGGGATGCAGGGTAATGTTTAGTCAGTATAAATATAACGGGGCATGCAGGGTAATGTTTACCCAGTATAAATATAACGGGGGATGCAGGGTAATGTTTAGTCAATATAAATATAACGGGGGATGCAGGGTAATGTTTACGCAGTATAAATATAACGGGGGATGCAGGGTAATGTTTAGTCAGTATAAATATAACGGGGGATGCAGGGTAATGTTTACCCAGTATAAATATAACGGGGGATGCAGGGTAATGTTTACCCAGTATAAATATAACGGGGGATGCAGGGTAATGTTTACCCAGTATAAATATAACGGGGGATGCAGGGTAATGTTTAGTCAGTATAAATATAACGGGGGATGCAGGGTAATGTTTAGTCAGTATAAATATAACGGGGGATGCAGGGTAATGTTTACCCAGTATAAATATAACGGGGAATGCAGGGTAATGTTTAGTCAGTATAAATATAACGGGGGATGCAGGGTAATGTTTACCCAGTATAAATATAACGGGGGATGCAGGGTAATGTTTAGTCAGTATAAATATAACGGGGGATGCAGGGTAATGTTTAGTCAGTATAAATATAACGGGGGATGCAGGGTAATGTTTAGTCAGTATAAATATAACGGGGGATGCAGGGTAATGTTTAGTCAGTATAAATATAACGGGGGATGCAGGGTAATGTTTAGTCAGTATAAATATAACGGGGGATGCGGGGTAATGTTTAGTCAGTATAAATATAACGGCGGATGCAGGGTAATGTTTAGTCAGTATAAATATAACGGGGGATGCAGGGTAATGTTTAGTCAGTGTAAATATAACGGGGGATGCAGGGTAATGTTTACCCAGTATAAATATAACGGGGGATGCAGGGTAATGTTTAGTCAGTATAAATATAACGGGGGATGCAGGGTAATGTTTACCCAGTATAAATATAACGGGGGATGCAGGGTAATGTTTAGTCAGTATAAATATAACGGGGGATGCAGGGTAATGTTTAGTCAGTATAAATATTACGGGGAATGCAGGGTAATGTTTAGTCAGTATAAATATAACGGGGGATGCGGGGTAATGTTTAGTCAGTATAAATATAACGGGGGATGCAGGGTAATGTTTACCCAGTATAAATATAACGGGGGATGCAGGGTAATGTTTAGTCAGTATAAATATAACGGGGGATGCAGGGCAATGTTTAGTCAGTATAAATATAACGGGGGATGCAGGGTAATGTTTAGTCAGTATAAATATAACGGGGGATGCAGGGTAATGTTTAGTCAGTATAAATATAACGGGGGATGCAGGGTAATGTTTAGTCAGTATAAATATAACGGGGGATGCAGGGTAATGTTTACCCAGTATAAATATAACGGGGGATGCAGGGTAATGTTTAGTCAGTATAAATATAACGGGGGATGCAGGGTAATGTTTACCCAGTATAAATATAACGGGGGATGCAGGGTAATGTTTAGTCAGTATAAATATAACGGGGTATGCAGGTTAATGTTTACCCAGTATACATATAACGGGGGATGCGGGGTAATGTTTAACCAGTATAAATATAACGGGGGATGCAGGGTAATGTTTAGTCAGTATAAATATAACGGGGGATTCAGGGTAATGTTTAACCAGTATAAATATAACGGGGGATGCAGGGTAATGTTTAACCAGTATAAATATAACGGGGGATGCAGGGTAATGTTTAGCCAGTATAAATATAACGGGGGATGCAGGGTAATGTTTAGTCAGTATAAATATAACGGGGGATGCAGGGTAATGTTTAGTCAGTATAAATATAACGGGGGATGCAGGGTAATGTTTAGTCAGTATAAATATAACGGGGGATGCGGGGTAATGTTTAGTCAGTATAAATATAACGGCGGATGCAGGGTAATGTTTAGTCAGTATAAATATAACGGGGGATGCAGGGTAATGTTTAGTCAGTATAAATATAACGGGGGATGCAGGGTAATGTTTACCCAGTATAAATATAACGGGGGATGCAGGGTAATGTTTAGTCAGTATAAATATAACGGGGGATGCAGGGTAATGTTTACCCAGTATAAATATAACGGGGGATGCAGGGTAATGTTTAGTCAGTATAAATATAACGGGGGATGCAGGGTAATGTTTAGTCAGTATAAATATAACGGGGAATGCAGGGTAATGTTTAGTCAGTATAAATATAACGGGGGATGCAGGGTAATGTTTAGTCAGTATAAATATAACGGGGGATGCAGGGTAATGTTTACCCAGTATAAATATAACGGGGGATGCAGGGTAATGTTTAGTCAGTATAAATATAACGGGGGATGCAGGGCAATGTTTAGTCAGTATAAATATAACGGGGGATGCAGGGTAATGTTTAGTCAGTATAAATATAACGGGGGATGCAGGGTAATGTTTAGTCAGTATAAATATAACGGGGGATGCAGGGTAATGTTTAGTCAGTATAAATATAACGGGGGATGCAGGGTAATGTTTACCCAGTATAAATATAACGGGGGATGCAGGGTAATGTTTAGTCAGTATAAATATAACGGGGGATGCAGGGTAATGTTTACCCAGTATAAATATAACGGGGGATGCAGGGTAATGTTTAGTCAGTATAAATATAACGGGGGATGCAGGTTAATGTTTACCCAGTATAAATATAACGGGGGATGCAGGGCAATGTTTAGTCAGTATAAATATAACGGGGGATGCAGGGTAATGTTTAGTCAGTATAAATATAACGGGGGATGCAGGGTAATGTTTACCCAGTATAAATATAACGGGGGATGCAGGGTAATGTTTAGTCAGTATAAATATAACGGGGGATGCAGGGTAATGTTTAGTCAGTATAAATATAACGGGGGATGCAGGGTAATGTTTAGTCAGTATAAATATAACGGGGGATGCAGGGTAATGATTAGTCAGTATAAATATAACGGGGGATGCAGGGTAATGTTTAGTCAGTATAAATATAACGGGGGATGCAGGGTAATGTTTAGTCAGTATAAATATAACGGGGGATGCAGGGTAATGTTTAGTCAGTATAAATATAACGGGGGATGCAGGGTAATGTTTAGTCAGTATAAATATAACGGGGGATGCAGGGTAATGTTTAGTCAGTATAAATATAACGGGGGATGCAGGGTAATGTTTACCCAGTATAAATATAACGGGTGATGCAGGGTAATGTTTAGCCAGAATAAATATAACGGGGGATGCAGGGTAATTTTTACCCAGTATAAATATAACGGGGGATGCAGGGTAATGTTTAGCCAGAATAAATATAACGGGGGATGCAGGGTAATGTTTAGTCAGTATAAATATAACGGGGGATGCAGGGTAATGTTTAGTCAGTATAAATATAACGGGGGATGCAGGGTAATGTTTACCCAGTATAAATATAACGGGTGATGCAGGGTAATGTTTAGCCAGAATAAATATAACGGGGGATGCAGGGTAATTTTTACCCAGTATAAATATAACGGGGGATGCAGGGTAATGTTTAGCCAGAATAAATATAACGGGGGATGCAGGGTAATGTTTAGTCAGTATAAATATAACGGGGGATGCAGGGTAATGTTTAGTCAGTATAAATATAACGGGGGATGCAGGGTGATATTTAGTCAGTATAAATATAACGGGGGATGCGGGGTAATGTTTACCCAGTATAAATATAACGGGGGATGCGGGGTAATGTTTAGTCAGTATAAATATAACGGGGGATGCAGGGTAATGTTTAGCCAGTATAAATATAACGGGGGATGCAGGGTAATGTTTACCCAGTATAAATATAACGGGGGATGCAGGGTAATGTTTACCCAGTATAAATATAACGGGGGATGCAGGGTAATGTTTAGCCAGTATAAATATAACGGGGCATGCAGGGTAATGTTTAACCAGTATAAATATAACGGGGGATGCAGGGTAATGTTTAGTCAGTATAAATATAACGGGGGATGCGGGGTAATGTTTAGTCAGTATAAATATAACGGGGGATGCAGGGTAATGTTTAGTCAGTATAAATATAACGGGGGATTCAGGGTAATGTTTAACCAGTATAAATATAACGGGGGATGCAGGGTAATGTTTAACCAGTATAAATATAACGGGGGATGCAGGGTAATGTTTAGTCAGTATAAATATAACGGGGGATGCGGGGTAATGTTTAGTCAGTATAAATATAACGGGGGATGCAGGGTAATGTTTAGTCAGTATAAATATAACGGGGGATGCAGGGTAATGTTTAGTCAGTATAAATATAACGGGGGATGCAGGGTAATGTTTAACCAGTATAAATATAACGGGGGATGCAGGGTAATTTTTAGCCAGTATAAATATAACGGGGGATGCAGGGTAATGTTTAACCAGTATAAATATAACGGGGGATGCAGGGTAATGTTTAGTCAGTATAAATATAACGGGGGATGCAGGGTAATGTTTAACCAGTATAAATATAACGGGGGATGCAGGGTAATGTTTAACCAGTATAAATATAACGGGGGATGCAGGGTAATGTTTACCCAGTATAAATATAACGGGGGATGCAGGGTAATGTTTAACCAGTATAAATATAACGGGGGATGCAGGGTAATGTTTAGTCAGTATAAATATAACGGGGGATGCGGGGTAATGTTTAGTCAGTATAAATATAACGGCGGATGCAGGGTAATGATTAGTCAGTATAAATATAACGGGGGATGCAGGGTAATGTTTAGTCAGTATAAATATAACGGGGGATGCAGGGTAATGTTTACCCAGTATAAATATAACGGGGGATGCAGGGTAATGTTTACCCAGTATAAATATAACGGGGGATGCAGGGTAATGTTTAACCAGTATAAATATAACGGGGGATGCAGGGTAATGTTTAACCAGTATAAATATAACGGGGGATGCAGGGTAATGTTTACCCAGTATAAATATAACGGGGGATGCAGGGCAATGTTTAGTCAGTATAAATATAACGGGGGATGCAGGGTAATGTTTAGTCAGTATAAATATAACGGGGGATGCAGGGTAATGTTTAGTCAGTATAAATATAACGGGGGATGCAGGGTAATGATTAGTCAGTATAAATATAACGGGGGATGCAGGGTAATGTTTAGTCAGTATAAATATAACGGGGGATGCAGGGTAATGTTTACCCAGTATAAATATAACGGGGGATGCAGGGTAATGTTTACCCAGTATAAATATAACGGGGGATGCAGGGTAATGTTTAGTCAGTATAAATATAACGGGGGATGCAGGGCAATGTTTAGTCAGTATAAATATAACGGGGGATGCAGGGTAATGTTTAGTCAGTATAAATATAACGGGGGATGCAGGGTAATGTTTAGTCAGTATAAATATAACGGGGGATGCAGGGTAATGTTTAGTCAGTATAAATATAACGGGGGATGCAGGGTGATATTTAGTCAGTATAAATATAACGGGGGATGCGGGGTAATGTTTACCCAGTATAAATATAACGGGGGATGCGGGGTAATGTTTAGTCAGTCTAAATATAACGGGGGATGCAGGGTAATGTTTAGCCAGTATAAATATAACGGGGGATGCAGGGTAATGTTTACCCAGTATAAATATAACGGGGGATGCAGGGTAATGTTTACCCAGTATAAATATAACGGGGGATGCAGGGTAATGTTTAGCCAGTATAAATATAACGGGGCATGCAGGGTAATGTTTAACCAGTATAAATATAACGGGGGATGCAGGGTAATGTTTAGTCAGTATAAATATAACGGGGGATGCGGGGTAATGTTTAGTCAGTATAAATATAACGGGGGATGCAGGGTAATGTTTAGTCAGTATAAATATAACGGGGGATTCAGGGTAATGTTTAACCAGTATAAATATAACGGGGGATGCAGGGTAATGTTTAGTCAGTATAAATATAACGGGGGATGCAGGGTAATGTTTAGTCAGTATAAATATAACGGGGGATGCAGGGTAATGTTTAACCAGTATAAATATAACGGGGGATGCAGGGTAATGTTTAGCCAGTATAAATATAACGGGGGATGCAGGGTAATGTTTAACCAGTATAAATATAACGGGGGATGCAGGGTAATGTTTAGTCAGTATAAATATAACGGGGGATGCAGGGTAATGTTTAACCAGTATAAATATAACGGGGGATGCAGGGTAATGTTTAACCAGTATAAATATAACGGGGGATGCAGGGTAATGTTTACCCAGTATAAATATAACGGGGGATGCAGGGTAATGTTTAACCAGTATAAATATAACGGGGGATGCAGGGTAATGTTTAGTCAGTATAAATATAACGGGGGATGTAGGGTAATGTTTACCCAGTATAAATATAACGGGGGATGCAGGGTAATGTTTAGTCAGTATAAATATAACGGGGGATGCAGGGTAATGTTTACCCAGTATAAATATAACGGGGGATGCAGGGTAATGTTTAGTCAGTATAAATATAACGGGGGATGCAGGGTAATGTTTAGTCAGTATAAATATAACGGGGGATGCAGGGTAATGTTTAGTCAGTATAAATATAACGGGGGATGCAGGGTAATGTTTAGTCAGTATAAATATAACGGGGGATGCAGGGTAATGTTTAGTCAGTATAAATATAACGGGGGATGCGGGGTAATGTTTAGTCAGTATAAATATAACGGCGGATGCAGGGTAATGTTTAGTCAGTATAAATATAACGGGGGATGCAGGGTAATGTTTAGTCAGTGTAAATATAACGGGGGATGCAGGGTAATGTTTACCCAGTATAAATATAACGGGGGATGCAGGGTAATGTTTAGTCAGTATAAATATAACGGGGGATGCAGGGTAATGTTTACCCAGTATAAATATAACGGGGGATGCAGGGTAATGTTTAGTCAGTATAAATATAACGGGGGATGCAGGGTAATGTTTAGTCAGTATAAATATAACGGGGAATGCAGGGTAATGTTTAGTCAGTATAAATATAACGGGGGATGCGGGGTAATGTTTAGTCAGTATAAATATAACGGGGGATGCAGGGTAATGTTTACCCAGTATAAATATAACGGGGGATGCAGGGTAATGTTTAGTCAGTATAAATATAACGGGGGATGCAGGGCAATGTTTAGTCAGTATAAATATAACGGGGGATGCAGGGTAATGTTTAGTCAGTATAAATATAACGGGGTATTCAGGTTAATGTTTACCCAGTATACATATAACGGGGGATGCGGGGTAATGTTTAACCAGTATAAATATAACGGGGGATGCAGGGTAATGTTTAGTCAGTATAAATATAACGGGGGATTCAGGGTAATGTTTAACCAGTATAAATATAACGGGGGATGCAGGGTAATGTTTAACCAGTATAAATATAACGGGGGATGCAGGGTAATGTTTAGCCAGTATAAATATAACGGGGGATGCAGGGTAATGTTTAGTCAGTATAAATATAACGGGGGATGCAGGGTAATGTTTAGTCAGTATAAATATAACGGGGGATGCAGGGTAATGTTTACCCAGTATAAATATAACGGGGGATGCAGGGTAATGTTTAGTCAGTATAAATATAACGGGGGATGCAGGGTAATGTTTAGTCAGTATAAATATAACGGGGGATGCAGGGTAATGTTTAGTCAGTATAAATATAACGGGGGATGCAGGGTAATGATTAGTCAGTATAAATATAACGGGGGATGCAGGGTAATGTTTAGTCAGTATAAATATAACGGGGGATGCAGGGTAATGTTTAGTCAGTATAAATATAACGGGGGATGCAGGGTAATGTTTAGTCAGTATAAATATAACGGGGGATGCAGGGTAATGTTTAGTCAGTATAAATATAACGGGGGATGCAGGGTAATGTTTAGTCAGTATAAATATAACGGGGGATGCAGGGTAATGTTTACCCAGTATAAATATAACGGGTGATGCAGGGTAATGTTTAGCCAGAATAAATATAACGGGGGATGCAGGGTAATTTTTACCCAGTATAAATATAACGGGGGATGCAGGGTAATGTTTAGCCAGAATAAATATAACGGGGGATGCAGGGTAATGTTTAGTCAGTATAAATATAACGGGGGATGCAGGGTAATGTTTAGTCAGTATAAATATAACGGGGGATGCAGGGTAATGTTTACCCAGTATAAATATAACGGGTGATGCAGGGTAATGTTTAGCCAGAATAAAAAAAAAACGGGGGATGCAGGGTAATTTTTACCCAGTATAAATATAACGGGGGATGCAGGGTAATGTTTAGCCAGAATAAATATAACGGGGGATGCAGGGTAATGTTTAGTCAGTATAAATATAACGGGGGATGCAGGGTAATGTTTAGTCAGTATAAATATAACGGGGGATGCAGGGTGATATTTAGTCAGTATAAATATAACGGGGGATGCGGGGTAATGTTTACCCAGTATAAATATAACGGGGGATGCGGGGTAATGTTTAGTCAGTATAAATATAACGGGGGATGCAGGGTAATGTTTAGCCAGTATAAATATAACGGGGGATGCAGGGTAATGTTTACCCAGTATAAATATAACGGGGGATGCAGGGTAATGTTTACCCAGTATAAATATAACGGGGGATGCAGGGTAATGTTTAGCCAGTATAAATATAACGGGGCATGCAGGGTAATGTTTAACCAGTATAAATATAACGGGGGATGCAGGGTAATGTTTAGTCAGTATAAATATAACGGGGGATGCGGGGTAATGTTTAGTCAGTATAAATATAACGGGGGATGCAGGGTAATGTTTAGTCAGTATAAATATAACGGGGGATTCAGGGTAATGTTTAACCAGTATAAATATAACGGGGGATGCAGGGTAATGTTTAGTCAGTATAAATATAACGGGGGATGCAGGGTAATGTTTAGTCAGTATAAATATAACGGGGGATGCAGGGTAATGTTTAACCAGTATAAATATAACGGGGGATGCAGGGTAATTTTTAGCCAGTATAAATATAACGGGGGATGCAGGGTAATGTTTAACCAGTATAAATATAACGGGGGATGCAGGGTAATGTTTAGTCAGTATAAATATAACGGGGGATGCAGGGTAATGTTTAACCAGTATAAATATAACGGGGGATGCAGGGTAATGTTTAACCAGTATAAATATAACGGGGGATGCAGGGTAATGTTTACCCAGTATAAATATAACGGGGGATGCAGGGTAATGTTTAACCAGTATAAATATAACGGGGGATGCAGGGTAATGTTTAGTCAGTATAAATATAACGGGGGATGCGGGGTAATGTTTAGTCAGTATAAATATAACGGCGGATGCAGGGTAATGATTAGTCAGTATAAATATAACGGGGGATGCAGGGTAATGTTTAGTCAGTATAAATATAACGGGGGATGCAGGGTAATGTTTACCCAGTATAAATATAACGGGGGATGCAGGGTAATGTTTACCCAGTATAAATATAACGGGGGATGCAGGGTAATGTTTAACCAGTATAAATATAACGGGGGATGCAGGGTAATGTTTAACCAGTATAAATATAACGGGGGATGCAGGGTAATGTTTACCCAGTATAAATATAACGGGGGATGCAGGGCAATGTTTAGTCAGTATAAATATAACGGGGGATGCAGGGTAATGTTTAGTCAGTATAAATATAACGGGGGATGCAGGGTAATGTTTAGTCAGTATAAATATAACGGGGGATGCAGGGTAATGATTAGTCAGTATAAATATAACGGGGGATGCAGGGTAATGATTAGTCAGTATAAATATAACGGGGGATGCAGGGTAATGTTTACCCAGTATAAATATAACGGGGGATGCAGGGTAATGTTTACCCAGTATAAATATAACGGGGGATGCAGGGTAATGTTTAGTCAGTATAAATATAACGGGGGATGCAGGGCAATGTTTAGTCAGTATAAATATAACGGGGGATGCAGGGTAATGTTTAGTCAGTATAAATATAACGGGGGATGCAGGGTAATGTTTAGTCAGTATAAATATAACGGGGGATGCAGGGTAATGTTTAGTCAGTATAAATATAACGGGGGATGCAGGGTAATGTTTAGTCAGTATAAATATAACGGGGGATGCAGGGTGATATTTAGTCAGTATAAATATAACGGGGGATGCGGGGTAATGTTTACCCAGTATAAATATAACGGGGGATGCGGGGTAATGTTTAGTCAGTCTAAATATAACGGGGGATGCAGGGTAATGTTTAGCCAGTATAAATATAACGGGGGATGCAGGGTAATGTTTACCCAGTATAAATATAACGGGGGATGCAGGGTAATGTTTACCCAGTATAAATATAACGGGGGATGCAGGGTAATGTTTAGCCAGTATAAATATAACGGGGCATGCAGGGTAATGTTTAACCAGTATAAATATAACGGGGGATGCAGGGTAATGTTTAGTCAGTATAAATATAACGGGGGATGCGGGGTAATGTTTAGTCAGTATAAATATAACGGGGGATGCAGGGTAATGTTTAGTCAGTATAAATATAACGGGGGATTCAGGGTAATGTTTAACCAGTATAAATATAACGGGGGATGCAGGGTAATGTTTAGTCAGTATAAATATAACGGGGGATGCAGGGTAATGTTTAGTCAGTATAAATATAACGGGGGATGCAGGGTAATGTTTAACCAGTATAAATATAACGGGGGATGCAGGGTAATGTTTAGCCAGTATAAATATAACGGGGGATGCAGGGTAATGTTTAACCAGTATAAATATAACGGGGGATGCAGGGTAATGTTTAACCAGTATAAATATAACGGGGGATGCAGGGTAATGTTTACCCAGTATAAATATAACGGGGGATGCAGGGTAATGTTTAACCAGTATAAATATAACGGGGGATGCAGGGTAATGTTTAGTCAGTATAAATATAACGGGGGATGCAGGGTAATGTTTAACCAGTATAAATATAACGGGGGATGCAGGGTAATGTTTAGTCAGTATAAATATAACGGGGGATGCAGGGTAATGTTTAACCAGTATAAATATAACGGGGCATGCGGGGTAATGTTTACCCAGTATAAATATAACGGGGGATGCAGGGTAATGTTTAACCAGTATAAATATAACGGGGGATGCAGGGTAATGTTTAGTCAGTATAAATATAACGGGGGATGCAGGGTAATGTTTAACCAGTATAAATATAACGGGGGATGCAGGGTAATGTTTAGTCAGTATAAATATAACGGGGGATGCAGGGTAATGTTTAACCAGTATAAATATAACGGGGGATGCGGGGTAATGTTTACCCAGTATAAATATAACGGGGGATGCAGGGTAATGTTTAACCAGTATAAATATAACGGGGGCTGCAGGGTAATGTTTAGTCAGTCTAAATATAACGGGGGATGCAGGGTAATGTTTAGTCAGTATAAATATAACGGGGGATGCAGGTTAATGTTTAGTCAGTATAAATATAACGGGTGATGCAGGGTAATGTTTAGTCAGTATAAATATAACGGGGGATGCAGGGTAATGTTTACCCAGTATAAATATAACGGGGAATGCAGGGTAATGTTTACCCAGTATAAATATAACGGGGTATGCAGGGTAATGTTTAGTCAGTATAAATATAACGGGGGATGCAGGGTAATGTTTAGTCAGTATAAATATAACGGGGGATGCAGGGTAATGTTTAGTCAGTATAAATATAACGGGGGATGCAGGGTAATGTTTACCCAGTATAAATATAACGGGGGATGCAGAGTAATGTTTACCCAGTATAAATATAACGGGGGATGCAGGGTAATGTTTAGTCAGTATAAATATAACGGGGGATGCAGGGTAATGTTTAGTCAGTATAAATATAACGGGGGATGCAGGGTAATGTTTACCCAGTATAAATATAACGGGGGATGCAGGGTAATGTTTACCCAGTATAAATATAACGGGGGATGCAGGGTAATGTTTACCCAGTATAAATATAACGGGGGATGCAGGGTAATGTTTACCCAGTATAAATATAACGGGGGATGCAGGGTAATGTTTACCCAGTATAAATATAACGGGGGATGCAGGGTAATGTTTACCCAGTATAAATATAACGGGGGATGCGGGGTAATGTTTAGTCAGTATAAATATAACGGGGGATGCAGGGTAATGTTTAGTCAGTATAAATATAACGGGGGATGCGGGGTAATGTTTAGTCAGTATAAATATAACGGGGGATGCGGGGTAATGTTTACCCAGTATAAATATAACGGGGGATGCAGGGTAATGTTTAGTCAGTATAAATATAACGGGGGATGCAGGGTAATGTTTAGTCAGTATAAATATAACGGGGGATGCGGGGTAATGTTTACCCAGTATAAATATAACGGGGGATGCAGGGTAATGTTTTGTCAGTATAAATATAACGGGGGATGCGGGGTAATGTTTACCCAGTATAAATATAACGGGGGATGCAGGGTAATGTTTACCCAGTATAAATATAACGGGGGATGCAGGGTAATGTTTACCCAGTATAAATATAACGGGGGATGCAGGGTAATGTTTAGTCAGTATAAATATAACGGGGGATGCAGGGTAATGTTTAGTCAGTATAAATATAACGGAGGATGCAGGGTAATGTTTAGTCAGTATAAATATAACGGGGGATGCAGGGTAATGTTTAGTCAGTATAAATATAACGGGGGATGCAGGGTAATGTTTAGTCAGTATAAATATAACGGGGGATGCGGGGTAATGTTTACCCAGTATAAATATAACGGGGAATGCAGGGTAATGTTTACCCAGTATAAATATAACGGGGGATGCAGGGTAATGTTTAGTCAGTATAAATATAACGGGGGATGCAGGGTAATGTTTAGTCAGTATAAATATAACGGGGGATGCAGGGTAATGTTTAGTCAGTATAAATATAACGGGGGATGCAGGGTAATGTTTAGTCAGTATAAATATAACGGGGGATGCAGGGTAATGTTTAGTCAGTATAAATATAACGGGGGATGCAGGGTAATGTTTAGTCAGTATAAATATAACGGGGGATGCAGGGTAATGTTTAGTCAGTATAAATATAACGGGGAATGCAGGGTAATGTTTCCCCAGTATAAATATAACGGGGGATGCAGGGTAATGTTTAGTCAGTATAAATATAACGGGGGATGCAGGGTAATGTTTACCCAGTATAAATATAACGGGGGATGCAGGGTAATGTTTAGTCAGTATAAATATAACGGGGGATGCAGGGTAATGTTTACCCAGTATAAATATAACGGGGGATGCAGGTTAATGTTTAGTCAGTATAAATATAACGGGGGATGCAGCGTAATGTTTACCCAGTATAAATATAACGGGGGATGCAGGGTAATGTTTACCCAGTATAAATATAACGGGGGATGCAGGGTAATGTTTAGTCAGTCTAAATATAACGGGGGATGCAGGGTAATGTTTAGTCAGTATAAATATAACGGGGGATGCGGGGTAATGTTTAGTCAGTATAAATATAACGGGGGATGCGGGGTAATGTTTAGTCAGTATAAATATAACGGGGGATGCGGGGTAATGTTTAGTCAGTATAAATATAACGGGGGATGCAGGGTAATGTTTACCCAGTATAAATATAACGGGGGATGCAGGGTAATGTTTAGTCAGTATAAATATAACGGGGGATGCAGGGTAATGTTTAGTCAGTATAAATATAACGGGGGATGCAGGGTAATGTTTACCCAGTATAAATATAACGGGGGATGCAGGGTAATGTTTAGTCAGTATAAATATAACGGGGGATGCAGGGTAATGTTTAGTCAGTATAAATATAACGGGGGATGCAGGGTAATGTTTACCCAGTATAAATATAACGGGGGATGCAGGGTAATGTTTAGTCAGTATAAATATAACGGGGGATGCAGGGTAATGTTTAGTCAGTATAAATATAACGGGGGATGCAGGGTAATGTTTAGTCAGTATAAATATAACGGGGGATGCAGGGTAATGTTTAGTCAGTATAAATATAACGGGGGATGCAGGGTAATGTTTACCCAGTATAAATATAACGGGGGATGCAGGGTAATGTTTAGTCAGTATAAATATAACGGGGGATGCAGGGTAATGTTTAGTCAGTATAAATATAACAGGGGATGCAGGGTAATGTTTACCCAGTATAAATATAACGGGGGATGCAGGGTAATGTTTAGTCAGTATAAATATAACGGGGGATGCAGGGTAATGTTTACCCAATATAAATATAACGGGGGATGCAGGGTAATGTTTAGTCAGTATAAATATAACGGGGGATGCAGGGTAATGTTTACCCAGTATAAATATAACGGGGGATGCAGGGTAATGTTTAGTCAGTATAAATATAACGGGGGATGCGGGGTAATGTTTAGTCAGTATAAATATAACGGGGGATGCAGGGTAATGTTTAGTCAGTATAAATATAACGGGGGATGCGGGGTAATGTTTAGTCAGTATAAATATAACGGCGGATGCAGGGTAATGTTTAGTCAGTATAAATATAACGGGGGATGCAGGGTAATGTTTAGTCAGTATAAATATAACGGGGGATGCAGGGTAATGTTTACCCAGTATAAATATAACGGGGGATGCAGGGTAATGTTTAGTCAGTATAAATATAACGGGGGATGCAGGGTAATGTTTACCCAGTATAAATATAACGGGGGATGCAGGGTAATGTTTAGTCAGTATAAATATAACGGGGGATGCAGGGTAATGTTTAGTCAGTATAAATATAACGGGGAATGCAGGGTAATGTTTTGTCAGTATAAAGAAACGGGGGATGCGGGGTAATGTTTAGTCAGTATAAATATAACGGGGGATGCAGGGTAATGTTTAGTCAGTATAAATATAACGGGGGATGCAGGGCAATGTTTAGTCAGTATAAATATAACGGGGAATGCAGGGTAATGTTTAGTCAGTATAAATATAACGGGGGATGCAGGGTAATGTTTAGTCAGTATAAAGAAACGGGGGATGCGGGGTAATGTTTAGTCAGTATAAATATAACGGGGGATGCTGGGTAATGTTTAGTCAGTATAAATATAACGGGGGATGCAGGGTAATGTTTAGTCAGTATAAATATAACGGGGAATGCAGGGTAATGTTTAGTCAGTATAAAGAAACGGGGGATGCGGGGTAATGTTTAGTCAGTATAAATATAACGGGGGATGCAGGGTAATGTTTAGTCAGTATAAATATAACGGGGGATGCAGGGCAATGTTTAGTCAGTATAAATATAACGGGGGATGCAGGGTAATGTTTACCCAGTATAAATATAACGGGGGATGCAGGGTAATGTTTAGTCAGTATAAATATAACGGGGGATGCAGGGTAATGTTTAGTCAGTATAAATATAACGGGGGATGCAGGGTAATGTTTAGTCAGTATAAATATAACGGGGGATGCAGGGTAATGTTTAGTCAGTATAAATATAACGGGGGATGCAGGGTAATGTTTACCCAGTATAAATATAACGGGGGATGCAGGGTAATGTTTAGTCAGTATAAATATAACGGGGGATGCAGGGTAATGTTTACCCAGTATAAATATAACGGGGGATGCAGGGTAATGTTTAGTCAGTATAAATATAACGGGGGATGCAGGGTAATGTTTAGTCAGTATAAATATAACGGGGGATGCAGGGTAATGTTTACCCAGTATAAAAATAACGGGTGATGCAGGGTAATGTTTAGCCAGAATAAATATAACGGGGGATGCAGGGTAATTTTTACCCAGTATAAATATAACGGGGGATGCAGGGTAATGTTTAGCCAGAATAAATATAACGGGGGATGCAGGGTAATGTTTAGTCAGTATAAATATAACGGGGGATGCAGGGTAATGTTTAGTCAGTATAAATATAACGGGGGATGCAGGGTGATATTTAGTCAGTATAAATATAATGGGGGATGCGGGGTAATGTTTACCCAGTATAAATATAACGGGGGATGCGGGGTAATGTTTAGTCAGTATAAATATAACGGGGGATGCAGGGTAATGTTTAGCCAGTATAAATATAACGGGGGATGCAGGGTAATGTTTAGCCAGTATAAATATAACGGGGGATGCAGGGTAATGTTTACCCAGTATAAATATAACGGGGGATGCAGGGTAATGTTTAGCCAGTATAAATATAACGGGGCATGCAGGGTAATGTTTAACCAGTATAAATATAACGGGGGATGCAGGGTAATGTTTAGTCAGTATAAATATAACGGGGGATGCAGGGTAATGTTTAGTCAGTATAAATATAACGGGGGATGCAGGGTAATGTTTAGTCAGTATAAATATAACGGGGGATTCAGGGTAATGTTTAACCACTATAAATATAACGGGGGATGCAGGGTAATGTTTAACCAGTATAAATATAACGGGGGATGCAGGGTAATGTTTAGTCAGTATAAATATAACGGGGGATGCAGGGTAATGTTTAACCAGTATAAATATAACGGGGGATGCAGGGTAATGTTTAACCAGTATAAATATAACGGGGGATGCAGGGTAATGTTTAACCAGTATAAATATAACGGGGGATGCAGGGTAATGTTTAACCAGTATAAATATAATGGGGGATGCAGGGTAATGTTTAACCAGTATAAATATAACGGGGGATGCAGGGTAATGTTTAACCAGTATAAATATAACGGGGGATGCAGGGTAATGTTTAACCAGTATAAATATAACGGGGGATGCAGGGTAATGTTTAACCAGTATAAATATAACGGGGGATGCAGGGTAATGTTTACCCAGTATAAATATAACGGGGGATGCAGGGTAATGTTTAACCAGTATAAATATAACGGGGGATGCAGGGTAATGTTTAGTCAGTATAAATATAACGGGGGATGCAGGGTAATGTTTAACCAGTATAAATATAACGGGGGATGCAGGGTAATGTTTAACCAGTATAAATATAACGGGGGATGCAGGGTAATGTTTACCCAGTATAAATATAACGGGGGATGCAGGGTAATGTTTAACCAGTATAAATATAACGGGGGATGCAGGGTAATGTTTAGTCAGTATAAATATAACGGGGGATGCAGGGTAATGTTTAGTCAGTATAAATATAACGGGTGATGCAGGGTAATGTTTAGTCAGTATAAATATAACGGGGGATGCAGGGTAATGTTTAGTCAGTATAAATATAACGGGGGATGCAGGGTAATGTTTAGTCAGTATAAATATAACGGGGGATGCAGGGTAATGTTTAGCCAGTATAAATATAACGGGGGATGCAGGGTAATGTTTAGTCAGTATAAATATAACGGGGGATGCAGGGTAATGTTTACCCAGTATAAATATAACGGGGGATGCAGGGTAATGTTTAGCCAGTTTAAATATAACGGGGGATGCAGGGTAATGTTTAGCCAGTATAAATATAACGGGGGATGCAGGGTAATGTTTACCCAGTATAAATATAATGGGGGATGCAGGATAATGTTTAGCCAGTATAAATATAACGGGGGATGCAGGGTAATGTTTAACCAGTATCAATATAACGGGGGATGCAGGGTAATGTTTACCCAGTATAAATATAACGGGGGAATGCAGGGTAATGTTTACCCAGTATAAATATAACGGGGGATGCAGGGTAATGTTTAGCCAGTATAAATATAACGGGGGATGCAGGGTAATGTTTAGTCAGTATAAATATAACGGGGGATGCAGGGTAATGTTTAGTCAGTGTAAATATAACGGGGGATGCAGGGTAATGTTTAGTCAGTATAAATATAACGGGGGATGCAGGGTAATGTTTAATCAGTATAAATATAACGGGGGATGCAGGGTAATGTTTACCCAGTATAAATATAACGGGGGATGCAGGGTAATGTTTAGTCAGTATAAATATAACGGGGGATGCAGGGTAATGTTTACCCAGTATAAATATAACGGGGGATGCGGGGTAATGTTTACCCAGTATAAATATAACGGGGGATGCAGGGTAATGTTTACCCAGTATAAATATAACGGGGGATGCAGGGTAATGTTTAGTCAGTATAAATATAACGGGGGATGCAGGGTAATGTTTACCCAGTATAAATATAACGGGGGATGCAGGGTAATGTTTAGTCAGTATAAATATAACGGGGGATGCAGGGTAATGTTTAGTCAGTATAAATATAACGGGGAATGCAGGGTAATGTTTAGTCAGTATAAAGAAACGGGGGATGCGGGGTAATGCTTAGTCAGTATAAATATAACGGGGGATGCAGGGTAATGTTTAGTCAGTATAAATATAACGGGGGATGCAGGGCAATGTTTAGTCAGTATAAATATAACGGGGGATGCAGGGTAATGTTTAGTCAGTATAAATATAACGGGGGATGCAGGGTAATGTTTAGTCAGTATAAATATAACGGGGGATGCAGGGTAATGTTTAGTCAGTATAAATATAACGGGGGATGCAGGGTAATGTTTACCCAGTATAAATATAACGGGGGATGCAGGGTAATGTTTAGTCAGTATAAATATAACGGGGGATGCAGGGTAATGTTTACCCAGTATAAATATAACGGGGGATGCAGGGTAATGTTCAGTCAGTATAAATATAACGGGGGATGCAGGGTAATGTTTAGTCAGTATAAATATAACGGGGGATGCAGGGTAATGTTTACCCAGTATAAATATAACGGGTGATGCAGGGTAATGTTTAGCCAGAATAAATATAACGGGGGATGCAGGGTAATTTTTACCCAGTATAAATATAACGGGGGATGCAGGGTAATGTTTAGCCAGAATAAATATAACGGGGGATGCAGGGTAATGTTTAGTCAGTATAAATATAACGGGGGATGCAGGGTAATGTTTAGTCAGTATAAATATAACGGGGGATGCAGGGTGATATTTAGTCAGTATAAATATAACGGGGGATGCAGGGTAATGTTTACCCAGTATAAATATAACGGGGGATGCGGGGTAATGTTTACCCAGTATAAATATAACGGGGGATGCAGGGTAATGTTTACCCAGTATAAATATAACGGGGGATGCAGGGTAATGTTTAGTCAGTATAAATATAACGGGGGATGCAGGGTAATGTTTACCCAGTATAAATATAACGGGGGATGCAGGGTAATGTTTAGTCAGTATAAATATAACGGGGGATGCAGGGTAATGTTTAGTCAGTATAAATATAACGGGGGATGCAGGGTAATGTTTAGTCAGTATAAATATAACGGGGGATGCAGGGTAATGTTTACCCAGTATAAATATAACGGGGGATGCAGGGTAATGTTTAGTCAGTATAAATATAACGGGGGATGCAGGGTAATGTTTACCCAGTATAAATATAACGGGGGATGCAGGGTAATGTTCAGTCAGTATAAATATAACGGGGGATGCAGGGTAATGTTTAGTCAGTATAAATATAATGGGGGATGCAGGGTAATGTTTACCCAGTATAAATATAACGGGTGATGCAGGGTAATGTTTAGCCAGAATAAATATAACGGGGGATGCAGGGTAATTTTTACCCAGTATAAATATAACGGGGGATGCAGGGTAATGTTTAGCCAGAATAAATATAACGGGGGATGCAGGGTAATGTTTAGTCAGTATAAATATAACGGGGGATGCAGGGTAATGTTTAGTCAGTATAAATATAACGGGGGATGCAGGGTGATATTTAGTCAGTATAAATATAACGGGGGATGCGGGGTAATGTTTACCCAGTATAAATATAACGGGGGATGCGGGGTAATGTTTAGTCAGTATAAATATAACGGGGGATGCAGGGTAATGTTTAGCCAGTATAAATATAACGGGGGATGCAGGGTAATGTTTAGCCAGTATAAATATAACGGGGGATGCAGGGTAATGTTTACCCAGTATAAATATAACGGGGGATGCAGGGTAATGTTTAGCCAGTATAAATATACCGGGGCATGCAGGGTAATGTTTAACCAGTATAAATATAACGGGGGATGCAGGGTAATGTTTAGTCAGTATAAATATAACGGGGGATGCAGGGTAATGTTTAGTCAGTATAAATATAACGGGGGATGCAGGGTAATGTTTAGTCAGTATAAATATAACGGGGGATGCAGGGTAATGTTTAGTCAGTATAAATATAACGGGGGATGCAGGGTAATGTTTAGTCAGTATAAATATAACGGGGGATGCAGGGTAATGTTTAACCAGTATAAATATAACGGGGGATGCAGGGTAATGTTTAACCAGTATAAATATAACGGGGGATGCAGGGTAATGTTTAACCAGTATAAATATAACGGGGGATGCAGGGTAATGTTTAACCAGTATAAATATAACGGGGGATGCAGGGTAATGTTTAACCAGTATAAATATAACGGGGGATGCAGGGTAATGTTTAACCAGTATAAATATAACGGGGGATGCAGGGTAATGTTTAACCAGTATAAATATAACGGGGGATGCAGGGTAATGTTTACCCAGTATAAATATAACGGGGATGCAGGGTAATGTTTACCCAGTATAAATATAACGGGGGATGCAGGGTAATGTTTACCCAGTATAAATATAACGGGGGATGCAGGGTAATGTTTAACCAGTATAAATATAACGGGGGATGCAGGGTAATGTTTAACCAGTATAAATATAACGGGGGATGCAGGGTAATGTTTAGTCAGTATAAATATAACGGGGGATGCAGGGTAATGTTTAACCAGTATAAATATAACGGGGGATGCAGGGTAATGTTTAGTCAGTATAAATATAACGGGGGATGCAGGGTAATGTTTAACCAGTATAAATATAACGGGGGATGCAGGGTAATGTTTAGTCAGTATAAATATAACGGGGGATGCAGGGTAATGTTTAACCAGTATAAATATAACGGGGGATGCGGGGTAATGTTTACCCAGTATAAATATAACGGGGGATGCAGGGTAATGTTTAACCAGTATAAATATAACGGGGGATGCAGGGTAATGTTTAGCCAGTATAAATATAACAGGGGATGCAGGGTAATGTTTAGTCAGTATAAATATAACGGGGAATGCAGGGTAATGTTTAGTCAGTATAAATATAACGGGGGATGCAGGGTAATGTTTAGTCAGTATAAATATAACGGGGGATGCAGGGTAATGTTTAACCAGTATAAATATAACGGGGGATGCAGGGTAATGTTTAGTCAGTATAAATATAACGGGGGATGCAGGGTAATGTTTAACCAGTATAAATATAACGGGGGATGCGGGGTAATGTTTACCCAGTATAAATATAACGGGGGATGCAGGGTAATGTTTAACCAGTATAAATATAACGGGGGATGCAGGGTAATGTTTAGTCAGTCTAAATATAACGGGGGATGCAGGGTAATGTTTAGTCAGTATAAATATAACGGGGGATGCAGGTTAATGTTTAGTCAGTATAAATATAACGGGGAATGCAGGGTAATGTTTACCCAGTATAAATATAACGGGGTATGCAGGGTAATGTTTAGTCAGTATAAATATAACGGGGGATGCAGGGTAATGTTTAGTCAGTATAAATATAACGGGGGATGCAGGGTAATGTTTAGTCAGTATAAATATAACGGGGGATGCAGGGTAATGTTTACCCAGTATAAATATAACGGGGGATGCAGAGTAATGTTTACCCAGTATAAATATAACGGGGGATGCAGGGTAATGTTTAGTCAGTATAAATATAACGGGGGATGCAGGGTAATGTTTAGTCAGTATAAATATAACGGGGGATGCAGGGTAATGTTTACCCAGTATAAATATAACGGGGGATGCAGGGTAATGTTTACCCAGTATAAATATAACGGGGGATGCAGGGTAATGTTTACCCAGTATAAATATAACGGGGGATGCAGGGTAATGTTTACCCAGTATAAATATAACGGGGGATGCAGGGTAATGTTTACCCAGTATAAATATAACGGGGGATGCAGGGTAATGTTTACCCAGTATAAATATAACGGGGGATGCGGGGTAATGTTTAGTCAGTATAAATATAACGGGGGATGCAGGGTAATGTTTAGTCAGTATAAATATAACGGGGGATGCGGGGTAATGTTTAGTCAGTATAAATATAACGGGGGATGCGGGGTAATGTTTACCCAGTATAAATATAACGGGGGATGCAGGGTAATGTTTAGTCAGTATAAATATAACGGGGGATGCAGGGTAATGTTTAGTCAGTATAAATATAACGGGGGATGCGGGGTAATGTTTACCCAGTATAAATATAACGGGGGATGCAGGGTAATGTTTTGTCAGTATAAATATAACGGGGGATGCGGGGTAATGTTTACCCAGTATAAATATAACGGGGGATGCAGGGTAATGTTTACCCAGTATAAATATAACGGGGGATGCAGGGTAATGTTTACCCAGTATAAATATAACGGGGGATGCAGGGTAATGTTTAGTCAGTATAAATATAACGGGGGATGCAGGGTAATGTTTAGTCAGTATAAATATAACGGGGGATGCAGGGTAATGTTTAGTCAGTATAAATATAACGGGGGATGCAGGGTAATGTTTAGTCAGTATAAATATAACGGGGGATGCAGGGTAATGTTTAGTCAGTATAAATATAACGGGGGATGCGGGGTAATGTTTACCCAGTATAAATATAACGGGGAATGCAGGGTAATGTTTACCCAGTATAAATATAACGGGGGATGCAGGGTAATGTTTAGTCAGTATAAATATAACGGGGGATGCAGGGTAATGTTTAGTCAGTATAAATATAACGGGGGATGCAGGGTAATGTTTAGTCAGTATAAATATAACGGGGGATGCAGGGTAATGTTTAGTCAGTATAAATATAACGGGGGATGCAGGGTAATGTTTAGTCAGTATAAATATAACGGGGGATGCAGGGTAATGTTTAGTCAGTATAAATATAACGGGGGATGCAGGGTAATGTTTAGTCAGTATAAATATAACGGGGAATGCAGGGTAATGTTTCCCCAGTATAAATATAACGGGGGATGCAGGGTAATGTTTAGTCAGTATAAATATAACGGGGGATGCAGGGTAATGTTTACCCAGTATAAATATAACGGGGGATGCAGGGTAATGTTTAGTCAGTATAAATATAACGGGGGATGCAGGGTAATGTTTACCCAGTATAAATATAACGGGGGATGCAGGGTAATGTTTAGTCAGTATAAATATAACGGGGGATGCAGCGTAATGTTTACCCAGTATAAATATAACGGGGGATGCAGGGTAATGTTTACCCAGTATAAATATAACGGGGGATGCAGGGTAATGTTTAGTCAGTATAAATATAACGGGGGATGCAGCGTAATGTTTACCCAGTATAAATATAACGGGGGATGCAGGGTAATGTTTACCCAGTATAAATATAACGGGGGATGCAGGGTAATGTTTAGTCAGTATAAATATAACGGGGGATGCGGGGTAATGTTTAGTCAGTATAAATATAACGGGGGATGCGGGGTAATGTTTAGTCAGTATAAATATAACGGGGGATGCGGGGTAATGTTTAGTCAGTATAAATATAACGGGGGATGCAGGGTAATGTTTACCCAGTATAAATATAACGGGGGATGCAGGGTAATGTTTAGTCAGTATAAATATAACGGGGGATGCAGGGTAATGTTTAGTCAGTATAAATATAACGGGGGATGCGGGGTAATGTTTAGTCAGTATAAATATAACGGGGGATGCAGGGTAATGTTTAGTCAGTATAAATATAACGGGGGATGCAGGGTAATGTTTAGTCAGTATAAATATAACGGGAGATGCAGGGTAATGTTTACCCAGTATAAATATAACGGGGGATGCAGGGTAATGTTTAGTCAGTATAAATATAACGGGGGATGCAGGGTAATGTTTAGTCAGTATAAATATAACGGGGGATGCAGGGTAATGTTTACCCAGTATAAATATAACGGGGGATGCAGGGTAATGTTTAGTCAGTATAAATATAACGGGGGATGCAGGGTAATGTTTACCCAGTATAAATATAACGGGGGATGCAGGGTAATGTTTAGTCAGTATAAATATAACGGGGGATGCAGCGTAATGTTTACCCAGTATAAATATAACGGGGGATGCAGGGTAATGTTTACCCAGTATAAATATAACGGGGGATGCAGGGTAATGTTTAGTCAGTATAAATATAACGGGGGATGCGGGGTAATGTTTAGTCAGTATAAATATAACGGGGGATGCAGGGTAATGTTTAGTCAGTATAAATATAACGGGGGATGCGGGGTAATGTTTAGTCAGTATAAAAATAACGGGGGATGCGGGGTAATGTTTAGTCAGTATAAATATAACGGGGGATGCGGGGTAATGTTTAGTCAGTATAAATATAACGGGGGATGCAGGGTAATGTTTACCCAGTATAAATATAACGGGGGATGCAGGGTAATGTTTAGTCAGTATAAATATAACGGGGGATGCAGGGTAATGTTTAGTCAGTATAAATATAACGGGGGATGCGGGGTAATGTTTAGTCAGTATAAATATAACGGGGGATGCAGGGTAATGTTTAGTCAGTATAAATATAACGGGGGATGCAGGGTAATGTTTACCCAGTATAAATATAACGGGGGATGCAGGGTAATGTTTAGTCAGTATAAATATAACGGGGGATGCAGGGTAATGTTTAGTCAGTATAAATATAACGGGGGATGCAGGGTAATGTTTACCCAGTATAAATATAACGGGGGATGCAGGGTAATGTTTAGTCAGTATAAATATAATGGGGGATGCAGGGTAATGTTTACCCAATATAAATATAACGGGGGATGCAGGGTAATGTTTAGTCAGTATAAATATAACGGGGGATGCAGGGTAATGTTTACCCAGTATAAATATAACGGGGGATGCAGGGTAATGTTTAGTCAGTATAAATATAACGGGGGATGCGGGGTAATGTTTAGTCAGTATAAATATAACGGGGGATGCAGGGTAATGTTTAGTCAGTATAAATATAACGGGGGATGCGGGGTAATGTTTAGTCAGTATAAATATAACGGCGGATGCAGGGTAATGTTTAGTCAGTATAAATATAACGGGGGATGCAGGGTAATGTTTACCCAGTATAAATATAACGGGGGATGCAGGGTAATGTTTAGTCAGTATAAATATAACGGGGGATGCAGGGTAATGTTTACCCAGTATAAATATAACGGGGGATGCAGGGTAATGTTTAGTCAGTATAAATATAACGGGGGATGCAGGGTAATGTTTACCCAGTATAAATATAACGGGGGATGCAGGGTAATGTTTACCCAGTATAAATATAACGGGGGATGCAGGGTAATGTTTAGTCAGTATAAATATAACGGGGAATGCAGGGTAATGTTTAGTCAGTATAAAGAAACGGGGGATGCGGGGTAATGTTTAGTCAGTATAAATATAACGGGGGATGCAGGGTAATGTTTAGTCAGTATAAATATAACGGGGGATGCAGGGTAATGTTTACCCAGTATAAATATAACGGGGGATGCAGGGTAATGTTTAGTCAGTATAAATATAACGGGGGATGCAGGGTAATGTTTACCCAATATAAATATAACGGGGGATGCAGGGTAATGTTTAGTCAGTATAAATATAACGGGGGATGCAGGGTAATGTTTACCCAGTATAAATATAACGGGGGATGCAGGGTAATGTTTAGTCAGTATAAATATAACGGGGGATGCGGGGTAATGTTTAGTCAGTATAAATATAACGGGGGATGCAGGGTAATGTTTAGTCAGTATAAATATAACGGGGGATGCGGGGTAATGTTTAGTCAGTATAAATATAACGGCGGATGCAGGGTAATGTTTAGTCAGTATAAATATAACGGGGGATGCAGGGTAATGTTTACCCAGTATAAATATAACGGGGGATGCAGGGTAATGTTTAGTCAGTATAAATATAACGGGGGATGCAGGGTAATGTTTACCCAGTATAAATATAACGGGGGATGCAGGGTAATGTTTAGTCAGTATAAATATAACGGGGGATGCAGGGTAATGTTTACCCAGTATAAATATAACGGGGGATGCAGGGTAATGTTTACCCAGTATAAATATAACGGGGGATGCAGGGTAATGTTTAGTCAGTATAAATATAACGGGGAATGCAGGGTAATGTTTAGTCAGTATAAAGAAACGGGGGATGCGGGGTAATGTTTAGTCAGTATAAATATAACGGGGGATGCAGGGTAATGTTTAGTCAGTATAAATATAACGGGGGATGCAGGGTAATGTTTAGTCAGTATAAATATAACGGGGGATGCAGGGCAATGTTTAGTCAGTATAAATATAACGGGGAATGCAGGGTAATGTTTAGTCAGTATAAATATAACGGGGGATGCAGGGTAATGTTTAGTCAGTATAAAGAAACGGGGGATGCAGGGTAATGTTTAGTCAGTATAAATATAACGGGGGATGCAGGGTAATGTTTAGTCAGTATAAATATAACGGGGGATGCTGGGTAATGTTTAGTCAGTATAAATATAACGGGGGATGCAGGGTAATGTTTAGTCAGTATAAATATAACGGGGGATGCAGGGTAATGTTTAGTCAGTATAAATATAACGGGGAATGCAGGGTAATGTTTAGTCAGTATAAAGAAACGGGGGATGCGGGGTAATGTTTAGTCAGTATAAATATAACGGGGGATGCAGGGTAATGTTTAGTCAGTATAAATATAACGGGGGATGCAGGGCAATGTTTAGTCAGTATAAATATAACGGGGGATGCAGGGTAATGTTTAGTCAGTATAAATATAACGGGGGATGCAGGGTAATGTTTAGTCAGTATAAATATAACGGGGGATGCAGGGTAATGTTTAGTCAGTATAAATATAACGGGGGATGCAGGGTAATGTTTACCCAGTATAAATATAACGGGGGATGCAGGGTAATGTTTAGTCAGTATAAATATAACGGGGGATGCAGGGTAATGTTTACCCAGTATAAATATAACGGGGGATGCAGGGTAATGTTTAGTCAGTATAAATATAACGGGGGATGCAGGGTAATGTTTAGTCAGTATAAATATAACGGGGGATGCAGGGTAATGTTTACCCAGTATAAATATAACGGGTGATGCAGGGTAATGTTTAGCCAGAATAAATATAACGGGGGATGCAGGGTAATTTTTACCCAGTATAAATATAACGGGGGATGCAGGGTAATGTTTACCCAGTATAAATATAACGGGTGATGCAGGGTAATGTTTAGCCAGAATAAATATAACGGGGGATGCAGGGTAATTTTTACCCAGTATAAATATAACGGGGGATGCAGGGTAATGTTTAGCCAGAATAAATATAACGGGGGATGCAGGGTAATGTTTAGTCAGTATAAATATAACGGGGGATGCAGGGTAATGTTTAGTCAGTATAAATATAACGGGGGATGCAGGGTGATATTTAGTCAGTATAAATATAACGGGGGATGCGGGGTAATGTTTACCCAGTATAAATATAACGGGGGATGCGGGGTAATGTTTAGTCAGTATAAATATAACGGGGGATGCAGGGTAATGTTTAGCCAGTATAAATATAACGGGGGATGCAGGGTAATGTTTAGCCAGTATAAATATAACGGGGGATGCAGGGTAATGTTTACCCAGTATAAATATAACGGGGGATGCAGGGTAATGTTTAGCCAGTATAAATATAACGGGGCATGCAGGGTAATGTTTAACCAGTATAAATATAACGGGGGATGCAGGGTAATGTTTAGTCAGTATAAATATAACGGGGGATGCAGGGTAATGTTTAGTCAGTATAAATATAACGGGGGATGCAGGGTAATGTTTAGTCAGTATAAATATAACGGGGGATGCAGGGTAATGTTTAGTCAGTATAAATATAACGGGGGATGCAGGGTAATGTTTAGTCAGTATAAATATAACGGGGGATGCAGGGTAATGTTTAACCAGTATAAATATAACGGGGGATGCAGGGTAATGTTTAACCAGTATAAATATAACGGGGGATGCAGGGTAATGTTTAACCAGTATAAATATAACGGGGGATGCAGGGTAATGTTTAACCAGTATAAATATAACGGGGGATGCAGGGTAATGTTTAACCAGTATAAATATAACGGGGGATGCAGGGTAATGTTTAACCAGTATAAATATAACGGGGGATGCAGGGTAATGTTTAACCAGTATAAATATAACGGGGGATGCAGGGTAATGTTTAACCAGTATAAATATAACGGGGGATGCAGGGTAATGTTTAACCAGTATAAATATAACGGGGGATGCAGGGTAATGTTTAACCAGTATAAATATAACGGGGGATGCAGGGTAATGTTTACCCAGTATAAATATAACGGGGGATGCAGGGTAATGTTTAACCAGTATAAATATAACGGGGGATGCAGGGTAATGTTTAGTCAGTATAAATATAACGGGGGATGCAGGGTAATGTTTAACCAGTATAAATATAACGGGGGATGCAGGGTAATGTTTAGTCAGTATAAATATAACGGGGGATGCAGGGTAATGTTTAACCAGTATAAATATAACGGGGGATGCAGGGTAATGTTTAGTCAGTATAAATATAACGGTGGATGCAGGGTAATGTTTAACCAGTATAAATATAACGGGGGATGCGGGGTAATGTTTACCCAGTATAAATATAACGGGGGATGCAGGGTAATGTTTAACCAGTATAAATATAACGGGGGATGCAGGGTAATGTTTAGTCAGTATAAATATAACGGGGGATGCAGGGTAATGTTTAACCAGTATAAATATAACGGGGGATGCAGGGTAATGTTTAGTCAGTATAAATATAACGGGGGATGCAGGGTAATGTTTAACCAGTATAAATATAACGGGGGATGCGGGGTAATGTTTACCCAGTATAAATATAACGGGGGATGCAGGGTAATGTTTAACCAGTATAAATATAACGGGGGATGCAGGGTAATGTTTAGTCAGTCTAAATATAACGGGGGATGCAGGGTAATGTTTAGTCAGTATAAATATAACGGGGGATGCAGGTTAATGTTTAGTCAGTATAAATATAACGGGGAATGCAGGGTAATGTTTACCCAGTATAAATATAACGGGGTATGCAGGGTAATGTTTAGTCAGTATAAATATAACGGGGGATGCAGGGTAATGTTTAGTCAGTATAAATATAACGGGGGATGCAGGGTAATGTTTAGTCAGTATAAATATAACGGGGGATGCAGGGTAATGTTTACCCAGTATAAATATAACGGGGGATGCAGAGTAATGTTTACCCAGTATAAATATAACGGGGGATGCAGGGTAATGTTTAGTCAGTATAAATATAACGGGGGATGCAGGGTAATGTTTAATCAGTATAAATATAACGGGGGATGCAGGGTAATGTTTACCCAGTATAAATATAACGGGGGATGCAGGGTAATGTTTACCCAGTATAAATATAACGGGGGATGCAGGGTAATGTTTAGCCAGTATAAATATAACGGGGGATGCAGGGTAATGTTTACCCAGTATAAATATAACGGGGGATGCAGGGTAATGTTTACCCAGTATAAATATAACGGGGGATGCAGGGTAATGTTTACCCAGTATAAATATAACGGGGGATGCGGGGTAATGTTTAGTCAGTATAAATATAACGGGGGATGCAGGGTAATGTTTAGTCAGTATAAATATAACGGGGGATGCGGGGTAATGTTTAGTCAGTATAAATATAACGGGGGATGCGGGGTAATGTTTACCCAGTATAAATATAACGGGGGATGCAGGGTAATGTTTAGTCAGTATAAATATAACGGGGGATGCAGGGTAATGTTTAGTCAGTATAAATATAACGGGGGATGCGGGGTAATGTTTACCCAGTATAAATATAACGGGGGATGCAGGGTAATGTTTTGTCAGTATAAATATAACGGGGGATGCGGGGTAATGTTTACCCAGTATAAATATAACGGGGGATGCAGGGTAATGTTTACCCAGTATAAATATAACGGGGGATGCAGGGTAATGTTTACCCAGTATAAATATAACGGGGGATGCAGGGTAATGTTTAGTCAGTATAAATATAACGGGGGATGCAGGGTAATGTTTAGTCAGTATAAATATAACGGGGGATGCAGGGTAATGTTTAGTCAGTATAAATATAACGGGGGATGCAGGGTAATGTTTAGTCAGTATAAATATAACGGGGGATGCAGGGTAATGTTTAGTCAGTATAAATATAACGGGGGATGCGGGGTAATGTTTACCCAGTATAAATATAACGGGGAATGCAGGGTAATGTTTACCCAGTATAAATATAACGGGGGATGCAGGGTAATGTTTAGTCAGTATAAATATAACGGGGGATGCAGGGTAATGTTTAGTCAGTATAAATATAACGGGGGATGCAGGGTAATGTTTAGTCAGTATAAATATAACGGGGGATGCAGGGTAATGTTTAGTCAGTATAAATATAACGGGGGATGCAGGGTAATGTTTAGTCAGTATAAATATAACGGGGGATGCAGGGTAATGTTTAGTCAGTATAAATATAACGGGGGATGCAGGGTAATGTTTAGTCAGTATAAATATAACGGGGAATGCAGGGTAATGTTTCCCCAGTATAAATATAACGGGGGATGCAGGGTAATGTTTAGTCAGTATAAATATAACGGGGGATGCAGGGTAATGTTTACCCAGTATAAATATAACGGGGGATGCAGGGTAATGTTTAGTCAGTATAAATATAACGGGGGATGCAGGGTAATGTTTACCCAGTATAAATATAACGGGGGATGCAGGGTAATGTTTAGTCAGTATAAATATAACGGGGGATGCAGCGTAATGTTTACCCAGTATAAATATAACGGGGGATGCAGGGTAATGTTTACCCAGTATAAATATAACGGGGGATGCAGGGTAATGTTTAGTCAGTATAAATATAACGGGGGATGCAGGGTAATGTTTAGTCAGTATAAATATAACGGGGGATGCGGGGTAATGTTTAGTCAGTATAAATATAACGGGGGATGCGGGGTAATGTTTAGTCAGTATAAATATAACGGGGGATGCGGGGTAATGTTTAGTCAGTATAAATATAACGGGGGATGCAGGGTAATGTTTAGTCAGTATAAATATAACGGGGGATGCAGGGTAATGTTTAGTCAGTATAAATATAACGGGGGATGCAGGGTAATGTTTAGTCAGTATAAATATAACGGGGGATGCAGGGTAATGTTTACCCAGTATAAATATAACGGGGGATGCAGGGTAATGTTTAGTCAGTATAAATATAACGGGGGATGCAGGGTAATGTTTAGTCAGTATAAATATAACGGGGGATGCGGGGTAATGTTTAGTCAGTATAAATATAACGGGGGATGCAGGGTAATGTTTAGTCAGTATAAATATAACGGGGGATGCAGGGTAATGTTTAGTCAGTATAAATATAACGGGGGATGCAGGGTAATGTTTACCCAGTATAAATATAACGGGGGATGCAGGGTAATGTTTAGTCAGTATAAATATAACGGGGGATGCAGGGTAATGTTTAGTCAGTATAAATATAACGGGGGATGCAGGGTAATGTTTACCCAGTATAAATATAACGGGGGATGCAGGGTAATGTTTAGTCAGTATAAATATAACGGGGGATGCAGGGTAATGTTTAGTCAGTATAAATATAACGGGGGATGCAGGGTAATGTTTACCCAATATAAATATAACGGGGGATGCAGGGTAATGTTTAGTCAGTATAAATATAACGGGGGATGCAGGGTAATGTTTACCCAGTATAAATATAACGGGGGATGCAGGGTAATGTTTAGTCAGTATAAATATAACGGGGGATGCGGGGTAATGTTTAGTCAGTATAAATATAACGGGGGATGCAGGGTAATGTTTAGTCAGTATAAATATAACGGGGGATGCGGGGTAATGTTTAGTCAGTATAAATATAACGGCGGATGCAGGGTAATGTTTAGTCAGTATAAATATAACGGGGGATGCAGGGTAATGTTTCGTCAGTATAAATATAACGGGGGATGCAGGGTAATGTTTACCCAGTATAAATATAACGGGGGATGCAGGGTAATGTTTAGTCAGTATAAATATAACGGGGGATGCAGGGTAATGTTTACCCAGTATAAATATAACGGGGGATGCAGGGTAATGTTTAGTCAGTATAAATATAACGGGGGATGCAGGGTAATGTTTAGTCAGTATAAATATAACGGGGAATGCAGGGTAATGTTTAGTCAGTATAAAGAAACGGGGGATGCAGGGTAATGTTTAGTCAGTATAAATATAACGGGGGATGCAGGGTAATGTTTAGTCAGTATAAATATAACGGGGGATGCAGGGCAATGTTTAGTCAGTATAAATATAACGGGGAATGCAGGGTAATGTTTAGTCAGTATAAATATAACGGGGGATGCAGGGTAATGTTTAGTCAGTATAAAGAAACGGGGGATGCGGGGTAATGTTTAGTCAGTATAAATATAACGGGGGATGCTGGGTAATGTTTAGTCAGTATAAATATAACGGGGGATGCAGGGTAATGTTTAGTCAGTATAAATATAACGGGGGATGCAGGGTAATGTTTAGTCAGTATAAATATAACGGGGAATGCAGGGTAATGTTTAGTCAGTATAAAGAAACGGGGGATGCGGGGTAATGTTTAGTCAGTATAAATATAACGGGGGATGCAGGGTAATGTTTAGTCAGTATAAATATAACGGGGGATGCAGGGCAATGTTTAGTCAGTATAAATATAACGGGGGATGCAGGGTAATGTTTAGTCAGTATAAATATAACGGGGGATGCAGGGTAATGTTTAGTCAGTATAAATATAACGGGGGATGCAGGGTAATGTTTAGTCAGTATAAATATAACGGGGGATGCAGGGTAATGTTTACCCAGTATAAATATAACGGGGGATGCAGGGTAATGTTTAGTCAGTATAAATATAACGGGGGATGCAGGGTAATGTTTACCCAGTATAAATATAACGGGGGATGCAGGGTAATGTTTAGTCAGTATAAATATAACGGGGGATGCAGGGTAATGTTTAGTCAGTATAAATATAACGGGGGATGCAGGGTAATGTTTACCCAGTATAAATATAACGGGTGATGCAGGGTAATGTTTAGCCAGAATAAATATAACGGGGGATGCAGGGTAATTTTTACCCAGTATAAATATAACGGGGGATGCAGGGTAATGTTTAGCCAGAATAAATATAACGGGGGATGCAGGGTAATGTTTAGTCAGTATAAATATAACGGGGGATGCAGGGTAATGTTTAGTCAGTATAAATATAACGGGGGATGCAGGGTGATATTTAGTCAGTATAAATATAACGGGGGATGCGGGGTAATGTTTACCCAGTATAAATATAACGGGGGATGCGGGGTAATGTTTAGTCAGTATAAATATAACGGGGGATGCAGGGTAATGTTTAGCCAGTATAAATATAACGGGGGATGCAGGGTAATGTTTAGCCAGTATAAATATAACGGGGGATGCAGGGTAATGTTTACCCAGTATAAATATAACGGGGGATGCAGGGTAATGTTTAGCCAGTATAAATATAACGGGGCATGCAGGGTAATGTTTAACCAGTATAAATATAACGGGGGATGCAGGGTAATGTTTAGTCAGTATAAATATAACGGGGGATGCAGGGTAATGTTTAGTCAGTATAAATATAACGGGGGATGCAGGGTAATGTTTAGTCAGTATAAATATAACGGGGGATTCAGGGTAATGTTTAACCACTATAAATATAACGGGGGATGCAGGGTAATGTTTAACCAGTATAAATATAACGGGGGATGCAGGGTAATGTTTAGTCAGTATAAATATAACGGGGGATGCAGGGTAATGTTTAACCAGTATAAATATAACGGGGGATGCAGGGTAATGTTTAACCAGTATAAATATAACGGGGGATGCAGGGTAATGTTTAACCAGTATAAATATAACGGGGGATGCAGGGTAATGTTTAACCAGTATAAATATAACGGGGGATGCAGGGTAATGTTTAACCAGTATAAATATAACGGGGGATGCAGGGTAATGTTTAACCAGTATAAATATAACGGGGGATGCAGGGTAATGTTTAACCAGTATAAATATAACGGGGGATGCAGGGTAATGTTTAACCAGTATAAATATAACGGGGGATGCAGGGTAATGTTTACCCAGTATAAATATAACGGGGGATGCAGGGTAATGTTTAACCAGTATAAATATAACGGGGGATGCAGGGTAATGTTTAGTCAGTATAAATATAACGGGGGATGCAGGGTAATGTTTAACCAGTATAAATATAACGGGGGATGCAGGGTAATGTTTAACCAGTATAAATATAACGGGGGATGCAGGGTAATGTTTACCCAGTATAAATATAACGGGGGATGCAGGGTAATGTTTAACCAGTATAAATATAACGGGGGATGCAGGGTAATGTTTAGTCAGTATAAATATAACGGGGGATGCAGGGTAATGTTTAGTCAGTATAAATATAACGGGTGATGCAGGGTAATGTTTAGTCAGTATAAATATAACGGGGGATGCAGGGTAATGTTTAGTCAGTATAAATATAACGGGGGATGCAGGGTAATGTTTAGTCAGTATAAATATAACGGGGGATGCAGGGTAATGTTTAGCCAGTATAAATATAACGGGGGATGCAGGGTAATGTTTAGTCAGTATAAATATAACGGGGGATGCAGGGTAATGTTTACCCAGTATAAATATAACGGGGGATGCAGGGTAATGTTTAGCCAGTTTAAATATAACGGGGGATGCAGGGTAATGTTTAGCCAGTATAAATATAACGGGGGATGCAGGGTAATGTTTACCCAGTATAAATATAATGGGGGATGCAGGATAATGTTTAGCCAGTATAAATATAACGGGGGATGCAGGGTAATGTTTAACCAGTATCAATATAACGGGGGATGCAGGGTAATGTTTACCCAGTATAAATATAACGGGGGAATGCAGGGTAATGTTTACCCAGTATAAATATAACGGGGGATGCAGGGTAATGTTTAGCCAGTATAAATATAACGGGGGATGCAGGGTAATGTTTAGTCAGTATAAATATAACGGGGGATGCAGGGTAATGTTTAGTCAGTATAAATATAACGGGGGATGCAGGGTAATGTTTAGTCAGTATAAATATAACGGGGGATGCAGGGTAATGTTTAATCAGTATAAATATAACGGGGGATGCAGGGTAATGTTTACCCAGTATAAATATAACGGGGGATGCAGGGTAATGTTTAGTCAGTATAAATATAACGGGGGATGCAGGGTAATGTTTACCCAGTATAAATATAACGGGGGATGCGGGGTAATGTTTACCCAGTATAAATATAACGGGGGATGCAGGGTAATGTTTACCCAGTATAAATATAACGGGGGATGCGGGGTAATGTTTAGTCAGTATAAATATAACGGGGGATGCTTAGTAATGTTTACCCAGTATAAATATAACGGGGGATGCAGGGTAATGTTTAGTCAGTATAAATATAACGGGGGATGCAGGGTAATGTTTAGTCAGTATAAATATAACGGGGAATGCAGGGTAATGTTTAGTCAGTATAAAGAAACGGGGGATGCGGGGTAATGTTTAGTCAGTATAAATATAACGGGGGATGCAGGGTAATGTTTAGTCAGTATAAATATAACGGGGGATGCAGGGCAATGTTTAGTCAGTATAAATATAACGGGGGATGCAGGGTAATGTTTAGTCAGTATAAATATAACGGGGGATGCAGGGTAATGTTTACCCAGTATAAATATAACGGGGGATGCAGGGTAATGTTTAGTCAGTATAAATATAACGGGGGATGCAGGGTAATGTTTAGTCAGTATAAATATAACGGGGGATGCAGGGTAATGTTTACCCAGTATAAATATAACGGGTGATGCAGGGTAATGTTTAGCCAGAATAAATATAACGGGGGATGCAGGGTAATTTTTACCCAGTATAAATATAACGGGGGATGCAGGGTAATGTTTAGCCAGAATAAATATAACGGGGGATGCAGGGTAATGTTTAGTCAGTATAAATATAACGGGGGATGCAGGGTAATGTTTAGTCAGTATAAATATAACGGGGGATGCAGGGTGATATTTAGTCAGTATAAATATAACGGGGGATGCGGGGTAATGTTTACCCAGTATAAATATAACGGGGGATGCGGGGTAATGTTTAGTCAGTATAAATATAACGGGGGATGCAGGGTAATGTTTAGCCAGTATAAATATAACGGGGGATGCAGGGTAATGTTTAGCCAGTATAAATATAACGGGGGATGCAGGGTAATGTTTACCCAGTATAAATATAACGGGGGATGCAGGGTAATGTTTAGCCAGTATAAATATAACGGGGCATGCAGGGTAATGTTTAACCAGTATAAATATAACGGGGGATGCAGGGTAATGTTTAGTCAGTATAAATATAACGGGGGATGCAGGGTAATGTTTAGTCAGTATAAATATAACGGGGGATGCAGGGTAATGTTTAGTCAGTATAAATATAACGGGGGATGCAGGGTAATGTTTAGTCAGTATAAATATAACGGGGGATGCAGGGTAATGTTTAGTCAGTATAAATATAACGGGGGATGCAGGGTAATGTTTAGTCAGTATAAATATAACGGGGGATGCAGGGTAATGTTTAACCAGTATAAATATAACGGGGGATGCAGGGTAATGTTTAACCAGTATAAATATAACGGGGGATGCAGGGTAATGTTTAACCAGTATAAATATAACGGGGGATGCAGGGTAATGTTTAACCAGTATAAATATAACGGGGGATGCAGGGTAATGTTTAACCAGTATAAATATAACGGGGGATGCAGGGTAATGTTTAACCAGTATAAATATAACGGGGGATGCAGGGTAATGTTTAACCAGTATAAATATAACGGGGGATGCAGGGTAATGTTTAACCAGTATAAATATAACGGGGGATGCAGGGTAATGTTTACCCAGTATAAATATAACGGGGGATGCAGGGTAATGTTTAACCAGTATAAATATAACGGGGGATGCAGGGTAATGTTTAGTCAGTATAAATATAACGGGGGATGCAGGGTAATGTTTAACCAGTATAAATATAACGGGGGATGCAGGGTAATGTTTAACCAGTATAAATATAACGGGGGATGCAGGGTAATGTTTACCCAGTATAAATATAACGGGGGATGCAGGGTAATGTTTAACCAGTATAAATATAACGGGGGATGCAGGGTAATGTTTAGTCAGTATAAATATAACGGGGGATGCAGGGTAATGTTTAGTCAGTATAAATATAACGGGTGATGCAGGGTAATGTTTAGTCAGTATAAATATAACGGGGGATGCAGGGTAATGTTTAGTCAGTATAAATATAACGGGGGATGCAGGGTAATGTTTAGTCAGTATAAATATAACGGGGGATGCAGGGTAATGTTTAGCCAGTATAAATATAACGGGGGATGCAGGGTAATGTTTAGTCAGTATAAATATAACGGGGGATGCAGGGTAATGTTTACCCAGTATAAATATAACGGGGGATGCAGGGTAATGTTTAGCCAGTTTAAATATAACGGGGGATGCAGGGTAATGTTTAGCCAGTATAAATATAACGGGGGATGCAGGGTAATGTTTACCCAGTATAAATATAATGGGGGATGCAGGATAATGTTTAGCCAGTATAAATATAACGGGGGATGCAGGGTAATGTTTAACCAGTATCAATATAACGGGGGATGCAGGGTAATGTTTACCCAGTATAAATATAACGGGGGAATGCAGGGTAATGTTTACCCAGTATAAATATAACGGGGGATGCAGGGTAATGTTTAGCCAGTATAAATATAACGGGGGATGCAGGGTAATGTTTAGTCAGTATAAATATAACGGGGGATGCAGGGTAATGTTTAGTCAGTATAAATATAACGGGGGATGCAGGGTAATGTTTAGTCAGTATAAATATAACGGGGGATGCAGGGTAATGTTTAATCAGTATAAATATAACGGGGGATGCAGGGTAATGTTTACCCAGTATAAATATAACGGGGGATGCAGGGTAATGTTTAGTCAGTATAAATATAACGGGGGATGCAGGGTAATGTTTACCCAGTATAAATATAACGGGGGATGCGGGGTAATGTTTACCCAGTATAAATATAACGGGGGATGCAGGGTAATGTTTACCCAGTATAAATATAACGGGGGATGCGGGGTAATGTTTAGTCAGTATAAATATAACGGGGGATGCAGGGTAATGTTTACCCAGTATAAATATAACGGGGGATGCAGGGTAATGTTTACCCAGTATAAATATAACGGGGGATGCAGGGTAATGTTTACCCAGTATAAATATAACGGGGGATGCGGGGTAATGTTTACCCAGTATAAATATAACGGGGGATGCGGGGTAATGTTTACCCAGTATAAATATAACGGGGGATGCAGGGTAATGTTTAGCCAGTATAAATATAACGGGGGATGCAGGGTAATGTTTAGTCAGTATAAATATATCGGGGGATGCAGGGTAATGTTTAGTCAGTATAAATATAACGGGGGATGCAGGGTAATGTTTAGTCAGTATAAATATAACGGGGGATGCAGGGTAATGTTTACCCAGTATAAATATAACGGGGGATGCGGGGTAATGTTTACCCAGTATAAATATAACGGGGGATGCGGGGTAATGTTTACCCAGTATAAATATAACGGGGGATGCAGGGTAATGTTTAGTCAGTATAAATATAACGGGGGATGCAGGGTAATGTTTAGCCAGTATAAATATAACGGGGGATGCAGGGTAATGTTTAGTCAGTATAAATATAACGGGGGATGCAGGGTAATGTTTACCCAGTATAAATATAACGGGGGATGCGGGGTAATGTTTAGTCAGTATAAATATAACGGGGGATGCAGGGTAATGTTTACCCAGTATAAATATAACGGGGGATGCGGGGTAATGTTTAGTCAGTATAAATATAATGGGGGATGCGGGGTAATGTTTAGTCAGTATAAATATAACGGGGGATGCAGGGTAATGTTTACCCAGTATAAATATAACGGGGAATGCAGGGTAATGTTTACCCAGTATAAATATAACGGGGGATGCAGGGTAATGTTTAGTCAGTATAAATATAACGGGGGATGCAGGGTAATGTTTAGTCAGTATAAATATAACGGGGGATGCGGGGTAATGTTTAGTCAGTATAAATATAACGGGGGATGCAGGGTAATGTTTAGTCAGTATAAATATAACGGGGGATGCAGGGTAATGTTTAGTCAGTATAAATATAACGGGGGATGCAGGGTAATGTTTAGTCAGTATAAATATAACGGGGGATGCAGGGTAATGTTTAGTCAGTATAAATATAACGGGGGATGCAGGGTAATGTTTAGTCAGTATAAATATAACGGGGATGCAGGGTAATGTTTACCCAGTATAAATATAACGGGGGATGCAGGGTAATGTTTAGTCAGTATAAATATAACGGGGGAAGCAGGGTAATGTTTACCCAGTATAAATATAACGGGGGATGCAGGGTAATGTTTACCCAGTATAAATATAACGGGGGAAGCAGGGTAATGTTTACCCAGTATAAATATAACGGGGGATGCAGGGTAATGTTTAGTCAGTATAAATATAACGGGGGATGCAGGGTAATGTTTAGTCAGTATAAATATAACGGGGGATGCAGGGTAATGTTTAGTCAGTATAAATATAACGGGGGATGCAGGGTAATGTTTAGTCAGTATAAATATAACGGGGGATGCAGGGTAATGTTTACCCAGTATAAATATAACGGGGGATGCAGGGTAATGTTTAGTCAGTTTAAATATAACGGGGGATGCAGGGTAATGTTTAGTCAGTATAAATATAACGGGGGATGCAGGGTAATGTTTAGTCAGTATAAATATAACGGGGGATGCAGGGTAATGTTTAGTCAGTATAAATATAACGGGGGAAGCAGGGTAATGTTTACCCAGTATAAATATAACGGGGGATGCAGGGTAATGTTTAGTCAGTATAAATATAACGGGGGATGCAGGGTAATGTTTAGTCAGTATAAATATAACGGGAGATGCAGGGTAATGTTTAGTCAGTATAAATATAACGGGGGATGCAGGGTAATGTTTACCCAGTATAAATATAACGGGGGATGCAGGGTAATGTTTAGTCAGTTTAAATATAACGGGGGATGCAGGGTAATGTTTAGTCAGTATAAATATAACGGGGGATGCAGGGTAATGTTTACCCAGTATAAATATAACGGGGGATGCAGGGTAATGTTTAGTCAGTATAAATATAACGGGGGATGCAGGGTAATGTTTAACCAGTATAAATATAACGGGGGATGCAGGGTAATGTTTACCCAGTATAAATATAACGGGGGATGCAAGGTAATGTTTAGTCAGTATAAATATAACGGGGGATGCAGGGTAATGTTTAGCCAGTATAAATATAACGGGGGATGCAGGGTAATGTTTACCCAGTATAAATATAACGGGGGATGCAGGGTAATGTTTAGTCAGTATAAATATAACGGGGGATGCGGGGTAATGTTTAGTCAGTATAAATATAACGGGGGATGCGGGGTAATGTTTAGTCAGTATAAATATAACGGGGGATGCAGGGTAATGTTTAGTCAGTATAAATATAACGGGGGATGCAGGGTAATGTTTAGTCAGTATAAATATAACGGGGGATGCAGGGTAATGTTTAGTCAGTATAAATATAACGGGGGATGCAGGGTAATGTTTAGTCAGTATAAATATAACGGGGGATGCAGGGTAATGTTTAGTCAGTATAAATATAACGGGGGATGCAGGGTAATGTTTAGCCAGTATAAATGCAGGAAGGTTGACTCTCGGGAGCAGGAATTTTGCTTACCTTGATTGACACTCAAGAGTGTGGAGTGTCAACAGGGGAACTAAAGGAGGTGCAAAATTCACAAGAAACCCCCCACCCCCCGCCCCCTGTGTTTGATCTCATTGGAAAGGAAGTTTAATTTGGTACTATCTACCGAAAAGTTTGGAACTCGAAAGTGCTTATGGAAGAAACTATGAACTTTAATAGAATTTTGGATTTTAAAAGACAAACTCAAGGCTGTGGGCGGACCGACGGAACGAGCAAAAGACAGTCTAATTAAGTGAAGCTACCTGGGTGTGAGGACTGGGTTAACCTGTCTGGAAGAATGAGTATTCGAAAATCTTTCTCCCACAAGAGACATTAACATCACAAAATCACCCAGAGGTAGCTACCCATCAACATGGGTCTGGACAACCATTTCAGCATGTACATCACTCGGAGACCCAATCCAGCCTGTATGTGAAAGACTAAGCACAAAAGGACATTGCAATTACCAAACTAATATTTTCATCAAGAAACAGTTTTCGAACATCAACCCACCCAAGACATATCAACTTTTAACAAACCCGACAAAATATTATAAAGAGCCAAGCCCGTCAAAATTATACAAAGGATTTTGAACAGATTTGGCGGCAAGATTAGAAACACTGAAATTGTATCAACAGAGGTTGGGTGGTTGCTGGGTAGTTACAAGGCTGCAACTTCCTCAGATATCATCCTACACCAGGTACTATACTGAGAGTATGTCATCACGACAAGGAGAGAAACCAATGCAACAGTTGTAAACTAACTTCTCCAGCCTCAAAGTCCTGAAGTCCGGAAGGAAGGAAGAACATCCCCATCGCAGCAGTAACCGACCACAGCCAACCTGGTATCAAGGGAAAAACAACCGCGATCTACCGTTAACTATCAAAAGGGTTGGTAAGCATAGTCTCTGCCTGCCCTGGAATCTAACTGAGCTACAATTAGGTATTGGGAGGTGGGAGGTATCATTTACTGTGACCCCCTTTGAATGTGTAGTGTATGGTGCTTTATTAGAGTGTTTATAAGTTCGACCTTGTACCTTGCCATGTATTGTCCTTTATTAGAGTGATTGTAAGTTTGGCCGTGTATTTTCTTACTCGAGTAATAGGCCTGTATTGCACTGACTGTAATAAAAACAAATTTCTTTGCATCAAACCATTGTCCTTTGCACTTTTGTCACAGCCCCACAAATAAATCCAGAGTACAGAACCCAAGGGAGGGGGAGCGATTCGAAACTGCTCAAGTTGGTCAGAAGGGAACCTGACCCCTTCATAGAGACCACACCCGCCCCTTACAAGGGGGTCCCTGGGAGCATCTCAATTTTACAGGGGGTCCCCAGGAGTGTGTTAGTATTTACAGGGGGTCCCTGGGGAGTGTGTCAGTATTTACAGGGAGTCCCCGGGAGTGTGTCAGTATTTATAGGGGGTCCCCGGGAGTGTGTCAGTATTTACAGGGGGTCCCCGGGAGTGTGTCAATATTTACAGGGGGTCCCCAGGAGTGTGTCAGTATTTACAGGGGGTCCCCGGGAGTGTGTCAGTATTTGCAGGGAGTCCCCGGGAGTGTGTCAGTATTTACAGGGGGTCCCTGGGTGTGTCTCAGTATTTACAGGGGGTCCCCGGGAGTGTGTCAGTATTTACAGGGGGTCCCCGGGAGTGTGTCAGTATTTACAGGGGGTCCCCGGGAGTGTGTCAGTATTTACAGGGGGTCCCCAGGAGTGTGTCAGTATTTACAGGGGGTCCCCGGGAGTGTGTCAGTATTTACAGGGGGTCCCTGGGTGTGTCTCAGTATTTACAGGGGGTCCCCGGGAGTGTGTCAGTATTTACAGGGGGTCCCCGGGAGTGTGTCAGTATTTACAGGGGGTCCCCGGGAGTGTGTCAGTATTTACAGGGGGTCCCCAGGAGTGTATCAGTATTTACAGTGGGTCCCCGGAAGTGTGTCAGTATTTACAGGGTGTCCCCAGGAGTGTGTCAGTATTTACAGGGGGTCCCTGGGTGTGTCTCAGTATTTACAGGGGGTCCCTGGGTGTGTCTCAGTATTTACAGGGGGTCCCTGGGTGTGTCTCAGTATTTACAGGGGGTCCCTGGGAGTGTGTGAGTGTGGGGATCCCCTGCACTAGACTGCAAAGCATTGTTCACATGTTGTCTGGTGTTATCCTGTGTGTGTGAGAGGTCAGCTTTCGCTGCTCGATCCAGGGGTACACATTGTTGGGGCGCGACAGATGTATTTTTGATGTGATGTAAAACTCCTGTGGAGTCCCCTTGTGGAGTGAGGTGTTTGTGTTGTGGCTGGGATAAATTCAAGAGGGAGTTAGATGTGGCCCTTACGGCTAAAGGGATCAAGGGGTATGGAGAGAAAGCAGGAAAGGGGTACTGAGGGAATGATCGGCCATGATCTTATTGAATGGCTGTGCAGGCTCGAAGGGCCGAATGGCCTACACCTGCACCTATTTTCTATATTTCTATGTGTGTTTCAGCCCCCGCTGGGTGTGGAGCTGGGTTTAACATTGCTGGTGGGACTGTACACAAACCACTTGTATTGGCTGATCTGATCCAGCAATTGGGACACTGCAGTTATCCTGCGAGCTTCTGCCCGGGGAGGAGGGGGGCAATGACCGGAGATTAACCCCCCCCACCACCCATCTTAACCCCCACTCCCGATTGTCCGAAGGGACTCCTGCTGGGAAGTAGGGAGGGCCACAGAATTGCACTGGATTTGGCTGTGATGCCGTGCACGGCTGAACAGCTCGTCGCCCAGCAGAAGAGAGCGGTGCTTTCAGGAGAAGGTTGGGGAAAGTGTGGGCGGGGGGAGAGAGCCAGACTGTGCTGGTGGGAAACAGCCCGGGGGGGGGGCTGAACCTTTGTGAAATGGGTGGTGTGGTTTGCCGATGTGTTGTGTCCCAACACCTTGTGTAAGTGGAGCCCAGCTCCCTCTCTGACTTGTATCTGTGTTGTGTTTGTGTAACCTGTGAATCCACGGGCTGCGTGTATTTGTACTTCCAGTTCCGGGTCCTGTTTCTGTGGGGGGGGCCGGTCAGATACTGGTGGCAGTTCCAGAGTTTGTCCAACTTTACCGCTCACAGCTCCGGGGGGGGGGGGGCACAACCGGCCCAGACCCACTGGGTCTAAGGGGGGGGGTACAACCGGTCCAGACCCACTGGGTCTAAGGGGGGGGGGGGGGTACAACCGGCCCAGACCCACTGGGTCTAAGGGGGGGGGGGGGGGCACAACCGGCCCAGACCCACTGGGTCTAAGGGGGGGGGGGGGTACAACCGGTCCAGACCCACTGGGTCTAGGGGGGGGCACAACCGGTCCAGACCCACTGGGTCTAAGTGGGGGGGGGGGGGGTACAACCGGCCCAGACCCACTGGGTCTAAGTGGGGGGGAGGGGGCACAACCGGTCCAGACCCACTGGGTCTAAGTGGGGGGGGGGCACAACCGGTCCAGACCCACTGGGTCTAAGTGGGGGGGAGGGGGCACAACCGGTCCAGACCCACTGGGTCTAAGTGGGGGGGAGGGGGCACAACCGGTCCAGACCCACTGGGTCTAAGTGGGGGGGGGCACAACCGGCCCAGACCCACTGGGTCTAGGGGGGGGGGGGAGGGGGCACAACCGGTCCAGACCCACTGGGTCTAGGGGGGGGGGGGAGGGGGCACAACCGGCCCAGACCCACTGGGTCTAAGTGGGGGGGGGAGGGGGCACAACCGGCCCAGACCCACTGGGTCTAAGTGGGGGGGGGGGGGGCACAACCGGTCCAGACCCACTGGGTCTAAGTGGGGGGGGGGGCACAACCAGCCCAGACCCACTGGGTCTAAGTGGGGGGGGCACAACCAGCCCAGACCCACTGGGTCTAAGTGGGGGGGGGTACAACCGGCCCAGACCCACTGGGTCTAAGTGGGGGGGGGGTACAACCGGCCCAGACCCACTGGGTCTATGACGGGGGGGGTACATGGACTGGGTCCTTTTCAGAATGGCAGGCAGTGACTAGTGGGGTGCCGCAGGGCTCAGTGCTGGGACCCCAGCTATTTACAATATATATTAATTATTTGGATGAAGGAATTGAGTGTAATATCTCCAAGTTTGCAGATGACACTAAGCTGGGTGGTGGTGTGAGCTGTGAGGAGGATGCTAAGAGGCTGCAGAGTGACTTGGATAGGTTAGGTGAGTGGGCAAATACATGGCAGATGCAGTATAATGTGGATAAATGTGAGGTTATCCACTTCGGGGGTAAAAACACGAAGACAGAATATTATCTGAATGTCAGCAGATTAGGAAAAGGGGAGGTGCAACGAGACCTGGGTGTCATGGTTCATCAGTCATTGAAAGTTGGCATGCAGGTACAGCAGGCGGTGAAGGCGGCAAATGGCATGTTGGCCTTCATAGCGAGGGGATTTGAGTATAGGAGCAGGGAGGTCTTACTGCAGTTGTACAGGGCCTTGGTGAGGCCTCACCTGGAATATTGTGTTCAGTTTTGGTCTCCTAATCTGAGGAAGGATGTTCTTGCTATTGAGGGAGTGCAGCGAAGGTTCACCAGACTGATTCCTGGGATGGCTGGACTGACATATGAGGAGATACTGGATCAACTGGACCTTTATACACTGGAGTTTAGAAGGATGAGAGGGGATCTCATAGAAACGTCTAAGATTCTGACAGAACTGAACTAGATGCGAGAAGAATGTTCCCGATGTTGGGGAAGTCCAGAACCAGGGGACACAGTCTTAGGATAAGGGGTAAGCCATTTAGGACTGAGATGAGGAGAAACTTCTTCACTCAGAGTTGTTAACCTGTGGAATTCCCTGCCGCAGAGAGTTGTTGAGGCCAGTTCATTGGATATATTCAAGAGGGAGTTAGATATGGCCCTTACGGCTAAAGGGATCAAGGGGTATGGAGAGAAAGCAGGAAAGGGGTACTGAGGGAATGATCAGCCATGATCTTATTGAATGGTGGTGCAGGCTCGAAGGGCCGAATGGCCTACTCCTGCACCTATTTTCCATGTTTCGGTGTTTCTCCACAGATATAACCAGGTGAAGAGACCCATTTGGTCACCAGCCGGCAGTGAGGTTCTGCCAAGATGCTGACCTGGTATTGGACAGATTCCCAATCTCCAACCACGGAAGGTCACACACACCTTTACACTGTTTCAGCATTGTTGGTCATGTTTGGAGAAAATACCTCCTGGTGAAAGTGTCCCATTGACTGTAATACAAAATGTCGGTGTCCTGAGATCCAGTGATAGCTCAAAAGTGGGCTCCTTTAACATTCCCAGAGATATTGTAACTCCCTGAACACCAGGTTTCAATAGCCACCAGTTCTAAGTCTCACTCACACAATGGAAAGTAACATTTCATACACTTAGGTTAACAAAATAATTGTTTCCCCTCTAACGGACAGTCCCACCAGTTCTATCCCTTGTAATTGGAGGCAACGGTGTTCATGGTCACAGGAAGAATATATTCTCAAATGGCAATGGGTGCATTTGAAAAGTGAGTTTATTTAAACAGGAATTTTAAATATAATTTACACAGATATAAATATCCGAGCATCATAGAAGGCAAATCAGTTCATGTGATCAGCAGCTCATTCAAACCCTTAAATACCCCCCCACACACCCACTCCCCCCCCCACACACCCACTCCCCCCACACACACCCCCCCACACCCACTCCCCCCACACACACCCACTCCCCCCCCCACACCTACTCCCTCCCCCCCCACACCCACTCCGCCCACACCTACTCCCTCCCCCCCCACACCCACTCCCCACCCCCACTCCCCCTCCCCACATCCTTTCCTCCGGCCCCGTTCCCTCGGACCCCGGTTTCTCTCCCGACGTATCCCCTCCCCCACTGCTTCAGCCCCGATTGTTCACAACCACCCGATGCTCCCCCGCCGTCCCCATTCTTTCCAGACATCCCACACCCCCTAATCCCCTCCTCCGGGCCCTGATCTGCTACTCCAGCTCTCTGATTGTTCCAGACTCCAGGCCCCCTCTCTCCTCCGGCCCTCCGATCCTTCTTAACCCCGGACCCTCGCCCCTCCGGCCCTCCAATTAGTATAGGCACCCCTTCTCTCTCCTCCGACCCTCCGATCCTTCTTAACCCCGGACCCTTGCCCCTCCGGCCCCCCAATTAGTATAGGCACTCCTGCTCTCTCCTCCGACCCTCCGATCCTTCTTAACCCCGAACCCTCGCCCCTCCGGCCCTCCAATTAGTATAGGCACTCCTGCTCTCTCCTCCGACCCTCCGATCCTTCTTAACCCCGGACCCTCGCCCCTCCGGCCCTCCAATTAGTATAGGCACTCCTGCTCTCTCCTCCGACCCTCCGATCCTTCTTAACCCCGGACCCTCGCCCCTCCGGCCCTCCAATTAGTATAGGCACTCCTGCTCTCTCCTCCGACCCTCCGATCCTTCTTAATCCCGGACCCTCGCCCCTCCGGCCCCCCAATTAGTATAGGCACTCCTGCTCTCTCCTCCGACCCTCTGATCATTTCGAGTGCCCCCCAACCCACGCTCCTCCATCCCTCCCCTTGCTCCTCCCCCACCGATCACCTCCCCGGTCCCCACACCATCCCTCCCTCCCTCCTCTCTCGGGCCTCGTGCCTCAGGCCTAGCTGCCTGCAGCCAGTCAGCCTCTCAATCTGGCTGGCCGCAGATGGGAAACACAGGTTTCCAGAGTATTTCAGGCCCTGCCGTTAAATTAAGCAAGGCCTGTGGGAAACCCATTCTCCTGGGGGACCCAGCCCTGCCGAGCCCCAGCCGTTCCCAACACACCACACGATTAAAGTTCAGGCCAGTGTTTGTTGGTGATATTTGTTTGGTTAATCGGTGCAGTGGAACAAACTCGTGGCAACTGCTACACAGACTGCTGCAAAATGCAATTTAAAACGGAAGAAGATGGAGAATCACCGGGACACAGAGACAGAGAGCATTTCAACAGGGTCAGAAACACAGCAAGGGACCACAGACTCCAGTTGGGAAACTAAAGGTAAAGAGGGACAGGAGAGAGGAACCAGGGTGAGAGAGAACACGACAAAGGGGACCATCAGAGACAGGGCAAAGCTTTATAGATGAGGCATTAGAGAAGACCGTACTGGGGTCTGTTGTGTATCTGTAAAGCATGCACCTCCATGTTCCGCCACCAGGGAGCTCATCCCCTGAAGTCTCAAGGGATTCCAGCATCCCTTGGGAGCACTGTGTATAAGCCGGCCCCTAAGGCCTGTTCCTCACTCTGGAGTGTCTTATTAAAGACTGAGGTCACTGTTACTTTAACCTCCCTGTGTGCAGTCTCATCTGTGTTAGGAACACAATAACTGGCGACGAGAATACGAATCCAACGCAAAGATGCAGCAAACTGTGGGCATCCTGGAGAAGTTCTCGGAGGGTGAGGACTGGGAAGCCTATGTCGAATGGCTAGACCAGTACTTTGTAGCCAACGAGCAGAACGGAGAAGGAAGCGCTGCCAAAAGTAGAGCGGTCCTCCTCACGGTCTGCGGGACACCGACCTACAGCCTCATGAAGAATCTTCTGGCTCCGGTGAAACCCACAGATAAGTCGTATGAGGAGCTGTGTATACTGGTTCAGGAGCATCTTAACCCGAGGGAGAGCGTGCTGATGGCGAGGTATCGGTTCTACACATGCCAGCGATCTGAAGGTCAGGAAGTGGCGAGCTACGTCGCCGAGCTAAGGCGACTTGCAGGACAATGTGAGTTTGATGGCAACCTGGAGCAAATGCTCCGAGACTTTTTTGTACTGGGCATTGGCCACGAGACCATCCTACGAAAACCTTTGACTATAGAGACACCGACCCTTAGTAAGGCCATTGCGAAAGCACAGGTGTTTATATCCACCAGTGATAACACCAAACAAATCTCTCAGCACACAAGTGCTAGCAATGTTCATAAATTAACTGGAACTGTGTTTACGAGCAGAAATGTACAGGGCAGAAACCACGAGTCTGCAACTGCCAGCAGGCCTCAGGTGACCCAGAAGGCAATTCACACCTTGTTGGCGTTGTGGAGGCTTCCATTCAGCCTATTCATGCCGCTTCAAAGGGTATGTTTGCAAGAGCTGTGGAACAATGGGGCACCTCCAATGAGCTTGCACACGAGCTGCAAGCTCTGCAAAACCTGCTCACCACCACGTGGCAGAGGACGATCGGTGCATGGTGGATCAAAGCAATTTCGAGCCTCAGAGCGAGGAGGCAGATGCTGAAGTACATGGGATGCACACATTTTAGACGAAATGTCCACCTATAATGCTAAACGTAAAATTGAATGGAGTACCCGTAGCCATGGAATAAGTTATGGCCTCTCCCTGTGTATTGTCTCTGTCTCGCAGTCAGTGAATACAGATAAAGAGTTAATTACTACATCCTTGTCCTGACATGGTTTCCAGATATTTCCTTTTGTCAGGGTTATTAGTTGGCCAGTCGGCCATTATTCGATGAGAGTGTGGTAATGAGCTATTACCTGCCTTGCATTGTGTCAGGATTGTCCAGTTTCCTGGTCAGTTATCTTTTTGCATCAAATGGATGAGGTCTGTACAAGAGATAATGGCTGGTGGTTTGAGTACTTTGAAAAGGGTGGGGTGGAGTGGAACTGGTGAGTATAGACAATAGGAGAGCACCATGGGGGGTACTTGTCTCAGCAGGACTTGCCTCCCAGCTGTTTGATGGCTATCAGCCATTTCAAGCCAGGCTTAGCTGTTTATGCAAACCGACTGCTTGTTGCAGAAATTTCTGGAAGGACCAGGACTCCATTTTGTTTTATATTAAAAAGGGCACAAAAATACCGTGTGGTATCAGCTTAGATAAAAATACATTTCCACATTCCCCCATTTTGTCCTTCACAAGGACAACTCAATCCATTCTGGTCTTGTACAGTCTCTCCATTTCCATTTCCACACAAGAACCTTCAGCAGTTGTTGCTACCGTAACTCTAGCCGTGGTCTCGGTAGGTAACACGGTTTTTCCCAACCTGGCACAGCAACACTTAACCAAGACAAGTAATAGATATAGGACGAAGACTATCAGCAGGAATATGATCAAACCCTGTCCCACAGATCTCCCCAGGGATCCTAACCATCCCGATACCCAACCCCACAAGGTGATACCATCCTGGCCAACTGTCTGTTTATACTCTATTACCTTTTTCCTAATGTATTCAGCTAGACTGCCGATTTCTTCTGATTTATCCGGGATATACGTACAGCATTCTATACCGATTAATGCCCATGTCCCTCCCTCCTTGGCTCGGAGATAATCTAAGGCCATACGATTTTGAAGAGCCACTGTTCGAATAGCTACCATTTCATCATTCACCCCTTCAAAGGCTTGGGAAGTTGCGTTGGCTACTGATTCGACTAAGTTAGCCAGTTCCCGTAACTGCCATTCGGTCGATGCTATTCCATAGGGTGGCACCATTACCTTGAATATTCCGTTTAGCCACGTCAAATCCCGTTTAAATCTGTGGCTTCCATAGGCCTCCCTTAGAGTCCTTACTGATCTGATAAAGGGTACCACATATCCTAAGTAACAGGACCTTGGTAACCATGGCTGGTAACCATGGGTAGGCTTTATGGCCACAAATAAAGTAGGTGCAATTATAGGACGTCAGCTCCTGGTCCTTTCGCACTGTCCCTACTCGAGTGGTCTCACCTTCCCACCCTTTACCTGGGGCTTTGTTATGGACCGTTGTCCAGCCACCGGTTGCTATCTTTCTCTCAGTGGGATTAGTTGTGGCTTGCCATTTAATCATTTGGGAACACTTGCTGCATCCCATTTCTGGTCCTTTAGTCTCATTACTCACTAGGCATATTATACCCTCAGGATTTCTTATTCTGGGAGTAATGCTTAGGAAGGGAGGCTGATGGTTATTATCATAATTGGGCTGGTACCATCCCTGGAAGGCTGTAAGTTTATACCCTGCCGACCTCCATTCTGTTTGCTCCTTCGTTTCTGACACCTTGGTTAGTTTTGTCCTATTTTGCACTTTCAACAATTCTGCCATCTCTGATTCATTAAAGTTGTTGAGGCCAATTCACTAAATATATTCAAAAGGGAGTTAGATGAAGTCCTTACTACTCGGGGGATCAAGGGGTATGGCGAGAAAGCAGGAAGGGGGTACTGAAGTTTCATGTTCAGCCATGAACTCATTGAATGGTTAGAAGGGCTGAATGGCCTGCTCCTGCACCTATTTTCTATGTTTCTATGTTTCTATGGACTGGCCTGTGTCTGAAAGGCCAGCACGTCATTAATAGTGGGTGGTGGGTCTGTCTCCTCCTCCTCCTCCGTACTGGCCTGTGTCTGAAAGGCCAGCACATCATTAATAGTGGGTGGTGGGTCTGTCTCCTCCTCCTCCTCCGTACTGGCCTGTGTCTGAAAGGTCAGCACGTCATTAATAGTGGGTGGTGGGTCTGTCTCCACCTCCTCCTCCGTACTGGCCTGTGTCTGAAAGACCAGCACGTCATTAATAGTGGGTGGTGGGTCTGTCTCCACCTCCTCCTCCGTACTGGCCTGTGTCTGAAAGGTCAGCACGTCATTAATAGTGGGTGGTGGGTCTGTCTCCTCCTCCTCCTCCGTACTGGCCTGTGTCTGAAAGACCAGCACGTCATTAATAGTGGGTGGCGGGTCTGAGCAATTATTGTTCCTTCGTGGGAACAATGACACCTGCATCCCCCCTTTCGACAGAGCTGTTGACTTAGCTGCATTATCAGCTCTGGCATTCCCAAGTGCCACCTCATTCGACTGGCCTGTATGTGCTTGGCATTTGATAATGGCAAGTTTCAAGGGGCATTGAATGGCTCGCAGGAGATTTTCTACTTGTTCTGCATTTTTGATAGGGGTTCCTGAAGAAGTCAGGTACCCGCGAATCTTCCAAATTTGTCCATAGTCATGTGATACCCCAAAAGCATACCTGGAGTCAGTGTAGATATTAACTGTGTGTCCTTCAGCCAGAATACAGGCTCGAGTTAACGCAAACAATTCGGCTTGTTGGGCTGAAAAGGAGTCTGGAAGAGAGGCTGTTTCGACAACATTAAACTGAGTTACAATTGCATAAGCCGCTCTAGGTTGGCCCCTATCATTTCGTAAGGCTGATCCGTCAACATAGTACACTAGATCAGGGTTACACATTGGTACATCTGTTAGATTGATACGTGGTTTAGTCACTAATTCGGTTACCATTTCACATGAATGGGGTTCGCCGTCGTCTTCCGTGGGGAGTAGAGTGGCTGGATTTAAGGTAGTACATCTTTTAATGACAAGGTTTGGATTTAATAACAGTTCGACTTCATATTTAGTGGTTCTTGCGGAGGTTAGGTGTTGGGTGGCACATTTAGTAAGTAAAATCTCGACAGAGTGTGGGATATATAAAACGGTTTGATGATTTAGAGTTATTGTCTGAGCCTGTTGTACAGTGTAATAAGCTGCTGCCAATGAAGGAAGACATCCTGGTAGTCCGGTGCCACTGGGTCTAGTTGGGTACTGAAATACGCTACCGGTCGCTGCCTGTCCCCATGTAACTGAGTCAAAACAGATTGTGCAAAACCCGACTTGTGATGGACAAATAAATTGAATGTCTTCGTGTAATCTGATAATCCCAAGGCTGGTGCTGAAGTGAGGGACTGCTTAAGACTCTGGAAAGCATTCTGGGATACTTCAATGCAAATCCTTCTTTAAGCATTGTGAGAATATAGTAGATTCATTCACAGTATATAGTAGACAAACCTCCATTTGTCACTATTGGGCTTCTGAACTGGAAGAATCTGTGTGTTACACGGACTTCTCATTTATGCTTATAGTGATTCACAGATCACAGAATGCAAAGTACTTGTTTTATAATTTTATTAAAAGGCTTCCAAACCCAAGATTTTTCCAATACACCCAAAATGTTTATCAAGGAGAATCACCTGAAATATCTCAGAATCCCAATTCAAATATTGTACTGCCAAACTTTATTTAAATAAAAAAATTCTCTCACTGAGCTCGAAGCTTTCGCGTCAAGTTTTACACCAAGGACAATGGGAGCGTACTCCCCCAGCCTGCAGCCTCGGGAGACCCACAAAGGCTTTTTTAAAAAGGCATACAAACTTCCCTTCCCCGTTCTTTATCTCACTCCTAGACTAAATTTATGTCTTTCAACCCAATGTAATCAATGCTTGCATGTCTTCTTTCGACAAGTAAGTGAACGTGTCAAATAAATTCTCTTTCTTTTTAATCACCGGGACCGTGTCTCAACAAACCAATCCTTTGTGCATTTCCTAGCTCCGTAACTTCTCATCCGAATAAATCCACACCTGCGTTTCTAACTTAAAATGTCTTAAACTTCCCACATACAGGACAACACTACGAAGGGTTAAAAAACCTTCACTCTGTTTGAAAAAGTGAGTGGAGCTAAAACAAACAGGCAGTTCCACCACCTTTCCAAACAGGCTTTCAGACACATGAGAAAAAACACAAAGCACTCTCATTCAAAGTCAGACATTCACAAAAGTCTCTCTTCATTCAATAAAGCTTTTTGTTGGCCAGCTTTATTTTTTTGAATCCATACGTCACTATCGGGTTCTTTTTTCCCTTACATATTGATTTACTTCCTCTGTTAATTTACGTGGGTTCGAAGAGTCGGAACCCAGGCCTTTTCTATTACTTTCCTTTTTCCTTTACCTCTTCTACCTGGGTCTCTGTTTATAAGACACTCCTCTAGACATGTTGTTCTCTCTAAATTAAATGAACCATCGCGTGGGAATGGCCTGTTTTCACCCTTAGTCCACTTTACCCTTTTTTTTCTTTGGTCAATTGAAGACTGACCACAATTCTGGAGCATGACAGAGGCTGGTGTGCCCTTTATGGTGTTTCACTTGCTCCTGCACCCATTCTGGATGATTAAGATTTTCCACAGTTTCTGATCTCACAATCCTTTCGGTCAACGAGTTCTCTACGCCCACTTCTCCTGGCCATTACGTGGCCTGAAAAGGCTCCTAATTCGGGCTCAGTCTGGGTGTGTGAGATATGTTGGCACAAACCAACCGTAGTTGATCAATCAGTTACTGTTTCTTTTCCTAATCAATCCTTGTTTTTCGGAATCACAATTTTCCCTAGTGACTCTTCCTGGTTCTCTAATTGCAATGTCGCACAAAGGTATTGCACACAACTGTATAACAAGGACAACTAGGACAAACAACATTCACGCGAGTACACAAATCATAACCTTACACTCTATCTCAACAAATAATCAACTCTCAGCCTGCGTTGTACATCACTACAGACCGAGTCCTTAACTTATGCTAATAAACTTATAAAACTTATGGTCCCATTCCCTCAACTCTTATCACATAAGAACCTTCGATCGACTCGCGCTCTTTTTATCTTTTCCGACTGAAACCTTCCCCGGGCTGTTTCAAGATATTTCCAGAACCAGATTTCTTCTGCCTGCGAGCTGAGAAAGAAATGATCACAAAATATAACTAGCTTTTAAATGTTGAGTCTCATAGATTGCAGTGCCTCCCGTGTGGACAACAGATTACATATGTGATTCAACAGTGAAGAAACTTCTTGTGAGCAAAAGGCTCACCTTGTTTTGGCCACTGATGCCTTTCACTGGAGAGGCACTATGCCTGTCTGCGTTTTACTCACAGGGCAGAGGGTGCGCGATCTCACTGGGACCTCCAAAAAGTAACTGTCGAAATCTCGACTCACAATATATGACTCAGACACCTTCAGCCCGGCAGGTGTTCCTTTAATTTTACTTGCAGCAAGGGAAAAGTCTCACTCAGTCAATGGCTAAGTGAACACCTTTGAAATGGTACAATTTCACAAGATATTTACACAGTAAAAACCCAAGTTATGGCCTCTCCTTGTGTATTGGCTCTGTCTCGTAGTCAGTGAATACAGATAAAGAGTTAATTACTACATCCTTGTCCTGACATAGTTTCCAAATATTTCCTTTTGTCAGGGCTATCAGTTGGCCAGTCGGCCATTACTCGATGAGAGTGTGGTAATGAGCTATTACTAGCATTGCATTGTGTCAGGATTGTCCAGTTTCCTGGTCAGAGTTAGTGAGGCCTATAAAGGCCCAGCGGGAGGTCGAGAGGCAGCAGTCAGTGATAGGCGGGGCAGCGTGAGTTGGAGAGGCGGGGCAGTGAGTTGGGGGCGGGGCAGTGTGAGTTGGAGAGGCGGGGCAGTGAGTTGGAGAGGCGGGGCAGTGAGTTGGAGGCGGGGCAGTGAGTTAGAGAGGCGGGGCAGTGAGTTGGGGGCGGGGCAGCATGAGTTGGAGAGGCGGGGCAGTGAGTTGGAGGGGCGGGGCAGTGAGTTGGAGGCGGGGCAGTGAGTTGGAGAGGCGGGGCAGTGAGTTGGGGGCGGGGCAGTGTGAGTTGGGGGCGGGGCAGTGAGTTGGAGGCGGGGCAGTGAGCTGAGGGCGGAGCAGTGAGTTGGAGATGCGGGGCAGTGAGTTGGAGGCGGGGCAGTGAGTTGGAGAGGCGGGGCAGTGAGTTGGAGAGGCGGGGCAGTGAGTTGGGAGCGGGGCAGTGAGTTGGAGGCGGGGCAGTGAGTTAGGGGCGGGGCAGTGAGTTGGAGGCGGGGCAGTGAGTTGGGGGCGGAGCAGTGTGAGTTGGAGGCGGGGCAGTGAGTTGGAGAGGCGGGGCAGTGAGTTGGAGGCGGAGCAGTGAGTTGGAGGCGGGGCAGTGAGTTGGGGGCGGGGCAGTGAGTTGAGGCGGGGCAGTGTGAGTTGGGGGCGGGGCAGTGAGTTGGAGGCGGGGCAGTGAGTTGGGGGCGGGGCAGTGAGTTGAGGCGGGGCAGTGTGAGTTGGGGGCGGGGCAGTGAGTTGAGGCGGGGCAGTGAGTTGGAGGCGGAGCAGTGAGTTGGAGAGGCGGGGTAGTGAGTTGGGGGCGGGGCTTGTGCAGCTTCAGCGGGAAGAGAAGGCAAAAAAGAAGTAGAAAGAAATCAAAAGGTGACGTCACAGCCAAGGGGGTCAGTGATTGGCTGCTGATTGGTGAGTAGTTTTTCTTTTTCTTTTTATATCAGTAAATAACCTGTTAACATTGTTGTTACCACTTTAAGTGTATATAAGGGTTAAGTCATGGCAGGAGAGCTCGGTCGGGTGTTATGCTCCTCCTGTACCATGTGGGAACTCAGGGACACTTCCGGTGTGCCTGACGACTACGTGTGCGGGAAGTGTATCCACCTCCAGCTCCTGACAGACCGCGTTGCGGAGTTGGAGCTGAGGGTGGATTCACTCTGGAGCATCCACGATGCTGAGAATGACGTGAGTATCACGTGTAGCGAGTTGGTCTTACCACAGGTGAAGGGTCCACAGCCAGATAGGGAATGGAAGACCAACAGGAAGAGCAGTGCAAGGAAGGTAGTGCAGGGGTCCCCTGCGGTCATCCCCCTGCAAAACAGATACACCGCTTTGGGTACTGTTGAGGGGGATGACTCATCAGGGGAGGGCAGCAGCAGCCAAGTTCATGGCACCGTGGCTGGCTCTGCTGCACAGGAGGGCAGGAAAAAGAGTGGGAGAGCGATAGTGATAGGGGATTCAATTGTAAGGGGAATAGATAGGCGTTTCTGCGGCCGCAACCGAGACTCCAGGATGGTATGTTGCCTCCCTGGTGCAAGGGTCAAGGATGTCTCGGAACGGGTGCAGGACATTCTGAAAAGGGAGGGTGAACAGCCAGTTGTCGTGGTGCATATAAGTCCCAACGATATAGGTAAAAAAAGGGATGAGGTCCTACGAGACGAATTTAAGGAGCGAGGAGCTAAATTAAAAAGTAGGACCTCAAAAGTAGTAATCTCCGGATTGTTACCAGTGCCACGTGCTAGTCAGAGTAGGAATCGCAGGATAGCTCAGATGAATACGTGGCTTGAGCAATGGTGCAGCAGGGAGGGATTCAAATTCCTGGGGCATTGGAACCGGTTCTGGGGGAGGTGGGACCAGTACAAACCGGGGGGAGTGTTTGCTAGTGCTGTTGGGGAGGAGTTAAACTAATATGGCAGGGGGATGGGAACCAATGTAGGGAGACAGAGGGAAACAAAATGGAGACAGAAGCAAAAGACAGAAAGGAGATGAGTAAAAGTGGAGGGCAGAGAAACCCAAGGCAAAAAACAAAAAGGGCCACTTTGCAGCACAATTCTAAAGAGTCAAAGTGTGTTAAAAAGACAAGCCTGAAGGCTCTGTGCCTCAATGCGAGGAATATTCAGAATAAGGTGGATGAATTAACGGTGCAGATAGCAGTTAACGGATATGATGTGATTGGCATCATGGAGACATGGCTCCAGGGTGACCAAGGCTGGGAACTCAACATCCAGGGGTATTCAACATTTAGGACAGAAAGGAAAAGGAGGTGGGTGGCGTTGCTGGTTAAAGAGGAAATTAATGCAATAGTAAGGAGGGACATTAGCCTGGATGATGTGGAATCAGTATGGGTGGAGCTACGGAATACCAAGGGGCAGAAAACGTTAGTGGGAGTTGTGTACAGACCACCAAACAGTAGCAGTGATGTTGGGGACAGCATCAAACAGGAAATAATGGGTGCATGCAATAAAGGTGCAGCAGTTATCATGGATGCCTTTAATATGCACATAGATTGGGCTAACCAAACTGGAAGCAATACGGTGGAGGAGGATTTCCTGGAGTGCATAAGGGATGGTTTTCGAGACCAATATGTCGAGGAACCAACTCGGGGGAAGGCCATCTTAGACTGGGTGTTGTGTAATGAGAGTATTAATTAGCAATCTCATTGTGCGAGGCCCCTTGGGGAAGAGTGACCATAATATGATGGAATTCTGCATTAGGATGGAGAATGAAACAGTTAATTCAGAGACCGTGGTCCAGAACTTAAAGAAGGGTAACTTTGAAGGTCTGAGGTGTGAATTGGCTAGGATAGATTGGCGAATGATACTTAAGGGGTTGACTGTGGATGGGCAATGGCAGACATTTAGAGACCGCATGGATGAACTACAACAATTGTACATTCCTGTCTGGCGTAAAAATAAAAAAGGGAAGGTGGCTCAACCGTGGCTATCTAGGGAAATCAGGGATAGTATTAAAGCCAAGGAAGTGGAGGTTCGTTGGTGAGGCCTATAAAAGGCCCAGCAGGGAGTCCGGGGCCCAGTGTCGGAGGCAGTCGGGAGCAGCGTCGAGGAGGTCCGTTGGTGAGGTCTATAAAGGCCCAGCAGGGAGTCCGGGGCCCAGTGTCGGTGACAGTCGGGAGCAGTGTCCAGGAGGTGAGGACTATAAAAGGCCCAGCAGGGAGTCCGGGGCCCAGTGTCGGAGGCAGTCGGGAGCAGTGTCAAGGAGGTGAGGCCTATAAAAGGCCCAGCAGGGAGTCCGGGGCCCAGTGTCGGGGGCAGTCGGGAGCAGTGTCCAGGAGGTGAGGAGTATAAAAGGCCCAGCAGGGAGTCCGGGGCCCAGTGTCGGAGGCAGTCGGGAGCAGTGTCGAGGAGGTGAGGCCTATAAAAGGCCCAGCAGGGAGTCCGGGGCCCAGTGTCGGTGACAGTCGGGAGCAGTGTCAAGGAGGTGAGGCCTATAAAAGGCCCAGCAGGGAGTCCGGGGCCCAGTGTCGGGGGCAGTCGGGAGCAGTGTCGAGGAGGTGAGGACTATAAAAGGCCCAGCAGGGAGTCCGGGGCCCAGTGTCGGAGGCAGTCGGGAGCAGTGTCCAGGAGGTGAGGACTATAAAAGGCCCAGCAGGGAGTCCGGGGCCCAGTGTCGGAGGCAGTCGGGAGCAGTGTCGAGGAGGTGAGGCCTATAAAAGGCCCAGCAGGGAGTCCGGGGCCCAGTGTCGGAGGAACTCGGGAGCAGTGTCGAGAAGGTGAGGCCTATAAAAGGCCCAGCAGGGAGTCCGGGACCCAGTGTCGGAGGAACTCGGGAGCAGTGTCGAGGAGGTCCGTTGGTGAGGCCTATAAAAGGCCCAGCAGGGAGTCCGGGGCCCAGTGTCGGAGGCACTCGGGAGCAGTGTCGGAACAGCCTATAAAAGGCGTGACTTGTGCAGCTACAGGGAGAAGGCAAAAAAGAAGTAGAAAGAAACAGAAAGGTGACGTCACAGCCAAGGGGGGTTAGTGATTGGCTGGTGATTGGTGAGTAGTTTTTCTTTTTTCTCATCTGTCACAGTAAAAAACTGTTAACATTGTTGTTGCCAATTTAAGTGTATCTAAGGGTTAAGTCATGGCAGGAGAGCTCGGTCACGTGATATGCTCCTCCTGTACCATGTGGGAACTCAGGGACACTTCCGGTGTCCCTGACGACTACGTGTGCGGGAAGTGTGTCCACCTCCAGCTCCTGACAGACCGCGTTGCGGAGTTGGAGCTGAGGATGGATTCACTCTTGAGCATCCACGATGCTGAGAATGACGTGAATAGCACATGTAGCGAGTTGGTCTTACCGCAGGTGAAGGATCCACAGCCAGATAGGGAATGGAAGACCAGCAGGAAGAGCAGTGCAAGGAAGGTAGTGCAGGGGTCCCCTGCGGTCATCCCCCTGCAAAACAGATACACCGCTTTGAGTACTGTTGAGGGGGATGACTCATCAGGGGAGGGCAGCAGCAGCCAAGTTCATGGCACCGTGGCTGGCTCTGCTGCACAGGAGGGCAGGAAAAAGAGTGGGAGAGCGATAGTGATAGGGGATTCGATTGCAAGGGGAATAGATAGGCGTTTCTGCGGCCGCAACCGAGACTCCAGGATGGTATGTTGCCTCCCTGGTGCAAGGGTCAAGGATGTCTCGGAGCAGGTGCAGGACATTCTGAAAAGGGAGGGAGAACAGCCAGTTGTTGTGGTGCACATTGGTACCAACGATATAGGTAAAAAAAGGGATGAGGTCCTACGAGACGAATTTAAGGAGCGAGGAGCTAAATTAAAAAGTAGGACCTCAAAAGTAGTAATCTCAGGATTGCTACCAGTGCCACGTGCTAGTCAGAGTAGGAATCACAGGATAGCTCAGGTGAATATGTGGCTTGAGCAGTGGTGCAGAAGGGAGGGATTCAAATTCCTGGGGCATTGGAACCGGTTCTGGGGGAGGTGGGACCAGTACAAATCGGACGGTCTGCACCGGGACAGGACCGGAACCAATGTCCTAGGGGGAGTGTTTGCTAGTGCTTTTGGGGAGGAGTTAAACTAATATGGCAGGGGGATGGGAACCAATGCAGGGAGACAGAGGGAAACAAAAAGGAGACAAAAGCAAAAGACAGAAAGGAGATGAGTAAAAGTGGAGGGCAGAGAAACCCAAGGCAAAAAACAAAAAGGGCCACTGAATGTAAAGGGGCTGCAGGAGGGGTCAAAACTAGAAATCATGGTTTAAAAACTAGTATTAAAACACTCTACCTAAACGCACGCAGCATTCGAAATAAAGTAAATGAGTTGACGGCACAAATCACTACAAATGGGTATGATTTGGTGGCCATTACAGAAACATGGTTGCAGGGTGGCCAAGACTGGGAATTAAACATACAGGGTATCTGACAATTCGGAAAGATAGACAAGAAGGGAAAGGAGGTGGGGTAGCTCTGTTAATAAAGGATGATATCAGGGCAGTTGTGAGAGATGATATTGGCCCTAATGAACAAAATGTTGAAAATTGTGGGTGGAGATTTGAGATAGTAAGGGGAAAAAGTCACTGGTGGACGTAGTTTATAGGCCCCCAAATAATAACTTCACGGTGGGGCGGGCAATAATCAAGGGAATAATGGAGGCATGTGAAAAAGGAATGGCAGTAGTCATGGGGGATTTTAACCTACATATCGATTGGTCAACTCAAATCGCACGGGGTAGCCTGGAGGAGGAATTCATAGAATGCATACGGGATTGTTTCTTAGAACAGTATGTTACAGAACCTACAAGGGAGCAAGCTATCTTAGATCTGGTCCTGTGTAATGAGATAGGAATAATAAACGATCTCCTCGTAAAAGATCCTCTCGGAATGAGTGATCACAGTATGGTTGAATTTGTAATACAGATGGAGGGTGAGTAAGTAGTATCTCAAACGAGCATACTATGCTTAAACAAAGGGGACTATAGTGGGATGAGGGCAGAGTTGGCTAAAGTAGACTGGGAACACAGACTAAACGGTGGCACAATTGAGGAACAGTGGAGGACTTTTAAGGAGCTCTTTCATAGTGCTCAACAAAAATATATTCCAGTGAAAAAGAATGGCGGTAAGAGAAGGGATAACCAGCCGTGGATAACCAAGGAAATAAAGGAGAGTATCAAATTAAAAACCAATGCGTATAAGGTGGCCAAGGTTAGTGGGAAACGAGAGGATTGGGAAAATTTTAAACAACAGCAAAGAATGACTAAGAAAGCAATAAAGAAAGGAAAGATAGATTACGAAGGTAAACTTGCGCAAAACATAAAAACAGATAGTAAAAGCTTTTACAGATATATAAAATTGAAAAGAATGACTAAAGTAAATGTTGGTCCCTTAGAAGATGAGAAGGGGGATTTAATAATGGGAAATGTGGAAATGGCTGAGACTTTAAACAATTATTTTGCTTCGGTCTTCACAGTGGAAGACACAAAAACCATGCCAAAAATTGCTGGTCACAGGAATGTGGGAAGGGAGGACCTTGAGACAATCACTATCACTAGGGGGGTAGTGCTGGACAGGCTAATGGGACTCAAGGTAGACAAGTCCCCTGGTCCTGATGAAATGCATCCCAGGGTATTAAAAGAGATGGCGGAAGTTATAGCAGATACATTCGTTATAATCTACCAAAATTCTCTGGACTCTGAGGAGGTACCAACGGATTGGAAAGCAGCTAATGTAACGGCTCTGTTTAAAAAAGGGGGCAGACAAAAGACAGGTAACTATAGGCCGGTTAGTTTAACATCTGTAGTGGGGAAAATACTTGAAACTATCATTAAGGAAGAAATAGCAGGACATCTAGATAGGAATAGTGCAATCAAGCAGACGCAGCATGGATTCATGAAGGGGAAATCATGTTTAACTAATTTACTGGAATTCTTTGAGGATATAACGAGCATGGTGGATAGAGGTGTACCGATGGATGTGGTGTATTTAGATTTTCAAAAGGCATTCGATAAGGTGCCACACAAAAGGTTACTGCAGAAGATAGAGGTACGCGGAGTCAGAGGAAATGTATTAGCATGGATAGAGATCTGGCTGGCTAACAGAATGCAGAGAGTCGGGATAAATGGGTCCTTTTCCGGTTGGAAATCAGTGGTTAGTGGTGTGCCACAGGGATCAGTGCTGGGACCACAACTGTTTACAATATACATAGATGACGCGGAAGAGGGGACAGAGTGTAGTGTAACAAAATTTGCAGATGACACAAAGTTTAATGGGAAAGCGGGTTGTGTAGAGGACACAGAGAGGCTGCAAGGAGATTTAGATAGGTTAAGCGAATGGGCTAAGGTTTGGCAGATGGAATACAATGTCGGAAAGTATGAGGTCATCCACCTTGGGAAAAAAACAGTAAAAGGGAATATTATTTGAATGGGGAGAAATTACAACATGCTGCGGTGCAGAGGGACCTGGGGGTCCTTGTGCATGAATCCCAAAAAGTTAGTTTGCAGGTGCAGCAGGTAATCAGGAAGGCGAATGGAATGTTGGCCTTCATTGCGAGAGGGATGGAGTACAAAAGCAGGGAGGTCCTGCTGCAACTGTATAGGGTATTGGTGAGGCCGCACCTGGAGTACTGCGTGCAGTTTTGGTCACCTTACTTAAGGAAGGATATATTAGCTTTGGAGGGGGTACAGAGACGATTCACTCGGCTGATTCCGGAGATGAGGGGGTTACCTTATGATGATAGATTGAGTAGACTGGGTCTTTACTCGTTGGAGTTCAGAAGGATGAGGGGTGATCTTATAGAAACATTTAAAATAATGAAAGGGATAGACAAGATAGAGGCAGAGAGGTTGTTTCCACTGGTCGGGGAGACTAGAACTAGGGGGCACAGCCTCAAAATACGGGGGAGCCAATTTAAAACCGAGTTGAGAAGGAATTTCTTCTCCCAGAGGGTTGTGAATCTGTAGAATTCTCTGCCCAAGGAAGCAGTTGAGGCTAGCTCATTGAATGTATTCAAGTCACAGATAGATAGATTTTTAACCATTAAGGGAATTAAGAGTTACAGGGAGCAGGCGGGTAAGTGGAGCTGAGTCCACGGCCAGATCAGCCATGATCTTGTTGAATGGTGGTGCAGGCTTAAGGGGTGAGATGGCCTACTCCTGTTCCTAATTCTTATGTTTTTATGTTAAGTGGCATACAAATTGGCCAGAAATAGCAGTGAACCTGGGGACTGGGAGAAATTTAGAACTCAGCAGAGGAGGACAAAGGGTTTGATTAGGGCAGGGAAAATAGAGTGTGAGAGGAATCTTGCAGGGAACATTAAGACGGACTTCAAAAGTTTCTATAGATATGTAAAGAGAAAAAGATTAGTAAAGACAAACATAGGTCCCCTGCAGTCAGAATCAGGGGAAGTCATAACGGGGAACAAAGAAATGGCGGACCAATTGAACAAGTACTTTGGTTCAGTATTCACTGAGGAGGACACAAACAACCTTCCGGTTATAAAAGGGGTCAGAGGGTCTAGTAAGGAGGAGGAACTGAGGGAAATGGTAGTCGGGAAATTGTGTTGGGGAAATTGATGGGATTGAAGGCCGATAAATCCCCAGGGCCTGATGGACTGCATCCCAGAGTACTTAAGGAGGTGGCCTTGGAAATAGCGGATGCATTGACAGTCATTTTCCAACATTCCATTGACTCTGGATCAGTTCCTATGGAGTGGAGGGTAGCCAATGTAACCCCACTTTTTAAAAAAGGAGGGAGAGAGAAAATGGAATTATAGACCGGTCAGCCTGACATCGGTAGTGGGTAAAATGATGGAATCAATTATTAAGGATGTCATAGCAGTGCATTTGGAAAGAGGTGACATGATAGGTCCAAGTCCGCATGGATTTGTGAAAGGGAGATCATGCTTGACAAATCTTCTGGAATTTTTTGAGGATGTTTCCAGTAGAGTGGACAAGGGAGAACCAGTTGATGTGGTGTATTTGGACTTTCAGAAGGCTTTCGACAAGGTCCCACACAAGAGATTAATGTGCAAATTTAAAGCACATGGGATTGGGGGCAGTGTGCTGACGTGGATTGAGAACTGGTTGTCAGACAGGAAGCAAAGAGTAGGAGTAAATGGGGACTTTTCAGAATGGCAGGCAGTGACTAGTGGGGTACCGCAAGGTTCTGTGCTGGGCCCCAGCTATTTACATTGTACATTAATGATTTAGACGAGGGGATTAAATGTAATATCTCCAAATTTGCGGATGACACTAAGTTGGGTGGCAGTGTGAGCTGCGAGGAGGATGCTATGAGGCTGCAGAGTGACTTGGATAGGTTAGGTGAGTGGGCAAATGCATGGCAGATGAAGTATAATGTGGATAAATGTGAGGTTATCCACTTTGGTGGTAAAAACAGAGAGACAGACTATTATCTGAATGGTGACAGATTAGGAAAAGGGGAGGTGCAACGAGACCTGGGTGTCATGGTACATCAGTCATTGAAGGTTGGCATGCAGGTACAGCAGGCGGTTAAGTAAGCAAATGGCATGTTGGCCTCCATAGCAAGGGGATTTGAGTACAGCGGCAGGGAGGTGTTACTACAGTTGTACAGGGCCTTGGTGAGGCCACACCTAGAGTATTGTGTACAGTTTTGGTCTCCTAACTTGAGGAAGGACATTCTTGCTATTGAGGGAGTGCAGCGAAGGTTCACCAGACTGATTCCCGGGATGGTGGGACTGACATGTTATGAAAGATTGGATGAACTGTGCTTGTATTCACTGGAGTTCAGAAGAATGAGAGGTGATCTCATTGAAACGTTTAAAATTCTGATGGGTCAAGACAGGTTAGATGCAGGAAGAATGTTCCCAATGTTGGGGAAGTCCAGAACCAGGAGACACAGTCTAAGGATAAGGGGTAAGCCATTTAGGACAGAGATGAGGAGAAACTTCTTCACCCAGAGAGTCGTGAACCTGTGGAATTCTCTACCATAGAAAGTTGTTGAGGCCAATTCACTAAATATATTCCAAAAGGAGTTAGATGTAGTCCTTACTACTAGGGGGATCAAGGGGTATGGCGAGAAAGCAGGAATGGGGTACTGAAGTTGCATGTTCAGCCATGAACTCATTGAATGGCGGTGCAGGCCCGAAGGGCCGAATGGCCTACTCCTGCACCTATTTTCTGTGTTTCTATGTTATCTTTTTTGTTCAAATGGATGAGGTCTGTACAAGAGATAATGGCTGGTGGTTTGAGTATCTCGAAAATGGTGGTGCGGAGTGGAACTGGTGTTGTATGTACAATAGGAGAGCACCATGGGGGGTATCTGTCTCAGCAGGATTGTCTGGCGGCCATTGATTAGTTATCAGCCGTTTCAAGCCACGTTTAGCTGTTGATGCAAACAGACTATCTGTTGCAGAAATTTCTGGAAGGACCAGGACTCTATTTTGTTTTATATTAAAAGGGCACAAAAATACAGTGTGGTACAGCTTAGATACAAAATACATTTCCACATTCCCCGGACTGTCACCTCCTCCTCGATGCTGCCCGTACTCCTGCACTCACGGCCTAGTTAAAGACCTCCAACCCCGGACAAAGAGTTTAATTAGGAGGGGAAAATAGAGTACGAGAGGAAGCTTGCCGGAAACATAACAACTGACTGCAAAAGCTTCTATCGATATGTGAAGAGAAAAAGATTAGTGAAGACAAACGTAGGTCCCTTGCAGTCGGATTCAGGTGAATTTATAATGGGGAACAAAGAAATGGCAGACAAGTACTTTAGTTCTGTCTTCACAAAGTAAGACACAAATAACCTTCCGGGTGTACTAGGGGTCCGAAGGTCTCGTGAGAAGGAGGAACTGAAGGATATCCTTATTGGGTGGGAAATTGTGTTAGGGAAATTGATAGGATTGAAGGCCGATAAATCCCTGGGGCCTGATAGTCTACATCCCAGAGTACTTAAGGAAGTGGCCCTAGAAATAGTGGATGCCTTGGTGATCATTTTCCAACAGTCAGTTCCTAAGAACTGGAGAGCTACTCATGTAACACCACTTTTTAAAAAATTGGGAAGAGAGAAAATGGGTAATTATTGACCAGTTAGTCTGACATCAGTAGTGGGGAAAATGTTGGAATCAATCATTAAGGATGAAATAGCAGCACATTTGGAAAGCAGTGACAGGATCGGTCCAAGTCAGCATGGATTTATGAAAGAGAAATCATGCTTCACAAATCTTCCGAAATTATTTGAGGATGTAACTCGTCGAGAGAACAGGGGAGAACCAGTGGATGTGGTGTATTTGGACTTTCAAAAGGCTTTTGACAAGGTCCCGCACAAGAGATTGGTGTGCAAAATTAAAGCACATGGTATTGGGGGTAATGTATTGATGTGGATAGAGAACTGGTTGGCAGACAGGAAGCAGAGAGTCGGGATAAACGGGTCCTTTTCAGAATGGCAGGCAGTGACTAGTGGAGTGCCGCAGGGCTCAGTGCTGGGACCCCAGCTATTTACAATATACATTAATGATTTAGATGAAGGAATTGAGTGTAATATCTCCAAGTTTGCAGATGACATTAAACTGGGTGGCGGTGTGAGCTGTGAGGAGGATGCTAAGAGGCTGCAGGGTGACTTGGACAGGTTAGACGAGTGGGCAAATGCATGGCAGGTACAGTATAATGTGGATAAATGTGAGGTTATCTACTTTGGGGGAAAAACCATGAAGGCAGAATATTATCTGAATGGTGACAGATTAGGAAAAGGGGAGGTGCAACGAGACCTGGGTGTCATGGTTCATCAGTCATTGAAAGTTGGCATGCAGGTACAGCAGGCGGTGAAGAAGGCAAATGGTACGTTGGCCTTCATAGCTCGGGGATTTGAGTATAGGAGCAGGGAGGTCTTACTGCAGTTGTACAGGGCCTTGGTGAGGCCTCACCTGGAATATTGTGTTCAGTTTTGGTCTCCTAATCTGAGGAAGGATGTTCTTGCTATTGAGGGAGTGCAGCGAAGGTTCACCAGACTGATTCCAGTGATGGCTGGTCTGACATATGAGGAGAGATTGGATCAACTGGGCCTTTAATCACTGGAGTTCAGTAGGATGAGAGGGGATCTCATAGAAATGTATAAGATTCTGACGGGATGGGACAGGTTTGGAGCAGGAAGAATGTTCCCGATGTTGGGGAAGTCCAGAACCAGGGGACACAGTCTTAGGATAAGGGGTAAGCCATTTAGGACTGAGATGAGGAGAAACTTCTTCACTCAGAGAATTGTTAATCTGTGGAATTCCCTGCTGCAGAGAGTTGTTGATGTCAGTTCATTGGATATATTCAAGAGGGATTTAGATATGGCCCTTACGGCTAAAGGGATCAAGGAGTATGGAGAAAAAGCAGGAAAGGGGTACTGAGGGAATGATCAGCCATGATCTTATTGAATGGTGGTGCAGGCTCGAAGGGCCGAATGGCCGACTCCTGCACCTATTTTCTATGTTCCTATGTTTCTATGTATGGAACATGGCTTGCAGTAAACCGATCTAGCGTCCTTCTGTACCCTGACACTCGCCTTGAAGCCTTGGATCGGACTGTCCGTTTCGCGGAACACCTTCGGATACTTCTTGCTAACCTCATCCGTTGATGCAAATCTTGCTTCCACACAGAAAATCTCACTCCAATCCAGCTTCAGTGATCTCAACCAATTTCTTCCGAGTAAGGCAGGCTTGTCTCCTGCTTCTACTAATAGAGGCAAGTTCTGAAATTGATCTTTATATTTCACCGGTACGGTGATACGACCTACCACAGGAATTTTCTCTCCCGAGTAGCCTCGCAGTTCTATCTTGGATTTCTCCAGTTGGAAATTACGCAACTTGTCGAGGTACAGTGACTCCGGTACTACACTCACGGAGGCACCCGTGTCAATTTCCATTGGAATCTTGAATCCCGCAACATTTCTGTGGATTTTGATGCTTTCCGAATCGCTGTCCGTTAAACTCGTGCTCCTGATGATGTGTAACTCTAACATCTCCTCGTCCTGTTGTTCTTCCATGCTATGTAGTCTCTTGGGATTTCTAATCATAACTTTGAACGCTGGACTCATAGCTTTGGAAGCTGGTTTACCCTTCAGTCGGCATGCCTTCGCAAGATGCCCAGTTTTCCTGCAGAAGAAACACACTGCCTTCACGTATGGACAACTTTGAGCAATGTGTTGTCCCAGGCACCTATAGCACGACTTCGATGCTCTGTTAGAATTTCCAGTTTCTGAGACTTTGGGCCCCCACCATCTTTTACTTTGAACCTGCAGGTGATTTACCTCAGTTGACTGACGACCGTAATCATTATTTAATTCTCGGGAATATTGTTTGGCCATGCCCATCGACCTCGCTGTCTGACAAGGGAGCTCAAAAGTCATCCGTTGTCAATAACCTCCTTCTGATCGCATCATTGTTCACCCCACACACAAAACGATCCCGGAATACTCGGTTTTGAAAGATTTCCGAAATTACAGTACATCGATAGCTTTTTTAATGCTGCAATATAATCACTGATACTACCATCAGTCTTTTGATTTCATACACCAAAACGATAGCTTTCAGCAATTTCTGACGGTTTGGGGTTATAGTGCTGCTCCAGCTTCGTTAAAATCTCTTTAAGCGTTGTGTCCTTTGGCTCGTCAGGTACAAGCGGATTTACCAGGGTTTCATACAATTCAGGTCCAGCTGTAGATAAGAAGATAACTCGCTTCCATTCCAACACAGCCCGGTTCTGATCTGCATTGTCTGGAACTTCAATGATGTTATTTGCAGTGAAATACATTTCTAGCCGATCCACATACATTTAAACCTTTCCTGGTCACGTTTATATTCACCTATGTGTCCCACTACACCTGCGGGTGCTGCCATTTTAATCTCTAGCTGTTCACACCATGTGCTGTATTTTACCTCAGATTTTGTAGCTTTTTCCAAAGACAGAAACTTCCAAAGTCTCTCTGTCGGCTGGCTGAATCCTTCACCAACAAAATCTCAGCTTTAAAACATCTGAAAAATCCCATCCCACCAAATGTGATATATTCACAGAGCACAGCACACACAGCTTTCTAACATGACAGAGAGCTCCGGGAAGTCTCTGGAACCCGCTGCTTCTGGTTAATTATTAACTCTGTAGTTGCAGTACACAATATATCCACATCCACATTGTAGAGCTACAAACATTACAAGCTCACAGACATTACTGGAGGGAGAGAGAGGGGGAGGGAGAGAGGGAGCAGGGAGGGAGAGAGAGAGAGAGAGCAGGGAGGGAGAGAGAGCAGGGAGGGAGAGAGAGGGGAGAGGGAGAGAGAGAGAGGGAGGGAGAGAGAGGGGGAGAGAGAGAGAGAGAGGGGGAGGGAGAGAGACGGGGAGGGAGAGAGAGAGGGAGCAGGGAGGGAGAGAGGGAGAGTGAGAGGGAGCAGGGAGGGAGAGAGGGAGAGTGAGAGGGAGCAGGGAGGGAGAGAGAGAGAGAGAGGGTGGGAGAGAGAGGGGAGAGGGAGAGAGAGAGAGAGAGAAATGGAGGGGGAGAGAGGGGGAAGGAGAAAGAGGGGAGAGGGAGAGAGAGAGAGAGAGGGGGGGCAGGGAGAGAGAGGGGGAGGGAGTGAGAGGGGGAGGGAGAGAGAGGGAGAGAGAGCAGAACTGAGGAGGAATGAAAGAGGGAGGACAGGACTGATGGCACTTGACCTTTCCTGACTCCCTGTGTCTCCCCGTGTGTGTCTCCCCATGTCTCCCAGTGACTCCCCATGTCTCCCCGTGTGTGACTCCCCGTGTGTGACTCCCCGTGTCTCCCAGTGACTCCCCGTGTCTCCCCGTGTGTGACTCCCTGTGTGTGACTCCCCGTGTCTCCCAGTGACTCCCCGTGTGTGATTCTCCGTGTCTCCCTGTGTGTGACTCCCCGTGTCTCCCAGTGACTCCCACTTGTCTCCCTGTGTGTGACTCCCTGTGTCTCCCAGTGACTCGCCGTGTCTCCCAGTGACTCCCCGTGTCTCCCTGTGTGTGACTCCCCCTGTCTCCCTGTGTGTGACTCCCCGTGTCTCCCTGTGTGTGACTCCCCGTGTCTCCCCGTGTGTGACTCCTCGTGTCTCCTTGTGTGTGACACCCCGTGTCTCCCCGTGTGTGACTCCCCGTGTCTCCCTGTGTGTGACTCCCCGTGTCTCCTCTTGTGTGACTCACCGTGTCTCCCCGTGTGTGTCTCCCCGTGTGTGACTCTCCGTGTCTCCCTGTGTGTGACTCCCCGTGTCTCCCTGTGTGTGACTCCCCATGTCTCCCCGTGTGTGTCTCCCCGTGTCTCCCAGTGACTCCCCGTGTCTCCCCGTGTTTGTCTCCCCGTGTCTCCCAGTGACTCCCCATGTCTCCCTGTGTGTGACTCCCCGTGTCTCCCCGTGTGTGACTCCCCGTGTCTCCCCGTGTGTGACTCCCCGTGTCTCCCCGTGTGTGACTCCACGTGTCTCCCAGTGACACCCCGTGTCTCCCTGTGTGTGACTCCCCGTGTGTGACTCCCCGTGTCTCCCTGTGTGTGACTCCCCGTGTCTCCCAGTGACTCCCCGTGTATGACTCCCCGTGTCTCCCTGTGTGTGACTCCCAGTGTCTCCCAGTGACTCCCCGTGTCTCCCTGTGTGAGACTCCCCGTGTCTCCCCGTGTGTGACTCCCCGTGTGTGACTCCCCGTGTCTCCCCGTGTGTGACTCCCCGTGTCTCCCCGTGTGTGGCTCCCTGTGTCTCCCCGTGTCTCCCTGTGTGTGACGCCCCGTGTCTCCCCGTGTGTGACTCCCCGTGTCTCCCCGTGTCTCCCCGTGTGTGACTCCCCATGTGTGACTCCCCGTGTCTCCCCGTGTGTGACTCCCCGTGTCTCCCTGTGTGTGACTCCCCGTGTCTCCCCGTGTGTGACTCCCCGTGTGTGTCTCCCCGTATCTCCCCGTGTGTGACTCCCCGTGTCTCCCAGTGACTACCCGTGTCTCCCCGTGTGTGACTCCCCGTGTCTCCCAGTGACTCCCCGTGTCTCCCTGTGTGTGACTCCCCCTGTCTCCCAGTGACTCCCCGTGTCTCCCTGTGTGTGACTCCCCCTGTCTCCCCATGTGTGACTCCCCGTGTCTTCCCGTGTGTGTCTCCCAGTGACTCCCCGTGTCTCCTCGTGTGTGACTCCCCGTGTCTCCTCGTGTGTGACTCCCCATGTCTCCTCGTGTGTGACTCCCCGTGTCTCCCCGTGTGTGACTCCCCGTGTCTCCCTGTGTGTGACTCCCCGTGTCTCCCCATGTGTGACTCCCCGTGTCTTCCCGTGCGTGACTCCCCGTGTCTCCCAGTGACTCCCCGTGTCTCCCTGTGTGTCACTCCTCGTGTCTCCCTGTGTGTGACTCCCCGTATCTCTTCGTGTGTGACTCCCCGTGTCTCCCCGTGTATGACTCCCCGTGTCTCCCCATGTGTGACTCCCCGTGCATCCCCGTGTGTGACTCCCCGTGTCTCCCTGTGTGTGACTCCCCGTATCTCCTCGTGTGTGACTCCCCGTGTCTCCCTGTGTGTGACTCCCCGTGTCTCCCTGTGTGTGACTCCCCGTGTCTCCCCGTGTGTGACTCCCCGTGTCTCCCGGTGTGTGACTCCCCGTATCTCCTCGTGTGTGACTCCCCGTGTCTCCCTGTGTGTGACTCCCCGTGTCTCCCCGTGTGTGACTCCCCGTGTCTCCCCGTGTGTGTCTCCCCGTGTCTCCCAGTGACTCCCCATGTCTCCCTGTGTGTGACTCCCCGTGTCTCCCCGTGTGTGACTCCCCGTGTCTCCCCGTGTGTGACTCCCCGTGTCTCCCCGTGTGTGACTCCTCGTGTCTCCCAGTGACACCCCGTGTCTCCCTGTGTGTGACTCCCCGTGTTTGACTCCCCGTGTCTCCCTGTGTGTGACTCCCCGTGTCTCCCAGTGACTCCCCGTGTATGACTCCCCGTGTCTCCCTGTGTGTGACTCCCCGTGTCTCCCAGTGACTCCCCGTGTCTCCCTGTGTGAGACTCCCCGTGTCTCCCCGTGTGTGACTCCCCGTGTGTGACTCCCTGTGTCTCCCCGTGTGTGACTCCCCGTGTCTCCCCGTGTGTGGCTCCCTGTGTCTCCCCGTGTCTCCCTGTGTGTGACTCCCCGTGTCTCCCCGTGTGTGACTCCCTGTGTGTGACTCCCCGTGTCTCCCAGTGACTCCCCGTGTGTGATTCTCCGTGTCTCCCTGTGTGTGACTCCCCGTGTCTCCCAGTGACTCCCACTTGTCTCCCTGTGTGTGACTCCCTGTGTCTCCCAGTGACTCGCCGTGTCTCCCAGTGACTCCCCGTGTCTCCCTGTGTGTGACTCCCCGTGTCTCCCTGTGTGTGACTCCCCGTGTCTCCCCGTGTGTGACTCCTCGTGTCTCCTTGTGTGTGACACCCCGTGTCTCCCCGTGTGTGACTCCCTGTGTCTCCCTGTGTGTGACTCCCCGTGTCTCCTCTTGTGTGACTCCCCGTGTCTCCCCGTGTGTGTCTCCCCGTGTGTGACTCTCCGTGTCTCCCTGTGTGTGACTCCCCGTGTCTCCCTGTGTGTGACTCCCCATGTCTCCCCGTGTGTGTCTCCCCGTGTTTCCCAGTGACTCCCCGTGTCTCCCCGTGTTTGTCTCCCCGTGTCTCCCAGTGACTCCCCATGTCTCCCTGTGTGTGACTCCCCGTGTCTCCCCGTGTGTGACTCCCCGTGTCTCCCCGTGTGTGACTCCCCGTGTCTCCCCGTGTGTGACTCCCCGTGTCTCCCCGTGTGTGACTCCCCGTGTCTCCCAGTGACACCCCGTGTCTCCCTGTGTGTGACTCCCCGTGTGTGACTCCCCGTGTCTCCCTGTGTGTGACTCCCAGTGTCTCCCAGTGACTCCCCGTGTCTCCCTGTGTGAGACTCCCCGTGTCTCCCCGTGTGTGACTCCCCGTGTGTGACTCCCCGTGTCTCCCCGTGTGTGACTCCCCGTGTCTCCCCGTGTGTGGCTCCCTGTGTCTCCCCGTGTCTCCCTGTGTGTGACTCCCCGTGTCTCCCCGTGTGTGACTCCCCGTGTCTCCCCGTGTCTCCCCGTGTGTGACTCCCCGTGTGTGACTCCCCGTGTCTCCCCGTGTGTGACTCCCCGTGTCTCCCTGTGTGTGACTCCCCGTGTCTCCCCGTGTGTGACTCCCCGTGTGTGTCTCCCCGTATCTCCCCGTGTGTGACTCCCCGTGTCTCCCAGTGACTACCCGTGTCTCCCCGTGTGTGACTCCCCGTGTCTCCCAGTGACTCCCCGTGTCTCCCTGTGTGTGACTCCCCCTGTCTCCCAGTGACTCCCCGTGTCTCCCCGTGTGTGACTCCCCGTGTCTCCCCGTGTGTGGCTCCCTGTGTCTCCCCGTGTCTCCCTGTGTGTGACTCCCCGTGTCTCCCCGTGTGTGACTCCCCGTGTCTCCCCGTGTCTCCCCGTGTGTGACTCCCCGTGTGTGACTCCCCGTGTCTCCCCGTGTGTGACTCCCCGTGTCTCCCTGTGTGAGACTCCCCGTGTCTCCCCGTGTGTGACTCCCCGTGTGTGACTCCCTGTGTCTCCCCGTGTGTGACTCCCCGTGTCTCCCCGTGTGTGGCTCCCTGTGTCTCCCCGTGTCTCCCTGTGTGTGACTCCCCGTGTCTCCCCGTGTGTGACTCCCTGTGTGTGACTCCCCGTGTCTCCCAGTGACTCCCCGTGTGTGATTCTCCGTGTCTCCCTGTGTGTGACTTCCCGTGTCTCCCAGTGACTCCCACTTGTCTCCCTGTGTGTGACTCCCTGTGTCTCCCAGTGACTCGCCGTGTCTCCCAGTGACTCCCCGTGTCTCCCTGTGTGTGACTCCCCCTGTCTCCCTGTGTGTGACTCCCCGTGTCTCCCTGTGTGTGACTCCCCGTGTCTCCCCGTGTGTGACTCCTCGTGTCTCCTTGTGTGTGACACCCCGTGTCTCCCTGTGTGTGACTCCCCGTGTCTCCTCTTGTGTGACTCACCGTGTCTCCCCGTGTGTGTCTCCCCGTGTGTGACTCTCCGTGTCTCCCTGTGTGTGACTCCCCGTGTCTCCCTGTGTGTGACTCCCCATGTCTCCCCGTGTGTGTCTCCCCGTGTCTCCCAGTGACTCCCGTGTCTCCCCGTGTTTGTCTCCCCGTGTCTCCCAGTGACTCCCCAGTCTCCCTGTGTGTGACTCCCCGTGTCTCCCCGTGTGTGACTCCCCGTGTCTCCCCGTTGTGTGACTCCCCGTGTGTGACTCCCCGTCTCCTGACCCCCGTGTCTCCTGTGTGTGACTCCCCGTGTGCCCGTGTCTCCCTGTGTGTGACTCCCCGGTGTGACTCCCCGTGTGTGACTCCCCGTGTCTCCCTGTGTGTGACTCCCAGTGTCTCCCAGTGACTCCCCGTGTCTCCCTGTGTGAGACTCCCCGTGTCTCCCGTGTGTGACTCCCCGTGTGTGACTCCCGTTCTCCCCGTGTGTGACTCCCCGTGTCTCCCCGTGGTGTGGCGTGTGTGACTCCCCGTGTCTCCCCGTGTGTGGCTCCCTGTGTCTCCCCGTGTCTCCCTGTGTGTGACTCCCCGTGTCTCCCCGTGTGTGACTCCCCGTGTCTCCCCGTGTCTCCCCGTGTGTGACTCCCCGTGTGTGACTCCCCGTGTCTCCCCGTGTGTGACTCCCCGTGTCTCCCTGTGTGTGACTCCCCGTGTCTCCCCGTGTGTGACTCCCCGTGTCTCCCCGTGTGTGACTCCCCGTGTCTCCCAGTGACTACCCGTGTCTCCCCGTGTGTGACTCCCCGTGTCTCCCAGTGACTCCCCGTGTCTCCCTGTGTGTGACTCCCCCTGTCTCCCAGTGACTCCCCGTGTCTCCCTGTGTGTGACTCCCCCTGTCTCCCCATGTGTGACTCACCGTGTCTTCCCGTGTGTGTCTCCCAGTGACTCCCCGTGTCTCCTCGTGTGTGACTCCCCGTGTCTCCTCGTGTGTGACTCCCCATGTCTCCTCGTGTGTGACTCCCCGTGTCTCCCCGTGTGTGACTCCCCGTGTCTCCCTGTGTGTGACTCCCCGTGTCTCCCCATGTGTCAATCCCCGTGTCTTCCCGTGCGTGGCTCCCCGTGTCTCCCAGTGACTCCCCGTGTCTCCCTGTGTGTGACTCCTCGTGTCTCCCTGTGTGTGACTCCCCATATCTCTTCGTGTGTGACTCCCCGTGTCTCCCCGTGTATGACTCCCCGTGTCTCCCCGTGTGTGACTCCCCGTGCATCCCCGTGTGTGACTCCCCGTGTCTCCCTGTGTGTGACTCCCCGTGTCTCCCCGTGTGTGACTCCCCGTGTCTCCCTGTGTGTGACTCCCCGTGTCTCCCCGTGTGTGGCTCCCTGTGTCTCCCCGTGTCTCCCTGTGTGTGACTCCCCGTGTCTCCCCGTGTGTGACTCCCTGTGTGTGACTCCCCGTGTCTCCCAGTGACTCCCCGTGTGTGATTCTCCGTGTCTCCCTGTGTGTGACTCCCCGTGTCTCCCAGTGACTCCCACTTGTCTCCCTGTGTGTGACTCCCTGTGTCTCCCAGTGACTCGCCGTGTCTCCCAGTGACTCCCCGTGTCTCCCTGTGTGTGACTCCCCCTGTCTCCCTGTGTGTGACTCCCCGTGTCTCCCTGTGTGTGACTCCCCGTGTCTCCCCGTGTGTGACTCCTCGTGTCTCCTTGTGTGTGACACCCCGTGTCTCCCTGTGTGTGACTCCCCGTGTCTCCTCTTGTGTGACTCACCGTGTCTCCCCGTGTGTGTCTCCCCGTGTGTGACTCTCCGTGTCTCCCTGTGTGTGACTCCCCGTGTCTCCCTGTGTGTGACTCCCCATGTCTCCCCGTGTGTGTCTCCCCGTGTCTCCCAGTGACTCCCCGTGTCTCCCCGTGTTTGTCTCCCCGTGTCTCCCAGTGACTCCCCATGTCTCCCTGTGTGTGACTCCCCGTGTCTCCCCGTGTGTGACTCCCCGTGTCTCCCCGTGTGTGACTCCCCGTGTCTCCCCGTGTGTGACTCCCCGTGTCTCCCAGTGACACCCCGTGTCTCCCTGTGTGTGACTCCCCGTGTGTGACTCCCCGTGTCTCCCTGTGTGTGACTCCCCGTGTCTCCCAGTGACTCCCCGTGTATGACTCCCCGTGTCTCCCTGTGTGTGACTCCCAGTGTCTCCCAGTGACTCCCCGTGTCTCCCTGTGTGAGACTCCCCGTGTCTCCCCGTGTGTGACTCCCCGTGTGTGACTCCCCGTGTCTCCCCGTGTGTGACTCCCCGTGTCTCCCCGTGTGTGGCTCCCTGTGTCTCCCCGTGTCTCCCTGTGTGTGACTCCCCGTGTCTCCCCGTGTGTGACTCCCCGTGTCTCCCCGTGTCTCCCCGTGTGTGACTCCCCGTGTGTGACTCCCCGTGTCTCCCCGTGTGTGACTCCCCGTGTCTCCCTGTGTGTGACTCCCCGTGTCTCCCCGTGTGTGACTCCCCGTGTCTCCCCGTGTGTGACTCCCCGTGTCTCCCAGTGACTACCCGTGTCTCCCCGTGTGTGACTCCCCGTGTCTCCCAGTGACTCCCCGTGTCTCCCTGTGTGTGACTCCCCCTGTCTCCCAGTGACTCCCCGTGTCTCCCTGTGTGTGACTCCCCCTGTCTCCCCATGTGTGACTCACCGTGTCTTCCCGTGTGTGTCTCCCAGTGACTCCCCGTGTCTCCTCGTGTGTGACTCCCCGTGTCTCCTCGTGTGTGACTCCCCATGTCTCCTCGTGTGTGACTCCCCGTGTCTCCCCGTGTGTGACTCCCCGTGTCTCCCTGTGTGTGACTCCCCGTGTCTCCCCATGTGTCAATCCCCGTGTCTTCCCGTGCGTGGCTCCCCGTGTCTCCCAGTGACTCCCCGTGTCTCCCTGTGTGTGACTCCTCGTGTCTCCCTGTGTGTGACTCCCCATATCTCTTCGTGTGTGACTCCCCGTGTCTCCCCGTGTATGACTCCCCGTGTCTCCCCGTGTGTGACTCCCCGTGCATCCCCGTGTGTGACTCCCCGTGTCTCCCTGTGTGTGACTCCCCGTGTCTCCCCGTGTGTGACTCCCCGTGTCTCCCTGTGTGTGACTCCCCGTATCTCCTCGTGTGTGACTCCCCGTGTCTCCCTGTGTGTGACTCCCCGTGTCTCCCCGTGTGTGACTCCCCGTGTCTCCCCGTGTGTGACTCCCCGTGTCTCCCGGTGTGTGACTCCCCGTATCTCCTCGTGTGTGACTCCCCGTGTCTCCCTGTGTGTGACTCCCCGTGTCTCCCCGTGTGTGACTCCCCGTGTCTCCCCGTGTGTGTCTCCCCGTGTCTCCCAGTGACTCCCCATGTCTCCCTATGTGTGACTCCCCGTGTCTCCCCGTGTGTGACTCCCCGTGTCTCCCCTTGTGTGACTCCCCGTGTCTCCCCGTGTGTGACTCCCCGTGTCTCCCAGTGACACCCCGTGTCGCCCTGTGTGTGACTCCCCGTGTCTCCCAGTGACTCCCCGTGTATGACTCCCCGTGTCTCCCTGTGTGTGACTCCCCGTGTCTCCCAGTGACTCCCCGTGTCTCCCTGTGTGAGACTCCCCGTGTCTCCCCGTGTGTGACTCCCCGTGTGTGACTCCCTGTGTCTCCCCGTGTGTGACTCCCCGTGTCTCCCCGTGTGTGGCTCCCTGTGTCTCCCCGTGTCTCCCTGTGTGTGACTCCCCGTGTCTCCCTGTGTGTGACTCCCCGTGTCTCCCCGTGTCTCCCCGTGTGTGACTCCCCGTGTGTGACTCCCCGTGTCTCCCGTGTGTGACTCCCCGTGTCTCCCTGTGTGTGACTCCCCGTGTCTCCCAGTGACTACCCGTGTCTCCCCGTGTGTGACTCCCCGTGTGTGTCTCCCCGTATCTCCCCGTGTGTGACTCCCCGTGTCTCCCAGTGACTACCCGTGTCTCCCCGTGTGTGACTCCCCCTGTCTCCCAGTGACTCCCCGTGTCTCCCTGTGTGTGACTCCCCCTGTCTCCCCGTGTGTGACTCCCCGTGTCTTCCCGTGTGTGTCTCCCAGTGACTCCCCGTGTCTCCTCGTGTGTGACTCCCCGTGTCTCCTCGTGTGTGACTCCCCATGTCTCCTCGTGTGTGACTCCCCGTGTCTCCCAGTGACTCCCACTTGTCTCCCTGTGTGTGACTCCCTGTGTCTCCCAGTGACTCGCCGTGTCTCCCAGTGACTCCCCGTGTCTCCCTGTGTGTGACTCCCCCTGTCTCCCTGTGTGTGACTCCCCGTGTCTCCCTGTGTGTGACTCCCCGTGTCTCCCCGTGTGTGACTCCTCGTGTCTCCTTGTGTGTGACACCCCGTGTCTCCCTGTGTGTGACTCCCCGTGTCTCCTCTTGTGTGACTCACCGTGTCTCCCCGTGTGTGTCTCCCCGTGTGTGACTCTCCGTGTCTCCCTGTGTGTGACTCCCCGTGTCTCCCTGTGTGTGACTCCCCATGTCTCCCCGTGTGTGTCTCCCCGTGTCTCCCAGTGACTCCCCGTGTCTCCCCGTGTTTGTCTCCCCGTGTCTCCCAGTGACTCCCCATGTCTCCCTGTGTGTGACTCCCCGTGTCTCCCCGTGTGTGACTCCCCGTGTCTCCCCGTGTGTGACTCCCCGTGTCTCCCCGTGTGTGACTCCCCGTGTCTCCCAGTGACACCCCGTGTCTCCCTGTGTGTGACTCCCCGTGTGTGACTCCCCGTGTCTCCCTGTGTGTGACTCCCCGTGTCTCCCAGTGACTCCCCGTGTATGACTCCCCGTGTCTCCCTGTGTGTGACTCCCAGTGTCTCCCAGTGACTCCCCGTGTCTCCCTGTGTGAGACTCCCCGTGTCTCCCCGTGTGTGACTCCCCGTGTGTGACTCCCCGTGTCTCCCCGTGTGTGACTCCCCGTGTCTCCCCGTGTGTGGCTCCCTGTGTCTCCCCGTGTCTCCCTGTGTGTGACTCCCCGTGTCTCCCCGTGTGTGACTCCCCGTGTCTCCCCGTGTCTCCCCGTGTGTGACTCCCCGTGTGTGACTCCCCGTGTCTCCCCGTGTGTGACTCCCCGTGTCTCCCTGTGTGTGACTCCCCGTGTCTCCCCGTGTGTGACTCCCCGTGTCTCCCCGTGTGTGACTCCCCGTGTCTCCCAGTGACTACCCGTGTCTCCTCGTGTGTGACTCCCCGTGTCTCCCAGTGACTCCCCGTGTCTCCCTGTGTGTGACTCCCCCTGTCTCCCAGTGACTCCCCGTGTCTCCCTGTGTGTGACTCCCCCTGTCTCCCCATGTGTGACTCACTGTGTCTTCCCGTGTGTGTCTCCCAGTGACTCCCCGTGTCTCCTCGTGTGTGACTCCCCGTGTCTCCTCGTGTGTGACTCCCCATGTCTCCTCGTGTGTGACTCCCCGTGTCTCCCCGTGTGTGACTCCCCGTGTCTCCCTGTGTGTGACTCCCCGTGTCTCCCCATGTGTCAATCCCCGTGTCTTCCCGTGCGTGGCTCCCCGTGTCTCCCAGTGACTCCCCGTGTCTCCCTGTGTGTGACTCCTCGTGTCTCCCTGTGTGTGACTCCCCATATCTCTTCGTGTGTGACTCCCCGTGTCTCCCCGTGTATGACTCCCCGTGTCTCCCCGTGTGTGACTCCCCGTGCATCCCCGTGTGTGACTCCCCGTGTCTCCCTGTGTGTGACTCCCCGTGTCTCCCCGTGTGTGACTCCCCGTGTCTCCCTGTGTGTGACTCCCCGTATCTCCTCGTGTGTGACTCCCCGTGTCTCCCTGTGTGTGACTCCCCGTGTCTCCCCGTGTGTGACTCCCCGTGTCTCCCCGTGTGTGACTCCCCGTGTCTCCCGGTGTGTGACTCCCCGTATCTCCTCGTGTGTGACTCCCCGTGTCTCCCTGTGTGTGACTCCCCGTGTCTCCCCGTGTGTGACTCCCCGTGTCTCCCCGTGTGTGTCTCCCCGTGTCTCCCAGTGACTCCCCATGTCTCCCTATGTGTGACTCCCCGTGTCTCCCCGTGTGTGACTCCCCGTGTCTCCCCGTGTGTGACTCCCCGTGTCTCCCCGTGTGTGACTCCCCGTGTCTCCCAGTGACACCCCGTGTCGCCCTGTGTGTGACTCCCCGTGTCTCCCAGTGACTCCCCGTGTATGACTCCCCGTGTCTCCCTGTGTGTGACTCCCCGTGTCTCCCAGTGACTCCCCGTGTCTCCCTGTGTGAGACTCCCCGTGTCTCCCCGTGTGTGACTCCCCGTGTGTGACTCCCTGTGTCTCCCCGTGTGTGACTCCCCGTGTCTCCCCGTGTGTGGCTCCCTGTGTCTCCCCGTGTCTCCCTGTGTGTGACTCCCCGTGTCTCCCCGTGTGTGACTCCCCGTGTCTCCCCGTGTCTCCCCGTGTGTGACTCCCCGTGTGTGACTCCCCGTGTCTCCCGTGTGTGACTCCCCGTGTCTCCCTGTGTGTGACTCCCCGTGTCTCCCAGTGACTACCCGTGTCTCCCCGTGTGTGACTCCCCGTGTGTGTCTCCCCGTATCTCCCCGTGTGTGACTCCCCGTGTCTCCCAGTGACTACCCGTGTCTCCCCGTGTGTGACTCCCCCTGTCTCCCAGTGACTCCCCGTGTCTCCCTGTGTGTGACTCCCCCTGTCTCCCCGTGTGTGACTCCCCGTGTCTTCCCGTGTGTGTCTCCCAGTGACTCCCCGTGTCTCCTCGTGTGTGACTCCCCGTGTCTCCTCGTGTGTGACTCCCCATGTCTCCTCGTGTGTGACTCCCCGTGTCTCCCCGTGTGTGACTCCCCGTGTCTCCCTGTGTGTGACTCCCCGTGTCTCCCCATGTGTGACTCCCCGTGTCTTCCCGTGCGTGACTCCCCGTGTCTCCCAGTGACTCCCCGTGTCTCCCTGTGTGTCACTCCTCGTGTCTCCCTGTGTGTGACTCCCCGTATCTCTTCGTGTGTGACTCCCCGTGTCTCCCCGTGTATGACTCCCCGTGTCTCCCCGTGTGTGACTCCCCGTGTCTCCCTGTGTGTGACTCCCCGTATCTCCCCGTGTGTGACTCCCCGTGTCTCCCTGTGTGTGACTCCCCGTATCTCCTCGTGTGTGACTCCCCGTGTCTCCCTGTGTGTGACTCCCCGTGTCTCCCCGTGTGTGACTCCCCGTGTCTCCCCGTGTGTGACTCCCCGTGTCTCCCGGTGTGTGACTCCTCATGTCTCCCGGTGTGTGACTCCCCGTGTCTCCCGGTGTGTGACTCCCCGTGTCTCCTGGTGTGTGACTCCTCGTGTCTCCCGGTGTGTGACTCCCCGAGTCTCCCCGTGTGTGACTCCCCGTGTCTCCCTGTGTGTGACTCCCCGTGTCTCCCCATGTGTGTCTCCCCGTGTCTCCCCGTGTGTGACTCCCCGTGTCTCCCCGTGTGTGACTCCCCGTGTCTCCCCGTGTGTGACTCCCCGTGTCTCCCCGTGTGTGTCTCCCCTTGTCTCCCCGTGTGTGACTCCCCGTGTCTCCCCGTGTGTGACTCCCCGTGTCTCCCCGTGTGTGACTCCCCGTGTCTCCCCGTGTGTGACTCCCCGTGTGTGTCTCCCCGTGTCTCCCTGTGTGTGACTCCCCGTGTCTCCCCATGTGTGTCTCCCCGTGTCTCCCCGTGTGTGACTCCCCGTGGCTCCCCGTGTGTGACTCCCCGTGTCTCCCTGTGTGTGACTCCCCGTGTCTCCCCGTGTGTGACTCCCCGTGTCACCCAGTGACTCCCCATGTCTCCCTGTGTGTGACTCCCCGTGTCTCCCTGTGTGTGACTCCCCGTGTCTCCCCGTGTGTGACTCCCCGTGTCTCCCAGTGACTCCCCGTGTCTCCCCGTGTGTGACACCCCATGTGTGACTCCCCGTGTCTCCCCGTGTGTGACTCTCCGTGTCTCCCTGTGTGTGACTCCCCGTGTCTCCCAGTGACTCCCCGTGTCTCCCTGTGTGTGACTCCCCGTGTCTCCCAGTGACTCCCCGTGTCTCGCTGTGTGTGACTCCCCCTGTCTCCCTGTGTGTGACTCCCGCTGTCTCCCTGTGTCTGACTCCCCGTGTCTCCCCATTTGTGACTCCCCGTGTCTCTATGTGTGTGACTCCCCGTGTCGCCCCGTTTGTGACTCCCCGTGTCTCTCTGTGTGTGACTCCCCGTGTCTCCCCGTGTGTGATTCCCCGTGTCTTCCCGTGTGTGACTCCCCGTGTCTCCCAGTGACTCCCCGTGTCTCCCTGTGTGTGACTCCTCGTGTCTCCTCGTGTGTGACTCCCCGTGTCTCCCAGTGACTCCCTGTGTATGACTCCCCGTGTGTGACTCCCCGTGTCTCCCTGTGTGTGACTCCCCGTGTCTCCCAGTGACTCCCCGTGTATGACTCCCCGTGTCTCCCTGTGTGTGACTCCCAGTGTCTCCCAGTGACTCCCCGTGTCTCCCTGTGTGAGACTCCCCGTGTCTCCCCGTGTGTGACTCCCCGTGTGTGACTCCCCGTGTCTCCCCGTGTGTGACTCCCCGTGTCTCCCCGTGTGTGGCTCCCTGTGTCTCCCCGTGTCTCCCTGTGTGTGACTCCCCGTGTCTCCCCGTGTGTGACTCCCCGTGTCTCCCCGTGTCTCCCCGTGTGTGACTCCCCGTGTGTGACTCCCCGTGTCTCCCCGTGTGTGACTCCCCGTGTCTCCCTGTGTGTGACTCCCCGTGTCTCCCCGTGTGTGACTCCCCGTGTGTGTCTCCCCGTATCTCCCCGTGTGTGACTCCCCGTGTCTCCCAGTGACTACCCGTGTCTCCCCGTGTGTGACTCCCCGTGTCTCCCAGTGACTCCCCGTGTCTCCCTGTGTGTGACTCCCCCTGTCTCCCAGTGACTCCCCGTGTCTCCCCGTGTGTGACTCCCCGTGTCTCCCCGTGTGTGGCTCCCTGTGTCTCCCCGTGTCTCCCTGTGTGTGACTCCCCGTGTCTCCCCGTGTGTGACTCCCCGTGTCTCCCCGTGTCTCCCCGTGTGTGACTCCCCGTGTCTCCCCGTGTGTGACTCCCCGTGTCTCCCTGTGTGAGACTCCCCGTGTCTCCCCGTGTGTGACTCCCCGTGTGTGACTCCCTGTGTCTCCCCGTGTGTGACTCCCCGTGTCTCCCCGTGTGTGGCTCCCTGTGTCTCCCCGTGTCTCCCTGTGTGTGACTCCCCGTGTCTCCCCGTGTGTGACTCCCTGTGTGTGACTCCCCGTGTCTCCCAGTGACTCCCCGTGTGTGATTCTCCGTGTCTCCCTGTGTGTGACTCCCCGTGTCTCCCAGTGACTCCCACTTGTCTCCCTGTGTGTGACTCCCTGTGTCTCCCAGTGACTCGCCGTGTCTCCCAGTGACTCCCCGTGTCTCCCTGTGTGTGACTCCCCCTGTCTCCCTGTGTGTGACTCCCCGTGTCTCCCTGTGTGTGACTCCCCGTGTCTCCCCGTGTGTGACTCCTCGTGTCTCCTTGTGTGTGACACCCCGTGTCTCCCTGTGTGTGACTCCCCGTGTCTCCTCTTGTGTGACTCACCGTGTCTCCCCGTGTGTGTCTCCCCGTGTGTGACTCTCCGTGTCTCCCTGTGTGTGACTCCCCGTGTCTCCCTGTGTGTGACTCCCCATGTCTCCCCGTGTGTGTCTCCCCGTGTCTCCCAGTGACTCCCCGTGTCTCCCCGTGTTTGTCTCCCCGTGTCTCCCAGTGACTCCCCATGTCTCCCTGTGTGTGACTCCCCGTGTCTCCCCGTGTGTGACTCCCCGTGTCTCCCCGTGTGTGACTCCCCGTGTCTCCCCGTGTGTGACTCCCCGTGTCTCCCAGTGACACCCCGTGTCTCCCTGTGTGTGACTCCCCGTGTGTGACTCCCCGTGTCTCCCTGTGTGTGACTCCCCGTGTCTCCCAGTGACTCCCCGTGTATGACTCCCCGTGTCTCCCTGTGTGTGACTCCCAGTGTCTCCCAGTGACTCCCCGTGTCTCCCTGTGTGAGACTCCCCGTGTCTCCCCGTGTGTGACTCCCCGTGTGTGACTCCCCGTGTCTCCCCGTGTGTGACTCCCCGTGTCTCCCCGTGTGTGGCTCCCTGTGTCTCCCCATGTCTCCCTGTGTGTGACTCCCCGTGTCTCCCCGTGTGTGACTCCCCGTGTCTCCCCGTGTCTCCCCGTGTGTGACTCCCCGTGTGTGACTCCCCGTGTCTCCCCGTGTGTGACTCCCCGTGTCTCCCTGTGTGTGACTCCCCGTGTCTCCCCGTGTGTGACTCCCCGTGTCTCCCCGTGTGTGACTCCCCGTGTCTCCCAGTGACTACCCGTGTCTCCCCGTGTGTGACTCCCCGTGTCTCCCAGTGACTCCCCGTGTCTCCCTGTGTGTGACTCCCCCTGTCTCCCAGTGACTCCCCGTGTCTCCCTGTGTGTGACTCCCCCTGTCTCCCCATGTGTGACTCACCGTGTCTTCCCGTGTGTGTCTCCCAGTGACTCCCCGTGTCTCCTCGTGTGTGACTCCCCGTGTCTCCTCGTGTGTGACTCCCCATGTCTCCTCGTGTGTGACTCCCCGTGTCTCCCCGTGTGTGACTCCCCGTGTCTCCCTGTGTGTGACTCCCCGTGTCTCCCCATGTGTCAATCCCCGTGTCTTCCCGTGCGTGGCTCCCCGTGTCTCCCAGTGACTCCCCGTGTCTCCCTGTGTGTGACTCCTCGTGTCTCCCTGTGTGTGACTCCCCATATCTCTTCGTGTGTGACTCCCCGTGTCTCCCCGTGTATGACTCCCCGTGTCTCCCCGTGTGTGACTCCCCGTGCATCCCCGTGTGTGACTCCCCGTGTCTCCCTGTGTGTGACTCCCCGTGTCTCCCCGTGTGTGACTCCCCGTGTCTCCCTGTGTGTGACTCCCCGTGTCTCCCCGTGTGTGGCTCCCTGTGTCTCCCCGTGTCTCCCTGTGTGTGACTCCCCGTGTCTCCCCGTGTGTGACTCCCTGTGTGTGACTCCCCGTGTCTCCCAGTGACTCCCCGTGTGTGATTCTCCGTGTCTCCCTGTGTGTGACTCCCCGTGTCTCCCAGTGACTCCCACTTGTCTCCCTGTGTGTGACTCCCTGTGTCTCCCAGTGACTCGCCGTGTCTCCCAGTGACTCCCCGTGTCTCCCTGTGTGTGACTCCCCCTGTCTCCCTGTGTGTGACTCCCCGTGTCTCCCTGTGTGTGACTCCCCGTGTCTCCCCGTGTGTGACTCCTCGTGTCTCCTTGTGTGTGACACCCCGTGTCTCCCTGTGTGTGACTCCCCGTGTCTCCTCTTGTGTGACTCACCGTGTCTCCCCGTGTGTGTCTCCCCGTGTGTGACTCTCCGTGTCTCCCTGTGTGTGACTCCCCGTGTCTCCCTGTGTGTGACTCCCCATGTCTCCCCGTGTGTGTCTCCCCGTGTCTCCCAGTGACTCCCCGTGTCTCCCCGTGTTTGTCTCCCCGTGTCTCCCAGTGACTCCCCATGTCTCCCTGTGTGTGACTCCCCGTGTCTCCCCGTGTGTGACTCCCCGTGTCTCCCCGTGTGTGACTCCCCGTGTCTCCCCGTGTGTGACTCCCCGTGTCTCCCAGTGACACCCCGTGTCTCCCTGTGTGTGACTCCCCGTGTGTGACTCCCCGTGTCTCCCTGTGTGTGACTCCCCGTGTCTCCCAGTGACTCCCCGTGTATGACTCCCCGTGTCTCCCTGTGTGTGACTCCCAGTGTCTCCCAGTGACTCCCCGTGTCTCCCTGTGTGAGACTCCCCGTGTCTCCCCGTGTGTGACTCCCCGTGTGTGACTCCCCGTGTCTCCCCGTGTGTGACTCCCCGTGTCTCCCCGTGTGTGGCTCCCTGTGTCTCCCCGTGTCTCCCTGTGTGTGACTCCCCGTGTCTCCCCGTGTGTGACTCCCCGTGTCTCCCCGTGTCTCCCCGTGTGTGACTCCCCGTGTGTGACTCCCCGTGTCTCCCCGTGTGTGACTCCCCGTGTCTCCCTGTGTGTGACTCCCCGTGTCTCCCCGTGTGTGACTCCCCGTGTCTCCCCGTGTGTGACTCCCCGTGTCTCCCAGTGACTACCCGTGTCTCCCCGTGTGTGACTCCCCGTGTCTCCCAGTGACTCCCCGTGTCTCCCTGTGTGTGACTCCCCCTGTCTCCCAGTGACTCCCCGTGTCTCCCTGTGTGTGACTCCCCCTGTCTCCCCATGTGTGACTCACCGTGTCTTCCCGTGTGTGTCTCCCAGTGACTCCCCGTGTCTCCTCGTGTGTGACTCCCCGTGTCTCCTCGTGTGTGACTCCCCATGTCTCCTCGTGTGTGACTCCCCGTGTCTCCCCGTGTGTGACTCCCCGTGTCTCCCTGTGTGTGACTCCCCGTGTCTCCCCATGTGTCAATCCCCGTGTCTTCCCGTGCGTGGCTCCCCGTGTCTCCCAGTGACTCCCCGTGTCTCCCTGTGTGTGACTCCTCGTGTCTCCCTGTGTGTGACTCCCCATATCTCTTCGTGTGTGACTCCCCGTGTCTCCCCGTGTATGACTCCCCGTGTCTCCCCGTGTGTGACTCCCCGTGCATCCCCGTGTGTGACTCCCCGTGTCTCCCTGTGTGTGACTCCCCGTGTCTCCCCGTGTGTGACTCCCCGTGTCTCCCTGTGTGTGACTCCCCGTATCTCCTCGTGTGTGACTCCCCGTGTCTCCCTGTGTGTGACTCCCCGTGTCTCCCCGTGTGTGAGTCCCCGTGTCTCCCCGTGTGTGACTCCCCGTGTCTCCCGGTGTGTGACTCCCCGTATCTCCTCGTGTGTGACTCCCCGTGTCTCCCTGTGTGTGACTCCCCGTGTCTCCCCGTGTGTGACTCCCCGTGTCTCCCCGTGTGTGTCTCCCCGTGTCTCCCAGTGACTCCCCATGTCTCCCTGTGTGTGACTCCCCGTGTCTCCCCGTGTGTGACTCCCCGTGTCTCCCCGTGTGTGACTCCCCGTGTCTCCCCGTGTGTGACTCCCCGTGTCTCCCAGTGACACCCCGTGTCGCCCTGTGTGTGACTCCCCGTGTCTCCCAGTGACTCCCCGTGTATGACTCCCCGTGTCTCCCTGTGTGTGACTCCCCGTGTCTCCCAGTGACTCCCCGTGTCTCCCTGTGTGAGACTCCCCGTGTCTCCCCGTGTGTGACTCCCCGTGTGTGACTCCCTGTGTCTCCCCGTGTGTGACTCCCCGTGTCTCCCCGTGTGTGGCTCCCTGTGTCTCCCCGTGTCTCCCTGTGTGTGAATCCCCGTGTCTCCCCGTGTGTGACTCCCCGTGTCTCCCCGTGTCTCCCCGTGTGTGACTCCCCGTGTGTGACTCCCCGTGTCTCCCGTGTGTGACTCCCCGTGTCTCCCTGTGTGTGACTCCCCGTGTCTCCCAGTGACTACCCGTGTCTCCCCGTGTGTGACTCCCCGTGTGTGTCTCCCCGTATCTCCCCGTGTGTGACTCCCCGTGTCTCCCAGTGACTACCCGTGTCTCCCCGTGTGTGACTCCCCCTGTCTCCCAGTGACTCCCCGTGTCTCCCTGTGTGTGACTCCCCCTGTCTCCCCGTGTGTGACTCCCCGTGTCTTCCCGTGTGTGTCTCCCAGTGACTCCCCGTGTCTCCTCGTGTGTGACTCCCCGTGTCTCCTCGTGTGTGACTCCCCATGTCTCCTCGTGTGTGACTCCCCGTGTCTCCCCGTGTGTGACTCCCCGTGTCTCCCTGTGTGTGACTCCCCGTGTCTCCCCATGTGTGACTCCCCGTGTCTTCCCGTGCGTGACTCCCCGTGTCTCCCAGTGACTCCCCGTGTCTCCCTGTGTGTCACTCCTCGTGTCTCCCTGTGTGTGACTCCCCGTATCTCTTCGTGTGTGACTCCCCGTGTCTCCCCGTGTATGACTCCCCGTGTCTCCCCGTGTGTGACTCCCCGTGTCTCCCTGTGTGTGACTCCCCGTATCTCCCCGTGTGTGACTCCCCGTGTCTCCCTGTGTGTGACTCCCCGTATCTCCTCGTGTGTGACTCCCCGTGTCTCCCTGTGTGTGACTCCCCGTGTCTCCCCGTGTGTGACTCCCCGTGTCTCCCCGTGTGTGACTCCCCGTGTCTCCCGGTGTGTGACTCCTCATGTCTCCCGGTGTGTGACTCCCCGTGTCTCCCGGTGTGTGACTCCCCGTGTCTCCTGGTGTGTGACTCCTCGTGTCTCCCGGTGTGTGACTCCCCGAGTCTCCCCGTGTGTGACTCCCCGTGTCTCCCTGTGTGTGACTCCCCGTGTCTCCCCATGTGTGTCTCCCCGTGTCTCCCCGTGTGTGACTCCCCGTGTCTCCCCGTGTGTGACTCCCCGTGTCTCCCCGTGTGTGACTCCCCGTGTCTCCCCGTGTGTGTCTCCCCTTGTCTCCCCGTGTGTGACTCCCCGTGTCTCCCCGTGTGTGACTCCCCGTGTCTCCCCGTGTGTGACTCCCCGTGTCTCCCCGTGTGTGACTCCCCGTGTGTGTCTCCCCGTGTCTCCCTGTGTGTGACTCCCCGTGTCTCCCCATGTGTGTCTCCCCGTGTCTCCCCGTGTGTGACTCCCCGTGGCTCCCCGTGTGTGACTCCCCGTGTCTCCCTGTGTGTGACTCCCCGTGTCTCCCCGTGTGTGACTCCCCGTGTCACCCAGTGACTCCCCATGTCTCCCTGTGTGTGACTCCCCGTGTCTCCCTGTGTGTGACTCCCCGTGTCTCCCCGTGTGTGACTCCCCGTGTCTCCCAGTGACTCCCCGTGTCTCCCCGTGTGTGACACCCCATGTGTGACTCCCCGTGTCTCCCCGTGTGTGACTCTCCGTGTCTCCCTGTGTGTGACTCCCCGTGTCTCCCAGTGACTCCCCGTGTCTCCCTGTGTGTGACTCCCCGTGTCTCCCAGTGACTCCCCGTGTCTCGCTGTGTGTGACTCCCCCTGTCTCCCTGTGTGTGACTCCCGCTGTCTCCCTGTGTCTGACTCCCCGTGTCTCCCCATTTGTGACTCCCCGTGTCTCTATGTGTGTGACTCCCCGTGTCGCCCCGTTTGTGACTCCCCGTGTCTCTCTGTGTGTGACTCCCCGTGTCTCCCCGTGTGTGATTCCCCGTGTCTTCCCGTGTGTGACTCCCCGTGTCTCCCAGTGACTCCCCGTGTCTCCCTGTGTGTGACTCCTCGTGTCTCCTCGTGTGTGACTCCCCGTGTCTCCCAGTGACTCCCTGTGTATGACTCCCCGTGTCTCCCTGTGTGTGACTCCCCGTGTCTCCCAGTGACTCCCCGTGTCTCCCTGTGTGAGACTCCCCGTGTCTCCCCGTGTGTGACTCCCCGTGTGTGACTCCCTGTGTCTCCCCGTGTGTGACTCCCCGTGTCTCCCCGTGTGTGGCTCCCTGTGTCTCCCCGTGTCTCCCTGTGTGTGACTCCCCGTGTCTCCCCGTGTGTGACTCCCCGTGTCTCCCCGTGTCTCCCCGTGTGTGACTCCCCGTGTGTGACTCCCCGTGTCTCCCCGTGTGTGACTCCCCGTGTCTCCCTGTGTGTGACTCCCCGTGTCTCCCCGTGTGTGACTCCCCGTGTGTGTCTCCCCGTATCTCCCCGTGTGTGACTCCCCGTGTCTCCCAGTGACTACCCGTGTCTCCCCGTGTGTGACTCCCCCTGTCTCCCAGTGACTCCCCGTGTCTCCCTGTGTGTGACTCCCCCTGTCTCCCCGTATGTGACTCCCCGTGTCTTCCCGTGTGTGTCTCCCAGTGACTCCCCGTGTCTCCTCGTGTGTGACTCCCCGTGTCTCCTCGTGTGTGACTCCCCATGTCTCCTCGTGTGTGACTCCCCGTGTCTCCCCGTGTGTGACTCCCCGTGTCTCCCTGTGTGTGACTCCCCGTGTCTCCCCATGTGTGACTCCCCGTGTCTTCCCGTGCGTGACTCCCCGTGTCTCCCAGTGACTCCCCGTGTCTCCCTGTGTGTGACTCCTCGTGTCTCCCTGTGTGTGACTCCCCGTATCTCTTCGTGTGTGACTCCCCGTGTCTCCCCGTGCATGACTCCCCGTGTCTCCCCGTGTGTGACTCCCCGTGCATCCCCGTGTGTGACTCCCCGTGTCTCCCTGTGTGTGACTCCCCGTATCTCCTCGTGTGTGACTCCCCGTGTCTCCCTGTGTGTGACTCCCCGTGTCTCCCCGTGTGTGACTCCCCGTGTCTCCCCGTGTGTGACTCCCCGTGTCTCCCGGTGTGTGACTCCCCGTATCTCCTCGTGTGTGACTCCCCGTGTCTCCCTGTGTGTGACTCCCCGTGTCTCCCCGTGTGTGGCTCCCTGTGTCTCCCCGTGTCTCCCTGTGTGTGACTCCCCGTGTCTCCCCGTGTGTGACTCCCTGTGTGTGACTCCCCGTGTCTCCCAGTGACTCCCCGTGTGTGATTCTCCGTGTCTCCCTGTGTGTGACTCCCCGTGTCTCCCAGTGACTCCCACTTGTCTCCCTGTGTGTGACTCCCTGTGTCTCCCAGTGACTCGCCGTGTCTCCCAGTGACTCCCCGTGTCTCCCTGTGTGTGACTCCCCCTGTCTCCCTGTGTGTGACTCCCCGTGTCTCCCTGTGTGTGACTCCCCGTGTCTCCCCGTGTGTGACTCCTCGTGTCTCCTTGTGTGTGACACCCCGTGTCTCCCTGTGTGTGACTCCCCGTGTCTCCTCTTGTGTGACTCACCGTGTCTCCCCGTGTGTGTCTCCCCGTGTGTGACTCTCCGTGTCTCCCTGTGTGTGACTCCCCGTGTCTCCCTGTGTGTGACTCCCCATGTCTCCCCGTGTGTGTCTCCCCGTGTCTCCCAGTGACTCCCCGTGTCTCCCCGTGTTTGTCTCCCCGTGTCTCCCAGTGACTCCCCATGTCTCCCTGTGTGTGACTCCCCGTGTCTCCCCGTGTGTGACTCCCCGTGTCTCCCCGTGTGTGACTCCCCGTGTCTCCCCGTGTGTGACTCCCCGTGTCTCCCAGTGACACCCCGTGTCTCCCTGTGTGTGACTCCCCGTGTGTGACTCCCCGTGTCTCCCTGTGTGTGACTCCCCGTGTCTCCCAGTGACTCCCCGTGTATGACTCCCCGTGTCTCCCTGTGTGTGACTCCCAGTGTCTCCCAGTGACTCCCCGTGTCTCCCTGTGTGAGACTCCCCGTGTCTCCCCGTGTGTGACTCCCCGTGTGTGACTCCCTGTGTCTCCCCGTGTGTGACTCCCCGTGTCTCCCCGTGTGTGGCTCCCTGTGTCTCCCCGTGTCTCCCTGTGTGTGACTCCCCGTGTCTCCCCGTGTGTGACTCCCCGTGTCTCCCCGTGTCTCCCCGTGTGTGACTCCCCGTGTGTGACTCCCCGTGTCTCCCCGTGTGTGACTCCCCGTGTCTCCCTGTGTGTGACTCCCCGTGTCTCCCCATGTGTGACTCCCCGTGTCTCCCCGTGTGTGACTCCCCGTGTCTCCCAGTGACTACCCGTGTCTCCCCGTGTGTGACTCCCCGTGTCTCCCAGTGACTCCCCGTGTCTCCCTGTGTGTGACTCCCCCTGTCTCCCAGTGACACCCCGTGTCTCCCTGTGTGTGACTCCCCCTGTCTCCCCATGTGTGACTCACCGTGTCTTCCCGTGTGTGTCTCCCAGTGACTCCCCGTGTCTCCTCGTGTGTGACTCCCCGTGTCTCCTCGTGTGTGACTCCCCATGTCTCCCCGTGTGTGACTCCCCGTGTCTCCCCGTGTGTGACTCCCCGTGTCTCCCTGTGTGTGACTCCCCGTGTCTCCCCATGTGTCAATCCCCGTGTCTTCCCGTGCGTGGCTCCCCGTGTCTCCCAGTGACTCCCCGTGTCTCCCTGTGTGTGACTCCTCGTGTCTCCCTGTGTGTGACTCCCCATATCTCTTCGTGTGTGACTCCCCGTGTCTCCCCGTGTATGACTCCCCGTGTCTCCCCGTGTGTGACTCCCCGTGCATCCCCGTGTGTGACTCCCCGTGTCTCCCTGTGTGTGACTCCCCGTGTCTCCCCGTGTGTGACTCCCCGTGTCTCCCTGTGTGTGACTCCCCGTATCTCCTCGTGTGTGACTCCCCGTGTCTCCCTGTGTGTGACTCCCCGTGTCTCCCCGTGTGTGACTCCCCGTGTCTCCCCGTGTGTGACTCCCCGTGTCTCCCGGTGTGTGACTCCCCGTATCTCCTCGTGTGTGACTCCCCGTGTCTCCCTGTGTGTGACTCCCCGTGTCTCCCCGTGTGTGACTCCCCGTGTCTCCCCGTGTGTGTCTCCCCGTGTCTCCCAGTGACTCCCCATGTCTCCCTGTGTGTGACTCCCCGTGTCTCCCCGTGTGTGACTCCCCGTGTCTCCCCGTGTGTGACTCCCCGTGTCTCCCCGTGTGTGACTCCCCGTGTCTCCCAGTGACACCCCGTGTCGCCCTGTGTGTGACTCCCCGTGTCTCCCAGTGACTCCCCGTGTATGACTCCCCGTGTCTCCCTGTGTGTGACTCCCCGTGTCTCCCAGTGACTCCCCGTGTCTCCCTGTGTGAGACTCCCCGTGTCTCCCCGTGTGTGACTCCCCGTGTGTGACTCCCTGTGTCTCCCCGTGTGTGACTCCCCGTGTCTCCCCGTGTGTGGCTCCCTGTGTCTCCCCGTGTCTCCCTGTGTGTGACTCCCCGTGTCTCCCCGTGTGTGACTCCCCGTGTCTCCCCGTGTCTCCCCGTGTGTGACTCCCCGTGTGTGACTCCCCGTGTCTCCCGTGTGTGACTCCCCGTGTCTCCCTGTGTGTGACTCCCCGTGTCTCCCAGTGACTACCCGTGTCTCCCCGTGTGTGACTCCCCGTGTGTGTCTCCCCGTATCTCCCCGTGTGTGACTCCCCGTGTCTCCCAGTGACTACCCGTGTCTCCCCGTGTGTGACTCCCCCTGTCTCCCAGTGACTCCCCGTGTCTCCCTGTGTGTGACTCCCCCTGTCTCCCCGTGTGTGACTCCCCGTGTCTTCCCGTGTGTGTCTCCCAGTGACTCCCCGTGTCTCCTCGTGTGTGACTCCCCGTGTCTCCTCGTGTGTGACTCCCCATGTCTCCTCGTGTGTGACTCCCCGTGTCTCCCCGTGTGTGACTCCCCGTGTCTCCCTGTGTGTGACTCCCCGTGTCTCCCCATGTGTGACTCCCCGTGTCTTCCCGTGCGTGACTCCCCGTGTCTCCCAGTGACTCCCCGTGTCTCCCTGTGTGTCACTCCTCGTGTCTCCCTGTGTGTGACTCCCCGTATCTCTTCGTGTGTGACTCCCCGTGTCTCCCCGTGTATGACTCCCCGTGTCTCCCCGTGTGTGACTCCCCGTGTCTCCCTGTGTGTGACTCCCCGTATCTCCCCGTGTGTGACTCCCCGTGTCTCCCTGTGTGTGACTCCCCGTATCTCCTCGTGTGTGACTCCCCGTGTCTCCCTGTGTGTGACTCCCCGTGTCTCCCCGTGTGTGACTCCCCGTGTCTCCCCGTGTGTGACTCCCCGTGTCTCCCGGTGTGTGACTCCTCATGTCTCCCGGTGTGTGACTCCCCGTGTCTCCCGGTGTGTGACTCCCCGTGTCTCCTGGTGTGTGACTCCTCGTGTCTCCCGGTGTGTGACTCCCCGAGTCTCCCCGTGTGTGACTCCCCGTGTCTCCCTGTGTGTGACTCCCCGTGTCTCCCCATGTGTGTCTCCCCGTGTCTCCCCGTGTGTGACTCCCCGTGTCTCCCCGTGTGTGACTCCCCGTGTCTCCCCGTGTGTGACTCCCCGTGTCTCCCCGTGTGTGTCTCCCCTTGTCTCCCCGTGTGTGACTCCCCGTGTCTCCCCGTGTGTGACTCCCCGTGTCTCCCCGTGTGTGACTCCCCGTGTCTCCCCGTGTGTGACTCCCCGTGTGTGTCTCCCCGTGTCTCCCTGTGTGTGACTCCCCGTGTCTCCCCATGTGTGTCTCCCCGTGTCTCCCCGTGTGTGACTCCCCGTGGCTCCCCGTGTGTGACTCCCCGTGTCTCCCTGTGTGTGACTCCCCGTGTCTCCCCGTGTGTGACTCCCCGTGTCACCCAGTGACTCCCCATGTCTCCCTGTGTGTGACTCCCCGTGTCTCCCTGTGTGTGACTCCCCGTGTCTCCCCGTGTGTGACTCCCCGTGTCTCCCAGTGACTCCCCGTGTCTCCCCGTGTGTGACACCCCATGTGTGACTCCCCGTGTCTCCCCGTGTGTGACTCTCCGTGTCTCCCTGTGTGTGACTCCCCGTGTCTCCCAGTGACTCCCCGTGTCTCCCTGTGTGTGACTCCCCGTGTCAGGCTCCCAGTGACTCTCCCGTGCTCGTGTGACTCCCCCTGTCTCCCTGTGTGTGACTCCCGCTGTCTCCCTGTGTCTGACTCCCCGTGTCTCCCCATTTTGTGACTCCCCGTGTCTCTATGTGTGTGACTCCCCGTGTCGCCCCGTTTGTGACTCCCCGTGTCTCTCTGTGTGTGACTCCCCGTGTCTCCCCGTGTGTGATTCCCCGTGTCTTCCCGTGTGTGACTCCCCGTGTCTCCCAGTGACTCCCCGTGTCTCCCTGTGTGTGACTCCTCGTGTCTCCTCGTGTGTGACTCCCCGTGTCTCCCAGTGACTCCCTGTGTATGACTCCCCGTGTCTCCCTGTGTGTGACTCCCCGTGTCTCCCAGTGACTCCCCGTGTCTCCCTGTGTGAGACTCCCCGTGTCTCCCCGTGTGTGACTCCCCGTGTGTGACTCCCTGTGTCTCCCCGTGTGTGACTCCCCGTGTCTCCCCGTGTGTGGCTCCCTGTGTCTCCCCGTGTCTCCCTGTGTGTGACTCCCCGTGTCTCCCCGTGTGTGACTCCCCGTGTCTCCCCGTGTCTCCCCGTGTGTGACTCCCCGTGTGTGACTCCCCGTGTCTCCCCGTGTGTGACTCCCCGTGTCTCCCTGTGTGTGACTCCCCGTGTCTCCCCGTGTGTGACTCCCCGTGTGTGTCTCCCCGTATCTCCCCGTGTGTGACTCCCCGTGTCTCCCAGTGACTACCCGTGTCTCCCCGTGTGTGACTCCCCCTGTCTCCCAGTGACTCCCCGTGTCTCCCTGTGTGTGACTCCCCCTGTCTCCCCGTATGTGACTCCCCGTGTCTTCCCGTGTGTGTCTCCCAGTGACTCCCCGTGTCTCCTCGTGTGTGACTCCCCGTGTCTCCTCGTGTGTGACTCCCCATGTCTCCTCGTGTGTGACTCCCCGTGTCTCCCCGTGTGTGACTCCCCGTGTCTCCCTGTGTGTGACTCCCCGTGTCTCCCCATGTGTGACTCCCCGTGTCTTCCCGTGCGTGACTCCCCGTGTCTCCCAGTGACTCCCCGTGTCTCCCTGTGTGTGACTCCTCGTGTCTCCCTGTGTGTGACTCCCCGTATCTCTTCGTGTGTGACTCCCCGTGTCTCCCCGTGTATGACTCCCCGTGTCTCCCCGTGTGTGACTCCCCGTGCATCCCCGTGTGTGACTCCCCGTGTCTCCCTGTGTGTGACTCCCCGTATCTCCTCGTGTGTGACTCCCCGTGTCTCCCTGTGTGTGACTCCCCGTGTCTCCCCGTGTGTGACTCCCCGTGTCTCCCCGTGTGTGACTCCCCGTGTCTCCCGGTGTGTGACTCCCCGTATCTCCTCGTGTGTGACTCCCCGTGTCTCCCTGTGTGTGACTCCCCGTGTCTCCCTGTGTGTGACTCCCCGTGTCTCCCCATGTGTGACTCCCCGTGTCTTCCCGTGCGTGACTCCCCGTGTCTCCCAGTGACTCCCCGTGTCTCCCTGTGTGTGACTCCTCGTGTCTCCCTGTGTGTGACTCCCCGTATCTCTTCGTGTGTGACTCCCCGTGTCTCCCCGTGTATGACTCCCCGTGTCTCCCCGTGTGTGACTCCCCGTGCATCCCCGTGTGTGACTCCCCGTGTCTCCCTGTGTGTGACTCCCCGTATCTCCTCGTGTGTGACTCCCCGTGTCTCCCTGTGTGTGACTCCCCGTGTCTCCCCGTGTGTGACTCCCCGTGTCTCCCCGTGTGTGACTCCCCGTGTCTCCCGGTGTGTGACTCCCCGTATCTCCTCGTGTGTGACTCCCCGTGTCTCCCTGTGTGTGACTCCCCGTGTCTCCCCGTGTGTGACTCCCCGTGTCTCCCCGTGTGTGACTCCCCGTGTCTCCCGGTGTGTGACTCCCCGTGTCTCCCCGTGTGTGGCTCCCTGTGTCTCCCCGTGTCTCCCTGTGTGTGACTCCCCGTGTCTCCCCGTGTGTGACTCCCTGTGTGTGACTCCCCGTGTCTCCCAGTGACTCCCCGTGTGTGATTCTCCGTGTCTCCCTGTGTGTGACTCCCCGTGTCTCCCAGTGACTCCCACTTGTCTCCCTGTGTGTGACTCCCTGTGTCTCCCAGTGACTCGCCGTGTCTCCCAGTGACTCCCCGTGTCTCCCTGTGTGTGACTCCCCCTGTCTCCCTGTGTGTGACTCCCCGTGTCTCCCTGTGTGTGACTCCCCGTGTCTCCCCGTGTGTGACTCCTCGTGTCTCCTTGTGTGTGACACCCCGTGTCTCCCTGTGTGTGACTCCCCGTGTCTCCTCTTGTGTGACTCACCGTGTCTCCCCGTGTGTGTCTCCCCGTGTGTGACTCTCCGTGTCTCCCTGTGTGTGACTCCCCGTGTCTCCCTGTGTGTGACTCCCCATGTCTCCCCGTGTGTGTCTCCCCGTGTCTCCCAGTGACTCCCCGTGTCTCCCCGTGTTTGTCTCCCCGTGTCTCCCAGTGACTCCCCATGTCTCCCTGTGTGTGACTCCCCGTGTCTCCCCGTGTGTGACTCCCCGTGTCTCCCCGTGTGTGACTCCCCGTGTCTCCCCGTGTGTGACTCCCCGTGTCTCCCAGTGACACCCCGTGTCTCCCTGTGTGTGACTCCCCGTGTGTGACTCCCCGTGTCTCCCTGTGTGTGACTCCCCGTGTCTCCCAGTGACTCCCCGTGTATGACTCCCCGTGTCTCCCTGTGTGTGACTCCCAGTGTCTCCCAGTGACTCCCCGTGTCTCCCTGTGTGAGACTCCCCGTGTCTCCCCGTGTGTGACTCCCCGTGTGTGACTCCCCGTGTCTCCCCGTGTGTGACTCCCCGTGTCTCCCCGTGTGTGGCTCCCTGTGTCTCCCCGTGTCTCCCTGTGTGTGACTCCCCGTGTCTCCCCGTGTGTGACTCCCCGTGTCTCCCCGTGTCTCCCCGTGTGTGACTCCCCGTGTGTGACTCCCCGTGTCTCCCCGTGTGTGACTCCCCGTGTCTCCCTGTGTGTGACTCCCCGTGTCTCCCCGTGTGTGACTCCCCGTGTCTCCCCGTGTGTGACTCCCCGTGTCTCCCAGTGACTACCCGTGTCTCCCCGTGTGTGACTCCCCGTGTCTCCCAGTGACTCCCCGTGTCTCCCTGTGTGTGACTCCCCCTGTCTCCCAGTGACTCCCCGTGTCTCCCTGTGTGTGACTCCCCCTGTCTCCCTGTGTGTGACTCCCGCTGTCTCCCTGTGTCTGACTCCCCGTGTCTCCCCATTTGTGACTCCCCGTGTCTCTATGTGTGTGACTCCCCGTGTCTCCCCGTTTGTGACTCCCGTGTCTCTCTGTGTGTGACTCCCCGTGTCTCCCCGTGTGTGATTCCCCGTGTCTTCCCGTGTGTGACTCCCCGTGTCTCCCAGTGACTCCCCGTGTCTCCCTGTGTGTGACTCCTCGTGTCTCCTCGTGTGTGACTCCCCGTGTCTCCCTGTGTGTGACTCCCCGTGTCTCCTTCTGTGTGACTCCCCGTGTCTCCCCGTGTCTCCCTGTGTGTGACTCCCCGTGTCCCCCTGTGTGTGACTCCCCGTGTCTCCCCGTGTGTGAATCCCCGTGTCTTCCCGTGTGTGACTCCCCGTGTCTCCCAGTGTTGACTCCTCGTGTCTCCCTGTGTGTGACTCCCCGTGTGTGACTCCCCGTGTCTCCCTGTGTGTGACTCCCCGTTTCTCCCCATGTGTGTCTCCCCGTGTGTGACTCCCCGTGTCTCCCGGTGATGCCCCGTGTCTCCCTGTGTGTGACTCCCCGTGTCTCCCCGTGTGTGACTCCCCGTGACTCCCAGTGACTACCCGTGTCTCCCCGTGTGTGACTCCCCGTGTCTCCCAGTGACTCCCCGTGTCTCCCTGTGTGTGACTCCCCCTGTCTCCCAGTGACTCCCCGTGTCTCCCTGTGTGTGACTCCCCCTGTCTCCCAGTGACTCCCCGTGTCTCCTCGTGTGTGACTCCCCGTGTCTCCTCGTGTGTGACTCCCCATGTCTCCCCGTGTGTGACTCCCCGTGTCTCCCCGTGTGTGACTCCCCGTGTCTCCCAGTGACACCCCGTGTCGCCCTGTGTGTGACTCCCCGTGTCTCCCAGTGACTCCCCGTGTATGACTCCCCGTGTCTCCCTGTGTGTGACTCCCCGTGTCTCCCAGTGACTCCCCGTGTCTCCCTGTGTGAGACTCCCCGTGTCTCCCCGTGTGTGACTCCCCGTGTGTGACTCCCTGTGTCTCCCCGTGTGTGACTCCCCGTGTCTCCCCGTGTGTGGCTCCCTGTGTCTCCCCGTGTCTCCCTGTGTGTGACTCCCCGTGTCTCCCCGTGTGTGACTCCCCGTGTCTCCCCGTGTCTCCCCGTGTGTGACTCCCCGTGTGTGACTCCCCGTGTCTCCCCGTGTGTGACTCCCCGTGTCTCCCTGTGTGTGACTCCCCGTGTCTCCCAGTGACTACCCGTGTCTCCCCGTGTGTGACTCCCCGTGTGTGTCTCCCCGTATCTCCCCGTGTGTGACTCCCCGTGTCTCCCAGTGACTACCCGTGTCTCCCCGTGTGTGACTCCCCCTGTCTCCCAGTGACTCCCCGTGTCTCCCTGTGTGTGACTCCCCCTGTCTCCCCGTGTGTGACTCCCCGTGTCTTCCCGTGTGTGTCTCCCAGTGACTCCCCGTGTCTCCTCGTGTGTGACTCCCCGTGTCTCCTCGTGTGTGACTCCCCATGTCTCCTCGTGTGTGACTCCCCGTGTCTCCCCGTGTGTGACTCCCCGTGTCTCCCTGTGTGTGACTCCCCGTGTCTCCCCATGTGTGACTCCCCGTGTCTTCCCGTGCGTGACTCCCCGTGTCTCCCAGTGACTCCCCGTGTCTCCCTGTGTGTCACTCCTCGTGTCTCCCTGTGTGTGACTCCCCGTATCTCTTCGTGTGTGACTCCCCGTGTCTCCCCGTGTATGACTCCCCGTGTCTCCCCGTGTGTGACTCCCCGTGTCTCCCTGTGTGTGACTCCCCGTATCTCCCCGTGTGTGACTCCCCGTGTCTCCCTGTGTGTGACTCCCCGTATCTCCTCGTGTGTGACTCCCCGTGTCTCCCTGTGTGTGACTCCCCGTGTCTCCCCGTGTGTGACTCCCCGTGTCTCCCCGTGTGTGACTCCCCGTGTCTCCCGGTGTGTGACTCCTCATGTCTCCCGGTGTGTGACTCCCCGTGTCTCCCGGTGTGTGACTCCCCGTGTCTCCTGGTGTGTGACTCCCCGTGTCTCCCGGTGTGTGATTCCCCGTGTCTTCCCGTGTGTGACTCCCCGTGTCTCCCAGTGACTCCCCGTGTCTCCCTGTGTGTGACTCCTCGTGTCTCCTCGTGTGTGACTCCCCGTGTCTCCCTGTGTGTGACTCCCCGTGTCTCCTTCTGTGTGACTCCCCGTGTCTCCCCGTGTCTCCCTGTGTGTGACTCCCCGTGTCCCCCTGTGTGTGACTCCCCGTGTCTCCCCGTGTGTGAATCCCCGTGTCTTCCCGTGTGTGACTCCCCGTGTCTCCCAGTGTTGACTCCTCGTGTCTCCCTGTGTGTGACTCCCCGTGTGTGACTCCCCGTGTCTCCCTGTGTGTGACTCCCCGTTTCTCCCCATGTGTGTCTCCCCGTGTGTGACTCCCCGTGTCTCCCGGTGATGCCCCGTGTCTCCCTGTGTGTGACTCCCCGTGTCTCCCCGTGTGTGACTCCCCGTGACTCCCAGTGACTACCCGTGTCTCCCCGTGTGTGACTCCCCGTGTCTCCCAGTGACTCCCCGTGTCTCCCTGTGTGTGACTCCCCCTGTCTCCCAGTGACTCCCCGTGTCTCCCTGTGTGTGACTCCCCCTGTCTCCCAGTGACTCCCCGTGTCTCCTCGTGTGTGACTCCCCGTGTCTCCTCGTGTGTGACTCCCCATGTCTCCCCGTGTGTGACTCCCCGTGTCTCCCCGTGTGTGACTCCCCGTGTCTCCCAGTGACACCCCGTGTCGCCCTGTGTGTGACTCCCCGTGTCTCCCAGTGACTCCCCGTGTATGACTCCCCGTGTCTCCCTGTGTGTGACTCCCCGTGTCTCCCAGTGACTCCCCGTGTCTCCCTGTGTGAGACTCCCCGTGTCTCCCCGTGTGTGACTCCCCGTGTGTGACTCCCTGTGTCTCCCCGTGTGTGACTCCCCGTGTCTCCCCGTGTGTGGCTCCCTGTGTCTCCCCGTGTCTCCCTGTGTGTGACTCCCCGTGTCTCCCCGTGTGTGACTCCCCGTGTCTCCCCGTGTCTCCCCGTGTGTGACTCCCCGTGTGTGACTCCCCGTGTCTCCCCGTGTGTGACTCCCCGTGTCTCCCTGTGTGTGACTCCCCGTGTCTTCCAGTGACTACCCGTGTCTCCCCGTGTGTGACTCCCCGTGTGTGTCTCCCCGTATCTCCCCGTGTGTGACTCCCCGTGTCTCCCAGTGACTACCCGTGTCTCCCCGTGTGTGACTCCCCCTGTCTCCCAGTGACTCCCCGTGTCTCCCTGTGTGTGACTCCCCCTGTCTCCCCGTGTGTGACTCCCCGTGTCTTCCCGTGTGTGTCTCCCAGTGACTCCCCGTGTCTCCTCGTGTGTGACTCCCCGTGTCTCCTCGTGTGTGACTCCCCATGTCTCCTCGTGTGTGACTCCCCGTGTCTCCCCGTGTGTGACTCCCCGTGTCTCCCTGTGTGTGACTCCCCGTGTCTCCCCATGTGTGACTCCCCGTGTCTTCCCGTGCGTGACTCCCCGTGTCTCCCAGTGACTCCCCGTGTCTCCCTGTGTGTCACTCCTCGTGTCTCCCTGTGTGTGACTCCCCGTATCTCTTCGTGTGTGACTCCCCGTGTCTCCCCGTGTATGACTCCCCGTGTCTCCCCGTGTGTGACTCCCCGTGTCTCCCTGTGTGTGACTCCCCGTATCTCCCCGTGTGTGACTCCCCGTGTCTCCCTGTGTGTGACTCCCCGTATCTCCTCGTGTGTGACTCCCCGTGTCTCCCTGTGTGTGACTCCCCGTGTCTCCCCGTGTGTGACTCCCCGTGTCTCCCCGTGTGTGACTCCCCGTGTCTCCCGGTGTGTGACTCCTCATGTCTCCCGGTGTGTGACTCCCCGTGTCTCCCGGTGTGTGACTCCCCGTGTCTCCTGGTGTGTGACTCCTCGTGTCTCCCGGTGTGTGACTCCCCGAGTCTCCCCGTGTGTGACTCCCCGTGTCTCCCTGTGTGTGACTCCCCGTGTCTCCCCATGTGTGTCTCCCCGTGTCTCCCCGTGTGTGACTCCCCGTGTCTCCCCGTGTGTGACTCCCCGTGTCTCCCCGTGTGTGACTCCCCGTGTCTCCCCATGTGTGTCTCCCCTTGTCTCCCCGTGTGTGACTCCCCGTGTCTCCCCGTGTGTGACTCCCCGTGTCTCCCCGTGTGTGACTCCCCGTGTCTCCCCGTGTGTGACTCCCCGTGTGTGTCTCCCCGTGTCTCCCTGTGTGTGACTCCCCGTGTCTCCCCATGTGTGTCTCCCCGTGTCTCCCCGTGTGTGACTCCCCGTGGCTCCCCGTGTGTGACTCCCCGTGTCTCCCTGTGTGTGACTCCCCGTGTCTCCCCGTGTGTGACTCCCCGTGTCACCCAGTGACTCCCCATGTATCCCTGTGTGTGACTCCCCGTGTCTCCCTGTGTGTGACTCCCCGTGTCTCCCCGTGTGTGACTCCCCGTGTCTCCCAGTGACTCCCCGTGTCTCCCCGTGTGTGACACCCCATGTGTGACTCCCCGTGTCTCCCCGTGTGTGACTCTCCGTGTCTCCCTGTGTGTGACTCCCCGTGTCTCCCAGTGACTCCCCGTGTCTCCCTGTGTGTGACTCCCCGTGTCTCCCAGTGACTCCCCGTGTCTCGCTGTGTGTGACTCCCCCTGTCTCCCTGTGTGTGACTCCCGCTGTCTCCCTGTGTCTGACTCCCCGTGTCTCCCCATTTGTGACTCCCCGTGTCTCTATGTGTGTGACTCCCCGTGTCTCCCCGTTTGTGACTCCCCGTGTCTCTCTGTGTGTGACTCCCCGTGTCTCCCCGTGTGTGATTCCCCGTGTCTTCCCGTGTGTGACTCCCCGTGTCTCCCAGTGACTCCCCGTGTCTCCCTGTGTGTGACTCCTCGTGTCTCCTCGTGTGTGACTCCCCGTGTCTCCCAGTGACTCCCTGTGTATGACTCCCCGTGTCTCCCTGTGTGTGACTCCCCGTGTCTCCCAGTGACTCCCCGTGTCTCCCTGTGTGAGACTCCCCGTGTCTCCCCGTGTGTGACTCCCCGTGTGTGACTCCCTGTGTCTCCCCGTGTGTGACTCCCCGTGTCTCCCCGTGTGTGGCTCCCTGTGTCTCCCCGTGTCTCCCCGTGTGTGACTCCCCGTGTCTCCCCGTGTGTGACTCCCCGTGTCTCCCGGTGTGTGACTCCTCATGTCTCCCGGTGTGTGACTCCCCGTGTCTCCCGGTGTGTGACTCCCCGTGTCTCCTGGTGTGTGACTCCTCGTGTCTCCCGGTGTGTGACTCCCCGAGTCTCCCCGTGTGTGACTCCCCGTGTCTCCCTGTGTGTGACTCCCCGTGTCTCCCCATGTGTGTCTCCCCGTGTCTCCCCGTGTGTGACTCCCCGTGTCTCCCCGTGTGTGACTCCCCGTGTCTCCCCGTGTGTGACTCCCCGTGTCTCCCCATGTGTGTCTCCCCTTGTCTCCCCGTGTGTGACTCCCCGTGTCTCCCCGTGTGTGACTCCCCGTGTCTCCCCGTGTGTGACTCCCCGTGTCTCCCCGTGTGTGACTCCCCGTGTGTGTCTCCCCGTGTCTCCCTGTGTGTGACTCCCCGTGTCTCCCCATGTGTGTCTCCCCGTGTCTCCCCGTGTGTGACTCCCCGTGGCTCCCCGTGTGTGACTCCCCGTGTCTCCCTGTGTGTGACTCCCCGTGTCTCCCCGTGTGTGACTCCCCGTGTCACCCAGTGACTCCCCATGTCTCCCTGTGTGTGACTCCCCGTGTCTCCCTGTGTGTGACTCCCCGTGTCTCCCCGTGTGTGACTCCCCGTGTCTCCCAGTGACTCCCCGTGTCTCCCCGTGTGTGACACCCCATGTGTGACTCCCCGTGTCTCCCCGTGTGTGACTCTCCGTGTCTCCCTGTGTGTGACTCCCCGTGTCTCCCAGTGACTCCCCGTGTCTCCCTGTGTGTGACTCCCCGTGTCTCCCAGTGACTCCCCGTGTCTCGCTGTGTGTGACTCCCCCTGTCTCCCTGTGTGTGACTCCCGCTGTCTCCCTGTGTCTGACTCCCCGTGTCTCCCCATTTGTGACTCCCCGTGTCTCTATGTGTGTGACTCCCCGTGTCTCCCCGTTTGTGACTCCCCGTGTCTCTCTGTGTGTGACTCCCCGTGTCTCCCCGTGTGTGATTCCCCGTGTCTTCCCGTGTGTGACTCCCCGTGTCTCCCAGTGACTCCCCGTGTCTCCCTGTGTGTGACTCCTCGTGTCTCCTCGTGTGTGACTCCCCGTGTCTCCCAGTGACTCCCTGTGTATGACTCCCCGTGTCTCCCTGTGTGTGACTCCCCGTGTCTCCCAGTGACTCCCCGTGTCTCCCTGTGTGAGACTCCCCGTGTCTCCCCGTGTGTGACTCCCCGTGTGTGACTCCCTGTGTCTCCCCGTGTGTGACTCCCCGTGTCTCCCCGTGTGTGGCTCCCTGTGTCTCCCCGTGTCTCCCTGTGTGTGACTCCCCGTGTCTCCCCGTGTGTGACTCCCCGTGTCTCCCCGTGTCTCCCCGTGTGTGACTCCCCGTGTGTGACTCCCCGTGTCTCCCCGTGTGTGACTCCCCGTGTCTCCCTGTGTGTGACTCCCCGTGTCTCCCCGTGTGTGACTCCCCGTGTGTGTCTCCCCGTATCTCCCCGTGTGTGACTCCCCGTGTCTCCCAGTGACTACCCGTGTCTCCCCGTGTGTGACTCCCCCTGTCTCCCAGTGACTCCCCGTGTCTCCCTGTGTGTGACTCCCCCTGTCTCCCCGTATGTGACTCCCCGTGTCTTCCCGTGTGTGTCTCCCAGTGACTCCCCGTGTCTCCTCGTGTGTGACTCCCCGTGTCTCCTCGTGTGTGACTCCCCATGTCTCCTCGTGTGTGACTCCCCGTGTCTCCCCGTGTGTGACTCCCCGTGTCTCCCTGTGTGTGACTCCCCGTGTCTCCCCATGTGTGACTCCCCGTGTCTTCCCGTGCGTGACTCCCCGTGTCTCCCAGTGACTCCCCGTGTCTCCCTGTGTGTGACTCCTCGTGTCTCCCTGTGTGTGACTCCCCGTATCTCTTCGTGTGTGACTCCCCGTGTCTCCCCGTGTATGACTCCCCGTGTCTCCCCGTGTGTGACTCCCCGTGCATCCCCGTGTGTGACTCCCCGTGTCTCCCTGTGGGTGACTCCCCGTATCTCCTCGTGTGTGACTCCCCGTGTCTCCCTGTGTGTGACTCCCCGTGTCTCCCCGTGTGTGACTCCCCGTGTCTCCCCGTGTGTGACTCCCCGTGTCTCCCGGTGTGTGACTCCCCGTATCTCCTCGTGTGTGACTCCCCGTGTCTCCCTGTGTGTGACTCCCCGTGTCTCCCCGTGTGTGACTCCCCGTGTCTCCCCGTGTGTGACTCCCCGTGTCTCCCGGTGTGTGACTCCTCATGTCTCCCGGTGTGTGACTCACCGTGTCTCCCGGTGTGTGACTCCCCGTGTCTCCTGGTGTGTGACTCCTCGTGTCTCCCGGTGTGTGACTCCCCGAGTCTCCCCGTGTGTGACTCCCCGTGTCTCCCTGTGTGTGACTCCCCGTGTCTCCCCATGTGTGTCTCCCCGTGTCTCCCCGTGTGTGACTCCCCGTGTCTCCCCGTGTGTGACTCCCCGTGTCTCCCCGTGTGTGACTCCCCGTGTCTCCCCGTGTGTGTCTCCCCTTGTCTCCCCGTGTGTGACTCCCCGTGTCTCCCCGTGTGTGACTCCCCGTGTCTCCCCGTGTGTGACTCCCCGTGTCTCCCCGTGTGTGACTCCCCGTGTGTGTCTCCCCGTGTCTCCCTGTGTGTGACTCCCCGTGTCTCCCCATGTGTGTCTCCCCGTGTCTCCCCGTGTGTGACTCCCCGTGGCTCCCCGTGTGTGACTCCCCGTGTCTCCCCGTGTGTGACTCTCCGTGTCTCCCTGTGTGTGACTCCCCGTGTCTCCCAGTGACTCCCCGTGTCTCCCTGTGTGTGACTCCCCGTGTCTCCCAGTGACTCCCCGTGTCTCGCTGTGTGTGACTCCCCCTGTCTCCCTGTGTGTGACTCCCGCTGTCTCCCTGTGTCTGACTCCCCGTGTCTCCCCATTTGTGACTCCCCGTGTCTCTATGTGTGTGACTCCCCGTGTCTCCCCGTTTGTGACTCCCCGTGTCTCTCTGTGTGTGACTCCCCGTGTCTCCCCGTGTGTGATTCCCCGTGTCTTCCCGTGTGTGACTCCCCGTGTCTCCCAGTGACTCCCCGTGTCACCCTGTGTGTGACTCCTCGTGTCTCCTCGTGTGTGACTCCCCGTGTCTCCCAGTGACTCCCTGTGTATGACTCCCCGTGTCTCCCTGTGTGTGACTCCCCGTGTCTCCCAGTGACTCCCCGTGTCTCCCTGTGTGAGACTCCCCGTGTCTCCCCGTGTGTGACTCCCCGTGTGTGACTCCCTGTGTCTCCCCGTGTGTGACTCCCCGTGTCTCCCCGTGTGTGGCTCCCTGTGTCTCCCCGTGTCTCCCTGTGTGTGACTCCCCGTGTCTCCCCGTGTGTGACTCCCCGTGTCTCCCCGTGTCTCCCCGTGTGTGACTCCCCGTGTGTGACTCCCCGTGTCTCCCCGTGTGTGACTCCCCGTGTCTCCCTGTGTGTGACTCCCCGTGTCTCCACGTGTGTGACTCCCCGTGTGTGTCTCCCCGTATCTCCCCGTGTGTGACTCCCCGTGTCTCCCAGTGACTACCCGTGTCTCCCCGTGTGTGACTCCCCCTGTCTCCCAGTGACTACCCGTGTCTCCCCGTGTGTGACTCCCCCTGTCTCCCAGTGACTCCCCGTGTCTCCCTGTGTGTGACTCCCCCTGTCTCCCCGTATGTGACTCCCCGTGTCTTCCCGTGTGTGTCTCCCAGTGACTCCCCGTGTCTCCTCGTGTGTGACTCCCCGTGTCTCCTCGTGTGTGACTCCCCATGTCTCCTCGTGTGTGACTCCCCGTGTCTCCCCGTGTGTGACTCCCCGTGTCTCCCTGTGTGTGACTCCCCGTGTCTCCCCATGTGTGACTCCCCGTGTCTTCCCGTGCGTGACTCCCCGTGTCTCCCAGTGACTCCCCGTGTCTCCCTGTGTGTGACTCCTCGTGTCTCCCTGTGTGTGACTCCCCGTATCTCTTCGTGTGTGACTCCCCGTGTCTCCCCGTGTATGACTCCCCATGTCTCCCCGTGTGTGACTCCCCGTGCATCCCCGTGTGTGACTCCCCGTGTCTCCCTGTGGGTGACTCCCCGTATCTCCTCGTGTGTGACTCCCCGTGTCTCCCTGTGTGTGACTCCCCGTGTCTCCCCGTGTGTGACTCCCCGTGTCTCCCCGTGTGTGACTCCCCGTGTCTCCCGGTGTGTGACTCCCCGTATCTCCTCGTGTGTGACTCCCCGTGTCTCCCTGTGTGTGACTCCCCGTGTCTCCCCGTGTGTGACTCCCCGTGTCTCCCCGTGTGTGACTCCCCGTGTCTCCCGGTGTGTGACTCCTCATGTCTCCCGGTGTGTGACTCCCCGTGTCTCCCGGTGTGTGACTCCCCGTGTCTCCTGGTGTGTGACTCCTCGTGTCTCCCGGTGTGTGACTCCCCGAGTCTCCCCGTGTGTGACTCCCCGTGTCTCCCTGTGTGTGACTCCCCGTGTCTCCCCATGTGTGTCTCCCCGTGTCTCCCCGTGTGTGACTCCCCGTGTCTCCCCGTGTGTGACTCCCCGTGTCTCCCCGTGTGTGACTCCCCGTGTCTCCCCGTGTGTGTCTCCCCTTGTCTCCCCGTGTGTGACTCCCCGTGTCTCCCCGTGTGTGACTCCCCGTGTCTCCCCGTGTGTGACTCCCCGTGTCTCCCCGTGTGTGACTCCCCGTGTGTGTCTCCCCGTGTCTCCCTGTGTGTGACTCCCCGTGTCTCCCCATGTGTGTCTCCCCGTGTCTCCCCGTGTGTGACTCCCCGTGGCTCCCCGTGTGTGACTCCCCGTGTCTCCCTGTGTGTGACTCCCCGTGTCTCCCCGTGTGTGACTCCCCGTGTCACCCAGTGACTCCCCATGTCTCCCTGTGTGTGACTCCCCGTGTCTCCCTGTGTGTGACTCCCCGTGTCTCCCCGTGTGTGACTCCCCGTGTCTCCCAGTGACTCCCCGTGTCTCCGCGTGTGTGACACCCCATGTGTGACTCCCCGTGTCTCCCCGTGTGTGACTCTCCGTGTCTCCCTGTGTGTGACTCCCCGTGTCTCCCAGTGACTCCCCGTGTCTCCCTGTGTGTGACTCCCCGTGTCTCCCAGTGACTCCCCGTGTCTCGTTGTGTGTGACTCCCCCTGTCTCCCTGTGTGTGACTCCCGCTGTCTCCCTGTGTCTGACTCCCCGTGTCTCCCCATTTGTGACTCCCCGTGTCTCTATGTGTGTGACTCCCCGTGTCTCCCCGTTTGTGACTCCCCGTGTCTCTCTGTGTGTGACTCCCCGTGTCTCCCCGTGTGTGATTCCCCGTGTCTTCCCGTGTGTGACTCCCCGTGTCTCCCAGTGACTCCCCGTGTCTCCCTGTGTGTGACTCCTCGTGTCTCCTCGTGTGTGACTCCCCGTGTCTCCCTGTGTGTGACTCCCCGTGTCTCCTTCTGTGTGACTCCCCGTGTCTCCCCGTGTCTCCCTGTGTGTGACTCCCCGTGTCCCCCTGTGTGTGACTCCCCGTGTCTCCCCGTGTGTGAATCCCCGTGTCTTCCCGTGTGTGACTCCCCGTGTCTCCCAGTGTTGACTCCTCGTGTCTCCCTGTGTGTGACTCCCCGTGTGTGACTCCCCGTGTCTCCCTGTGTGTGACTCCCCGTTTCTCCCCATGTGTGTCTCCCCGTGTGTGACTCCCCGTGTCTCCCGGTGATGCCCCGTGTCTCCCTGTGTGTGACTCCCCGTGTCTCCCCGTGTGTGACTCCCCGTGACTCCCAGTGACTACCCGTGTCTCCCCGTGTGTGACTCCCCGTGTCTCCCAGTGACTCCCCGTGTCTCCCTGTGTGTGACTCCCCCTGTCTCCCAGTGACTCCCCGTGTCTCCCTGTGTGTGACTCCCCCTGTCTCCCAGTGACTCCCCGTGTCTCCTCGTGTGTGACTCCCCATGTCTCCTCGTGTGTGACTCCCCATGTCTCCTCGTGTGTGACTCCCCGTGTCTCCCCGTGTGTGACTCCCCGTGTCTCCCTGTGTGTGACTCCCCGTGTCTCCCCATGTGTGACTCCCCGTGTCTTCCCGTGCGTGACTCCCCGTGTCTCCCAGTGACTCCCCGTGTCTCCCTTTGTGTGACTCCTCGTGTCTCCCTGTGTGTGACTCCCCGTATCTCTTCGTGTGTGACTCCCCGTGTCTCCCCGTGTATGACTCCCCGTGTCTCCCCGTGTGTGACTCCCCGTGCATCCCCGTGTGTGACTCCCCGTGTCTCCCTGTGTGTGACTCCCCGTATCTCCTCGTGTGTGACTCCCCGTGTCTCCCTGTGTGTGACTCCCCGTGTCTCCCCGTGTGTGACTCCCCGTGTCTCCCCGTGTGTGACTCCCCGTGTCTCCCGGTGTGTGACTCCCCGTATCTCCTCGTGTGTGACTCCCCGTGTCTCCCTGTGTGTGACTCCCCGTGTCTCCCCGTGTGTGACTCCCCGTGTCTCCCCGTGTGTGACTCCCCGTGTCTCCCGGTGTGTGACTCCTCGTGTCTCCCGGTGTGTGACTCCCCGTGTCTCCCGGTGTGTGACTCCCCGTGTCTCCTGGTGTGTGACTCCTCGTGTCTCCCAGTGTGTGACTCCCCGAGTCTCCCCGTGTGTGACTCCCCGTGTCTCCCCGTGTGTGACTCCCCGTGTCTCCACATGTGTGTCTCCCCGTGTCTCCCCGTGTGTGACTCCCCGTGTCTCCCCGTGTGTGACTCCCCGTGTCTCCCCGTGTGTGACTCCCCGTGTCTCCCCGTGTGTGTCTCCCCTTGTCTCCCCGTGTGTGACTCCCCGTGTCTCCCCGTGTGTGACTCCCCGTGTCTCCCCGTGTGTGACTCCCCGTGTCTCCCCGTGTGTGACTCCCCGTGTGTGTCTCCCCGTGTCTCCCCGTGTGAGACTCCCCGTGTCTCCCCGTGTGTGTCTCCCCATGTCTCCCTGTGTGTGACTCCCCGTGTCTCCCCATGTGTGTCTCCCCGTGTCTCCCCGTGTGTGACTCCCCGTGGCTCCCCGTGTGTGACTCCCCGTGTCTCCCTGTGTGTGACTCCCCGTGTCTCCCCGTGTGTGACTCCCCGTGTCACCCAGTGACTCCCCATGTCTCCCTGTGTGTGACTCCCCGTGTCTCCCTGTGTGTGACTCCCCGTGTCTCCCCGTGTGTGACTCCCCGTGTCTCCCAGTGACTCCCTGTGTCTCCCCGTGTGTGACACCCCATGTGTGACTCCCCGTGTCTCCCCGTGTGTGACTCTCCGTGTCTCCCTGTGTGTGACTCCCCGTGTCTCCCAGTGACTCCCCGTGTCTCCCTGTGTGTGACTCCCCGTGTCTCCCAGTGACTCCCCGTGTCTCGCTGTGTGTGACTCCCCCTGTCTCCCTGTGTGTGACTCCCCCTGTCTCCCTGTGTCTGACTCCCCGTGTCTCCCCATTTGTGACTCCCCGTGTCTCTATGTGTGTGACTCCCCGTGTCTCCCCGTTTGTGACTACCCGTGTCTCTCTGTGTGTGACTCCCCGTGTCTCCCCGTGTGTGACTCCCCGTGTCTTCCCGTGTGTGACTCCCCGTGTCTCCCAGTGACTCCCCGTGTCTCCCTGTGTGTGACTCCTCGTGTCTCCTCGTGTGTGACTCCCCGTGTCTCCCTGTGTGTGACTCCCCGTGTCTCCTTGTGTGTGACTCCCCGTGTCTCCCCGTGTCTCCCTGTGTGTGACTCCCCGTGTCCCCCTGTGTGTGACTCCCCGTGTCTCCCCGTGTGTGAATCCCCGTGTCTTCCCGTGTGTGACTCCCCGTGTCTCCCAGTGTTGACTCCTCGTGTCTCCCTGTGTGTGACTCCCCGTGTGTGACTCCCCGTGTCTCCCTGTGTGTGACTCCCCGTGTCTCCCCATGTGTGTCTCCCCGTGTGTGACTCCCCGTGTCTCCCGGTGATGCCCCGTGTCTCCCTGTGTGTGACTCCCCGTGTCTCCCAGTGTGTGACTCCTCGTGTCTCCCTGTGTGTGACTCCCCGTGTCTCCCTGTGTGTGACTCCCCATGTGTGTCTCCCCGTGTCTCCCCGTGTGTGACTCCCCGTCTCTCCCCATGTGTGTCTCCCCGTGTCTCCCCATCTGTGACTCCCCGTGTCTCCCCGTGTGTGACTCCCCGTGTCTCCCCGTGTGTGACTCCCCGTGTCTCCCCGTGTGAGACTCCCCGTGTCTCCCCGTGTGTGTCTCCCCGTGTCTCCCCGTGTGTGACTGCCCGTGTCTCCCCATGTGTGTCTCCCCATGGCTCCCCGTGTGTGACTCCCCGTGTCTCCCTGTGTGTGACTCCCCGTGTCTCCCTGTGTGTGACTCCCCGTGTCTCCCCGTGTGAGACTCCCCGTGTCTCCCCGTGTGTGTCTCCCCGTGTCTCCCCGTGTGTGACTGCCCGTGTCTCCCCATGTGTGTCTCCCCATGGCTCCCCGTGTGTGACTCCCCGTGTCTCCCTGTGTGTGACTCCCCGTGTCTCCCTGTGTGTGACTCCTCGTGTCTCCTCGTGTGTGACTCCCCGTGTCTCCCCGTGTGTGACTCCCCGTGTCACCCAGTGACTCCCCATGTCTCCCTGTGTGTGACTCCCCGTGTCTCCCTGTGTGTGACTCCCCGTGTCTCCCCGTGTGTGACTCCCCGTGTCTCCCAGTGACTCCCCGTGTCTCCCCGTGTGTGACACCCCATGTGTGACTCCCCGTGTCTCCCCGTGTGTGACTCTCCGTGTCTCCCTGTGTGTGACTCCCCGTGTCTCCCAGTGACTCCCCGTGTCTCCCTGTGTGTGACTCCCCGTGTCTCCCAGTGACTCCCCGTGTCTCGTTGTGTGTGACTCCCCCTGTCTCCCTGTGTGTGACTCCCGCTGTCTCCCTGTGTCTGACTCCCCGTGTCTCCCCATTTGTGACTCCCCGTGTCTCTATGTGTGTGACTCCCCGTGTCTCCCCGTTTGTGACTCCCCGTGTCTCTCTGTGTGTGACTCCCCGTGTCTCCCCGTGTGTGATTCCCCGTGTCTTCCCGTGTGTGACTCCCCGTGTCTCCCAGTGACTCCCCGTGTCTCCCTGTGTGTGACTCCTCGTGTCTCCTCGTGTGTGACTCCCCGTGTCTCCCTGTGTGTGACTCCCCGTGTCTCCTTCTGTGTGACTCCCCGTGTCTCCCCGTGTCTCCCTGTGTGTGACTCCCCGTGTCCCCCTGTGTGTGACTCCCCGTGTCTCCCCGTGTGTGAATCCCCGTGTCTTCCCGTGTGTGACTCCCCGTGTCTCCCAGTGTTGACTCCTCGTGTCTCCCTGTGTGTGACTCCCCGTGTGTGACTCCCCGTGTCTCCCTGTGTGTGACTCCCCGTTTCTCCCCATGTGTGTCTCCCCGTGTGTGACTCCCCGTGTCTCCCGGTGATGCCCCGTGTCTCCCTGTGTGTGACTCCCCGTGTCTCCCCGTGTGTGACTCCCCGTGACTCCCAGTGACTACCCGTGTCTCCCCGTGTGTGACTCCCCGTGTCTCCCAGTGACTCCCCGTGTCTCCCTGTGTGTGACTCCCCCTGTCTCCCAGTGACTCCCCGTGTCTCCCTGTGTGTGACTCCCCCTGTCTCCCAGTGACTCCCCGTGTCTCCTCGTGTGTGACTCCCCATGTCTCCTCGTGTGTGACTCCCCATGTCTCCTCGTGTGTGACTCCCCGTGTCTCCCCGTGTGTGACTCCCCGTGTCTCCCTGTGTGTGACTCCCCGTGTCTCCCCATGTGTGACTCCCCGTGTCTTCCCGTGCGTGACTCCCCGTGTCTCCCAGTGACTCCCCGTGTCTCCCTTTGTGTGACTCCTCGTGTCTCCCTGTGTGTGACTCCCCGTATCTCTTCGTGTGTGACTCCCCGTGTCTCCCCGTGTATGACTCCCCGTGTCTCCCCGTGTGTGACTCCCCGTGCATCCCCGTGTGTGACTCCCCGTGTCTCCCTGTGTGTGACTCCCCGTATCTCCTCGTGTGTGACTCCCCGTGTCTCCCTGTGTGTGACTCCCCGTGTCTCCCCGTGTGTGACTCCCCGTGTCTCCCCGTGTGTGACTCCCCGTGTCTCCCGGTGTGTGACTCCCCGTATCTCCTCGTGTGTGACTCCCCGTGTCTCCCTGTGTGTGACTCCCCGTGTCTCCCCGTGTGTGACTCCCCGTGTCTCCCCGTGTGTGACTCCCCGTGTCTCCCGGTGTGTGACTCCTCGTGTCTCCCGGTGTGTGACTCCCCGTGTCTCCCGGTGTGTGACTCCCCGTGTCTCCTGGTGTGTGACTCCTCGTGTCTCCCAGTGTGTGACTCCCCGAGTCTCCCCGTGTGTGACTCCCCGTGTCTCCCCGTGTGTGACTCCCCGTGTCTCCCCATGTGTGTCTCCCCGTGTCTCCCCGTGTGTGACTCCCCGTGTCTCCCCGTGTGTGACTCCCCGTGTCTCCCCGTGTGTGACTCCCCGTGTCTCCCCGTGTGTGTCTCCCCTTGTCTCCCCGTGTGTGACTCCCCGTGTCTCCCCGTGTGTGACTCCCCGTGTCTCCCCGTGTGTGACTCCCCGTGTCTCCCCGTGTGTGACTCCCCGTGTGTGTCTCCCCGTGTCTCCCCGTGTGAGACTCCCCGTGTCTCCCCGTGTGTGTCTCCCCATGTCTCCCTGTGTGTGACTCCCCGTGTCTCCCCATGTGTGTCTCCCCGTGTCTCCCCGTGTGTGACTCCCCGTGGCTCCCCGTGTGTGACTCCCCGTGTCTCCCTGTGTGTGACTCCCCGTGTCTCCCCGTGTGTGACTCCCCGTGTCACCCAGTGACTCCCCATGTCTCCCTGTGTGTGACTCCCCGTGTCTCCCTGTGTGTGACTCCCCGTGTCTCCCCGTGTGTGACTCCCCGTGTCTCCCAGTGACTCCCTGTGTCTCCCCGTGTGTGACACCCCATGTGTGACTCCCCGTGTCTCCCCGTGTGTGACTCTCCGTGTCTCCCTGTGTGTGACTCCCCGTGTCTCCCAGTGACTCCCCGTGTCTCCCTGTGTGTGACTCCCCGTGTCTCCCAGTGACTCCCCGTGTCTCGCTGTGTGTGACTCCCCCTGTCTCCCTGTGTGTGACTCCCCCTGTCTCCCTGTGTCTGACTCCCCGTGTCTCCCCATTTGTGACTCCCCGTGTCTCTATGTGTGTGACTCCCCGTGTCTCCCCGTTTGTGACTACCCGTGTCTCTCTGTGTGTGACTCCCCGTGTCTCCCCGTGTGTGACTCCCCGTGTCTTCCCGTGTGTGACTCCCCGTGTCTCCCAGTGACTCCCCGTGTCTCCCTGTGTGTGACTCCTCGTGTCTCCTCGTGTGTGACTCCCCGTGTCTCCCTGTGTGTGACTCCCCGTGTCTCCTTGTGTGTGACTCCCCGTGTCTCCCCGTGTCTCCCTGTGTGTGACTCCCCGTGTCCCCCTGTGTGTGACTCCCCGTGTCTCCCCGTGTGTGAATCCCCGTGTCTTCCCGTGTGTGACTCCCCGTGTCTCCCAGTGTTGACTCCTCGTGTCTCCCTGTGTGTGACTCCCCGTGTGTGACTCCCCGTGTCTCCCTGTGTGTGACTCCCCGTGTCTCCCCATGTGTGTCTCCCCGTGTGTGACTCCCCGTGTCTCCCGGTGATGCCCCGTGTCTCCCTGTGTGTGACTCCCCGTGTCTCCCAGTGTGTGACTCCTCGTGTCTCCCTGTGTGTGACTCCCCGTGTCTCCCTGTGTGTGACTCCCCATGTGTGTCTCCCCGTGTCTCCCCGTGTGTGACTCCCCGTCTCTCCCCATGTGTGTCTCCCCGTGTCTCCCCATCTGTGACTCCCCGTGTCTCCCCGTGTGTGACTCCCCGTGTCTCCCCGTGTGTGACTCCCCGTGTCTCCCCGTGTGAGACTCCCCGTGTCTCCCCGTGTGTGTCTCCCCGTGTCTCCCCGTGTGTGACTGCCCGTGTCTCCCCATGTGTGTCTCCCCATGGCTCCCCGTGTGTGACTCCCCGTGTCTCCCTGTGTGTGACTCCCCGTGTCTCCCTGTGTGTGACTCCCCGTGTCTCCCCATGTGTGACTCACCGTGTCTCCCGGTGACGCCCCGTGTCTCCCTGTGTGCGACTCCCCGTGTCTCCCAGTGACTCCCCGTGTCTCCCTGTGTGTGACTCCCCCTGTCTCCCCGTGTGTGACTCCCCGTGTCTTCCCGCGTGTGTCTTCCCATGTGTGTCTTACGGTGTGTGACTCCCCGTGTGTGACTCCCCGTGTCTCCCTGTGTGTGACTCCCCGTGTCTCCCCGTGTGTGTCTCCCCGTGTCTCCCAGTGACTCCCCGTGTCTCCCTGTCTGTGACTCCCCGTGTCTCCCAGTGACTCCCCGTGTCTCCCTGTGTGAGACTCCCCGTGTCTCCCTGTGTGAGACTCCCCGTGTGTGACTCCCCGTGTCTCCCCGTGTGTGACTCCCCGTGTCTCCCCGTGTGTGACTCCCCGTGTCTCCCCGTGTGTGACTCCCCGTGTCTCCTCGTGTGTGACTCCCCGTGTCTCCCCGTGTCTCCCTGTGTGTGACTCCCCGTGTCTCCCCGTGTGTGACTCCTCGTGTCTCCCCGTGTGTGACTCCCCGTGTGTGACTCCCCGTGTGTGACTCCCCGTGTCTCCCTGTGTGTGACTCCCCGTGTCTCCCCGTGTGTGACTCCCCGTGTGTGACTCCCCGTATCTCCCCGTGTGTGACTCCCCGTGTCTCCCAGTGACTACCCGTGTCTCCCTGTGTGTGACTCCCCGTGTCTCCCAGTGACTCCCCGTGTCTCCCTGTGTGTGACTCCCCCGTCTCCCTGTGTGTGACTCCCCGTGTCTCCCCGTTTGTGACTCCCCGTGTCTCCCAGTGACTCCCCGTGTCTCCCTGTGTGTGACTCCCCCTGTCTCCCCGTGTGTGACTCCACGTGTCTTCCCGTGTGTGACTCCCCATGTCTCCCAGTGACTCCCCGTGTCTCCCTGTGTGTGACTACCCGTGTCTCCTCGTGTGTGACTCCCCGTGTGTGTCTCCTCGTGTGTGACTCCCCGTGTCTCCTCGTATGTGACTCCCCATGTCTCCCTGTGTGTGACTCCCCGTGTCTTCCCGTGTGTGACTCCCCGTGTCTCCCAGTGTGTCACTCCTCGTGTCTCCCTGTGTGTGACTCCCCGTGTCTCCCAGTGACTCCCCGTGTGTGTCACCCCGTGTGTGACTACCCGTGTATGATTCCCCGTGTCTCCCCGTGTGTGACTCCCCGTGTCTCCCAGTGACTCCCCGTGTGTGACTCTCCGTGTCTCCCTGTGTGTGATTCCCCGTGTCTCCCCGTGTGTGTCTCCCCGTGTGTGACTCTCCGTGTCTCCCTGTGTGTGACTCCCCGTGTCTCCCTGTGTGTGACTCCCCGTGTCTGCCCGTGTGTGACTCCCCGTGTGTGACTCTCCGTGTCTCCCTGTGTGTGACTCCCCGTGTCTCCCTGTGTGTGACTCTCCGTGTCTCCCTGTGTGTGACTCCCCGTGTCTCCCTGTGTGTGACTCCCCGTGTCTGCCCGTGTGTGTCTCCCCGTGTCTCCCAGTGACTCCCCGTGTCTCCCTGTGTGTGACTCCCCGTGTCTCCCCGTGTGTGACTCCCCGTGTCTCCCCGTGTGTGACTCCCCGTGTCTCCCAATGACACCCCGTGTCTCCCCGTGTGTGACTCCCCGTGTGTGACTCCCCGTGTCTCCCCGTGTCTCCCCGTGTGTGACTCCCCGTGTGTGACTCCCCGTGTCTCCCTGTGTGTGACTCCCCGTGTCTCCCTGTGTGTGACTCCCCGTGTCTCCCCGTGTGTGACTCCCCGTATCTCCCCGTGACTACCCGTGTCTCCCTGTGTGTGACTCCCCATGTCTCCCAGTGACTCCCCGTGTCTCCCTGTGTGTGACTCCCCCTGTCTCCCAGTGACTCCCCGTGTCTCCCTGTGTGTGAGTCCCCCTGTCTCCCCGTGTGTGACTCCCCGTGTCTCCCCGTGTGTGACTCCCCCTGTCTTCCCGTGTGTGTCTCCCAGTGACTCCCCGTGTCACCTCGTGTGTGACTCCCCGTGTCTCCTCGTGTGTGACGCCCCGTGTCTCCTCGTGTGTGACTCCCCGTGTCTCCCCATGTGTGACTCCCCGTGTCTCCCCATGTGTGACTACCCATGTCTTCCCGTGCGTGACTCCCCGTGTCTCCCAGTGACTCCCCGTGTCTCCCTGTGTGTGACTCCTCGTGTCTCCCTGTGTGTGACTCCCCGTATCTCCTCGTGTGTGACTCCCCGTGTCTCCCCGTGTATGACTCCCCGTGTCTCCCCGTGTGTGACTCCCCATGTCTCCCCGTGTGTGACTCCACGTGTCTCCCTGTGTGTGACTCCCCGTGCCTCCCCGTGTGTGACTCCCCGTGTCTCCCCGTGTGTGACTCCCCATGTCTCCCCGTGTGTGACTCCACGTGTCTCCCTGTGTGTGACTCCCCGTATCTCCTCGTGTCCCGTGTCTCCCTGTGTGTGACTCCCCATGTCTCCCTGTGTATGACTCCCCGTGTCTCCCTGTGTGTGACTCCCCGTGTCTCCCCGTGTGTGACTCTCCGTGTCTCCCTGTGTGTGACTCCCCGTGTCTCCCAGTGACTCCCCGTGTCTCCCTGTGTGTGACTCCCCGTGTCTCCCAGTGACTCCCCGTGTCTCGCTGTGTGTGACTCCCCCTGTCTCCCTGTGTGTGACTCCCCCTGTCTCCCTGTGTCTGACTCCCCGTGTCTCCCCATTTGTGACTCCCCGTGTCTCTATGTGTGTGACTCCCCGTGTCTCCCCGTTTGTGACTACCCGTGTCTCTCTGTGTGTGACTCCCCGTGTCTCCCCGTGTGTGACTCCCCGTGTCTTCCCGTGTGTGACTCCCCGTGTCTCCCAGTGACTCCCCGTGTCTCCCTGTGTGTGACTCCTCGTGTCTCCTCGTGTGTGACTCCCCGTGTCTCCCTGTGTGTGACTCCCCGTGTCTCCTTGTGTGTGACTCCCCGTGTCTCCCCGTGTCTCCCTGTGTGTGACTCCCCGTGTCCCCCTGTGTGTGACTCCCCGTGTCTCCCCGTGTGTGAATCCCCGTGTCTTCCCGTGTGTGACTCCCCGTGTCTCCCAGTGTTGACTCCTCGTGTCTCCCTGTGTGTGACTCCCCGTGTGTGACTCCCCGTGTCTCCCTGTGTGTGACTCCCCGTGTCTCCCCATGTGTGTCTCCCCGTGTGTGACTCCCCGTGTCTCCCGGTGATGCCCCGTGTCTCCCTGTGTGTGACTCCCCGTGTCTCCCAGTGTGTGACTCCTCGTGTCTCCCTGTGTGTGACTCCCCGTGTCTCCCTGTGTGTGACTCCCCATGTGTGTCTCCCCGTGTCTCCCCGTGTGTGACTCCCCGTCTCTCCCCATGTGTGTCTCCCCGTGTCTCCCCATCTGTGACTCCCCGTGTCTCCCCGTGTGTGACTCCCCGTGTCTCCCCGTGTGTGACTCCCCGTGTCTCCCCGTGTGAGACTCCCCGTGTCTCCCCGTGTGTGTCTCCCCGTGTCTCCCCGTGTGTGACTGCCCGTGTCTCCCCATGTGTGTCTCCCCATGGCTCCCCGTGTGTGACTCCCCGTGTCTCCCTGTGTGTGACTCCCCGTGTCTCCCTGTGTGTGACTCCCCGTGTCTCCCCATGTGTGACTCACCGTGTCTCCCGGTGACGCCCCGTGTCTCCCTGTGTGCGACTCCCCGTGTCTCCCAGTGACTCCCCGTGTCTCCCTGTGTGTGACTCCCCCTGTCTCCCCGTGTGTGACTCCCCGTGTCTTCCCGCGTGTGTCTTCCCATGTGTGTCTTACGGTGTGTGACTCCCCGTGTGTGACTCCCCGTGTCTCCCTGTGTGTGACTCCCCGTGTCTCCCCGTGTGTGTCTCCCCGTGTCTCCCAGTGACTCCCCGTGTCTCCCTGTCTGTGACTCCCCGTGTCTCCCAGTGACTCCCCGTGTCTCCCTGTGTGAGACTCCCCGTGTCTCCCTGTGTGAGACTCCCCGTGTGTGACTCCCCGTGTCTCCCCGTGTGTGACTCCCCGTGTCTCCCCGTGTGTGACTCCCCGTGTCTCCCCGTGTGTGACTCCCCGTGTCTCCTCGTGTGTGACTCCCCGTGTCTCCCCGTGTCTCCCTGTGTGTGACTCCCCGTGTCTCCCCGTGTGTGACTCCTCGTGTCTCCCCGTGTGTGACTCCCCGTGTGTGACTCCCCGTGTGTGACTCCCCGTGTCTCCCTGTGTGTGACTCCCCGTGTCTCCCCGTGTGTGACTCCCCGTGTGTGACTCCCCGTATCTCCCCGTGTGTGACTCCCCGTGTCTCCCAGTGACTACCCGTGTCTCCCTGTGTGTGACTCCCCGTGTCTCCCAGTGACTCCCCGTGTCTCCCTGTGTGTGACTCCCCCGTCTCCCTGTGTGTGACTCCCCGTGTCTCCCCGTTTGTGACTCCCCGTGTCTCCCAGTGACTCCCCGTGTCTCCCTGTGTGTGACTCCCCCTGTCTCCCCGTGTGTGACTCCACGTGTCTTCCCGTGTGTGACTCCCCATGTCTCCCAGTGACTCCCCGTGTCTCCCTGTGTGTGACTACCCGTGTCTCCTCGTGTGTGACTCCCCGTGTGTGTCTCCTCGTGTGTGACTCCCCGTGTCTCCTCGTATGTGACTCCCCATGTCTCCCTGTGTGTGACTCCCCGTGTCTTCCCGTGTGTGACTCCCCGTGTCTCCCAGTGTGTCACTCCTCGTGTCTCCCTGTGTGTGACTCCCCGTGTCTCCCAGTGACTCCCCGTGTGTGTCACCCCGTGTGTGACTACCCGTGTATGATTCCCCGTGTCTCCCCGTGTGTGACTCCCCGTGTCTCCCAGTGACTCCCCGTGTGTGACTCTCCGTGTCTCCCTGTGTGTGATTCCCCGTGTCTCCCCGTGTGTGTCTCCCCGTGTGTGACTCTCCGTGTCTCCCTGTGTGTGACTCCCCGTGTCTCCCTGTGTGTGACTCCCCGTGTCTGCCCGTGTGTGACTCCCCGTGTGTGACTCTCCGTGTCTCCCTGTGTGTGACTCCCCGTGTCTCCCTGTGTGTGACTCTCCGTGTCTCCCTGTGTGTGACTCCCCGTGTCTCCCTGTGTGTGACTCCCCGTGTCTGCCCGTGTGTGTCTCCCCGTGTCTCCCAGTGACTCCCCGTGTCTCCCTGTGTGTGACTCCCCGTGTCTCCCCGTGTGTGACTCCCCGTGTCTCCCCGTGTGTGACTCCCCGTGTCTCCCAATGACACCCCGTGTCTCCCCGTGTGTGACTCCCCGTGTGTGACTCCCCGTGTCTCCCCGTGTCTCCCCGTGTGTGACTCCCCGTGTGTGACTCCCCGTGTCTCCCTGTGTGTGACTCCCCGTGTCTCCCTGTGTGTGACTCCCCGTGTCTCCCCGTGTGTGACTCCCCGTATCTCCCCGTGACTACCCGTGTCTCCCTGTGTGTGACTCCCCATGTCTCCCAGTGACTCCCCGTGTCTCCCTGTGTGTGACTCCCCCTGTCTCCCAGTGACTCCCCGTGTCTCCCTGTGTGTGAGTCCCCCTGTCTCCCCGTGTGTGACTCCCCGTGTCTCCCCGTGTGTGACTCCCCCTGTCTTCCCGTGTGTGTCTCCCAGTGACTCCCCGTGTCACCTCGTGTGTGACTCCCCGTGTCTCCTCGTGTGTGACGCCCCGTGTCTCCTCGTGTGTGACTCCCCGTGTCTCCCCATGTGTGACTCCCCGTGTCTCCCCATGTGTGACTACCCATGTCTTCCCGTGCGTGACTCCCCGTGTCTCCCAGTGACTCCCCGTGTCTCCCTGTGTGTGACTCCTCGTGTCTCCCTGTGTGTGACTCCCCGTATCTCCTCGTGTGTGACTCCCCGTGTCTCCCCGTGTATGACTCCCCGTGTCTCCCCGTGTGTGACTCCCCATGTCTCCCCGTGTGTGACTCCACGTGTCTCCCTGTGTGTGACTCCCCGTGCCTCCCCGTGTGTGACTCCCCGTGTCTCCCCGTGTGTGACTCCCCATGTCTCCCCGTGTGTGACTCCACGTGTCTCCCTGTGTGTGACTCCCCGTATCTCCTCGTGTCCCGTGTCTCCCTGTGTGTGACTCCCCATGTCTCCCTGTGTATGACTCCCCGTGTCTCCCTGTGTGTGACTCCCCGTGTCTCCCGTGTTTGACTCCCCGTGTCTCCCCGTGTGAGACTCCCCGTGTCTCCCCGTGTGTGACTCCCCGTGTCTCCCTGTTTGTGACTCCCCATTTCTCCCCGTGTATGACTCCCCGTGTCTCCCTGTGTGTGACTCCCCGTGTCTCCCTGTGTGTGACTCCCCGTGTCTCCCTGTGTGTGACTCCCCGTGTCTCCCTGTGTGTGACTCCCCGTGTCTCCCTGTGTGTGACTCCCCGTGTCTCTCCATGTGTGACTCCCCATGTCTCCCTGTGTGTGACTCCCCGTGTCTCCCTGTGTGTGACTCCCCGTGTCTCCCTGTGTGTGACTCCCCGTGTCTCCCTGTGTGTGACTCCCCGTGTCTCCCCGTGTGTGACTCCCCGTGTCTCCCAGTGACTCCCCGTGTCACCCCGTTTGTGACTCCCCGTGTCGCCCAGTGACTCCCCGTGTGTGACTCTCCATGTCTCCCTGTGTGTGACTCCCCGTGTCTCCCAGTGACTCCCCGTGTCTCCCAGTGACTCCCCGTGTCTCCCTGTGTGTGACTCCCCGCGTCTTCCTGTGTGTGACGCCCCCTGTCTCCCTGTGTGTGACTCCCCGTGTCTCCCCATTTGTGACTCCCCATGTCTCCCCATGTGTGACTGCCCGTGTCTTCCTGTGTGTGACTCCCCGTGTCTCCCAGTGAATCCCCGTGTCTCCCTGTGTGTGACTCCTCGTGTCTCCCCGTGTGTGACTCCCCGTGTCTCCCTGTGTGTGACTCCCCGTGTCTCCCTGTGTGTGACTCCCCGTGTCTCCTCGTGTGTGACTTCCTGTGTCTCCCCGTGTGTGACTCCCCGTGTCTCCCTGTGTGTGACTCCCCGTGTCTCCCAATGACTCCCCGTGTCTCCCTGTGTGTGACTCCCCCTGTCTCCGTGTGTGACTCCCCGTGTCTCCGTGTGTGACTCCCCGTGTCTCCCCATTTGTGACTCCCCGTGTCTCCCCGTGTGTGACTCCCCGTGTCTCCCGGTGTGTGACTCCTCGTGTCTCCCGGTGTGTGACTCCCCGTGTCTCCCGGTGTGTGACTCCCCGTGTCTCCTGGTGTGTGACTCCTCGTGTCTCCCGGTGTGTGACTCCCCGAGTCTCCCCGTGTGTGACTCCCCGTGTCTCCCCGTGTGTGACTCCCCGTGTCTCCCCATGTGTGTCTCCCCGTGTCTCCCCGTGTGTGACTCCCCGTGTCTCCCCGTGTGTGTCTCCCCGTGTGTGACTCCCCGTGTCTCCCCGTGTGTGTCTCCCCTTGTCTCCCCGTGTGTGACTCCCCGTGTCTCCCCGTGTGTGACTCCCCGTGTCTCCCCGTGTGTGACTCCCCGTGTCTCCCCGTGTGTGACTCCCCGTGTGTGTCTCCCCGTGTCTCCCCGTGTGAGACTCCCCGTGTCTCCCCGTGTGTGTCTCCCCGTGTCTCCCTGTGTGTGACTCCCCGTGTCTCCCCATGTGTGTCTCCCCGTGTCTCCCCGTGTGTGACTCCCCGTGGCTCCCCGTGTGTGACTCCCCATGTCTCCCTGTGTGTGACTCCCCGTGTCTCCCCGTGTGTGACTCCCCGTGTCACCCAGTGACTCCCCATGTCTCCCTGTGTGTGACTCCCCGTGTCTCCCTGTGTGTGACTCCCCGTGTCTCCCCGTGTGTGACTCCCCGTGTCTCCCAGTGACTCCCTGTGTCTCCCCGTGTGTGACACCCCATGTGTGACTCCCCGTGTCTCCCCGTGTGTGACTCTCCGTGTCTCCCTGTGTGTGACTCCCCGTGTCTCCCAGTGACTCCCCGTGTCTCCCTGTGTGTGACTCCCCGTGTCTCCCAGTGACTCCCCGTGTCTCGCTGTGTGTGACTCCCCCTGTCTCCCTGTGTGTGACTCCCCCTGTCTCCCTGTGTCTGACTCCCCGTGTCTCCCCATTTGTGACTCCCCGTGTCTCTATGTGTGTGACTCCCCGTGTCTCCCCGTTTGTGACTCCCCGTGTCTCTCTGTTTGTGACTCCCCGTGTCTCCCCGTGTGTGACTCCCCGTGTCTTCCCGTGTGTGACTCCCCGTGTCTCCCAGTGACTCCCCGTGTCTCCCTGTGTGTGACTCCTCGTGTCTCCTCGTGTGTGACTCCCCGTGTCTCCCTGTGCGTGACTCCCCGTGTCTCCTTGTGTGTGACTCCCCGTGTCTCCCCATGTCTCCCTGTGTGTGACTCCCCGTGTCCCCCTGTGTGTGACTCCCCGTGTCTCCCCGTGTGTGAATCCCCGTGTCTTCCCGTGTGTGACTCCCCGTGTCTCCCAGTGTTGACTCCTCGTGTCTCCCTGTGTGTGACTCCCCGTGTGTGACTCCCCGTGTCTCCCTGTGTGTGACTCCCCGTGTCTCCCCATGTGTGTCTCCCCGTGTGTGACTCCCCGTGTCTCCCGGTGATGCCCCGTGTCTCCCTGTGTGTGACTCCCCGTGTCTCCCAGTGTGTGACTCCTCGTGTCTCCCTGTGTGTGACTCCCCGTGTCTCCCTGTGTGTGACTCCCCATGTGTGTCTCCCCGTGTCTCCCCGTGTGTGACTCCCCGTCTCTCCCCATGTGTGTCTCCCCGTGTCTCCCCATCTGTGTGACTCCCCGTGTCTCCCCGTGTGTGACTCCCCGTGTCTCCCCGTGTGAGACTCCCCGTGTCTCCCCGTGTGTGTCTCCCCGTGTCTCCCCGTGTGTGACTGCCCGTGTCTCCCCATGTGTGTCTCCCCATGGCTCCCCGTGTGTGACTCCCCGTGTCTCCCTGTGTGTGACTCCCCGTGTCTCCCTGTGTGTGACTCCCCGTGTCTCCCCATGTGTGACTCACCGTGTCTCCCGGTGACGCCCCGTGTCTCCCTGTGTGCGACTCCCCGTGTCTCCCAGTGACTCCCCGTGTCTCCCTGTGTGTGACTCCCCCTGTCTCCCCGTGTGTGACTCCCCGTGTCTTCCCGCGTGTGTCTTCCCGTGTGTGTCTTACGGTGTGTGACTCCCCGTGTGTGACTCCCCGTGTCTCCCTGTGTGTGACTCCCCGTGTCTCCCCGTGTGTGTCTCCCCGTGTCTCCCAGTGACTCCCCGTGTCTCCCTGTGTGTGACTCCCCGTGTCTCCGAGTGACTCCCCGTGTCTCCCTGTGTGAGACTCCCCGTGTCTCCCTGTGTGAGACTCCCCGTGTGTGACTCCCCGTGTCTCCCCGTGTGTGACTCCCCGTGTCTCCCCGTGTGTGACTCCCCGTGTCTCCCCGTGTGTGACTCCCCGTGTGTGACTCCCCGTGTGTGACTCCCCGTGTCTCCCTGTGTGTGACTCCCCGTGTCTCCCCGTGTGTGACTCCCCGTGTGTGACTCCCCGTATCTCCCCGTGTGTGACTCCCCGTGTCTCCCAGTGACTACCCGTGTCTCCCTGTGTGTGACTCCCCGTGTCTCCCAGTGACTCCCCGTGTCTCCCTGTGTGTGACTCCCCTGTCTCCCTGTGTGTGACTCCCCGTGTCTCCCCGTTTGTGACTCCCCGTGTCTCCCAGTGACTCCCCGTGTCTCCCTGTGTGTGACTCCCCCTGTCTCCCCGTGTGTGACTCCACGTGTCTTCCCGTGTGTGACTCCCCGTGTCTCCCAGTGACTCCCCGTGTCTCCCTGTGTGTGACTCCCCGTGTCTCCTCGTGTGTGACTCCCCGTGTGTGTCTCCTCGTGTGTGACTCCCCGTGTCTCCTCGTATGTGACTCCCCGTGTCTCCCAGTGTGTCACTCCTCGTGTCTCCCTGTGTGTGACTCCCCGTGTCTCCCAGTGACTCCCCGTGTGTGTCACCCCGTGTGTGACTACCCGTGTATGATTCCCCGTGTCTCCCCGTGTGTGACTCCCCGTGTCTCCCAGTGACTCCCCGTGTGTGACTCTCCGTGTCTCCCTGTGTGTGATTCCCCGTGTCTCCCAGTGACTCCCCGTGTCTCCCTGTGTGTGACTCCCCGTGTCTCCCCGTGTGTGACTCCCTGTGTCTCCCCGTGTGTGTCTCCCCGTGTGTGACTCTCCGTGTCTCCCTGTGTGTGACTCCCCGTGTCTCCCTGTGTGTGACTCCCCGTGTCTGCCCGTGTGTGTCTCCCCGTGTCTCCCAGTGACTCCCCGTGTCTCCCTGTGTGTGACTCCCTGTGTCTCCCCGTGTGTGACTCCCCGTGTCTCCCCGTGTGTGACTCCCCGTGTCTCCCAATGACACCCCGTGTCTCCCCGTGTGTGACTCCCCGTGTGTGACTCCCCGTGTCTCCCCGTGTCTCCCCGTGTGTGACTCCCCGTGTGTGACTCACCGTGTCTCCCTGTGTGTGACTCCCCGTGTCTCCCTGTGTGTGACTCCCCGTGTCTCCCCGTGTGTGACTCCCCGTGTGTGACTCCCCGTAACTCCCCGTGTGTGACTCCCCGTGTCTCTCAGTGACTACCCGTGTCTCCCTGTGTGTGACTCCCCATGTCTCCCAGTGACTCCCCGTGTCTCCCTGTGTGTGACTCCCCCTGTCTCCCAGTGACTCCCCGTGTCTCCCTGTGTGTGAGTCCCCCTGTCTCCCCGTGTGTGACTCCCCGTGTCTTCCCGTGTGTGTCTCCCAGTGACTCCTAGTGTCTCCTCGTGTGTGACTCCCCGTGTCTCCTCGTGCGTGACTCCCCGTGTCTCCCAGTGACTCCCTGTGTGTGACTCCTCGTGTCTCCCTGTGTGTGACTCCCCGTATCTCCTCGTGTGTGACTCCCCGTGTCTCCCCGTGTATGACTCCCCGTGTCTCCCCGTGTGTGACTCCCCATGTCTCCCCGTGTGTGACTCCACGTGTCTCCCTGTGTGTGACTCTCCGTGCCTCCCCGTGTGTGACTCCCCGTGTCTCCCTGTGTGTGACTCCCCATGTCTCCCTGTGTATGACTCCCCGTGTCTCCCTGTGTGTGACTCCCCGTGTCTCCCGTGTTTGACTCCCCGTGTCTCCCCGTGTGAGACTCCCCGTGTCTCCCCGTGTGTGACTCCCCATGTCTCCCCGTGTGTGACTCCCCGTGTCTCCCTGTTTGTGACTCCCCATTTCTCCCCGTGTATGACTCCCCGTGTCTCCCTGTGTGTGACTCCCCGTGTCTCCCTGTGTGTGACTCCCCGTGTCTCCCTGTGTGTGACTCCCCGTGTCTCCCTGTGTGTGACTCCCCGTGTCTCCCTGTGTGTGACTCCCCGTGTCTCTCCATGTGTGACTCCCCATGTCTCCCTGTGTGTGACTCCCCGTGTCTCCCCGTGTGTGACTCCCCGTGTCTCCCAGTGACTCCCCGTGTCACCCCGTTTGTGACTCCCCGTGTCGCCCAGTGACTCCCCGTGTGTGACTCTCCATGTCTCCCTGTGTGTGACTCCCCGTGTCTCCCAGTGACTCCCCGTGTCTCCCAGTGACTCCCCGTGTCTCCCTGTGTGTGACTCCCCGTGTCTTCCTGTGTGTGACGCCCCCTGTCTCCCTGTGTGTGACTCCCCGTGTCTCCCCATTTGTGACTCCCCATGTCTCCCCATGTGTGACTGCCCGTGTCTTCCTGTGTGTGACTCCCCGTGTCTCCCAGTGAATCCCCGTGTCTCCCTGTGTGTGACTCCTCGTGTCTCCCCGTGTGTGACTCCCCGTGTCTCCCTGTGTGTGACTCCCCGTGTCTCCCTGTGTGTGACTCCCCGTGTCTCCTCGTGTGTGACTTCCTGTGTCTCCCCGTGTGTGACTCCCCGTGTCTCCCTGTGTGTGACTCCCCGTGTCTCCCAATGACTCCCCGTGTCTCCCTGTGTGTGACTCCCCCTGTCTCCGTGTGTGACTCCCCGTGTCTCCCCATTTGTGACTCCCCATGTCTCCCCGTGTGTGTCTCCCCGTGTCTTCCCGTGTGTGACTCCCCGTGTCTCCCAGTGAATCCCCGTGTCTCCCTGTATGTGACTCCCCGTGTCTCCCCGTGTGTGACTCCCCGTGTCTCCCCGTGTGTGACTCCCCGTGTCTTCCCGTGTGTGACTCCCCGTGTCTCCCAGTGTGTGACTCCCCGTGTCTCTCCGTGTGTGACTCTCCGTGTGTGACTCCCCGTGTCTCCCCGTGTGAGACTCCCCGTGTCTCCCCATGTGTGTCTCCCCGTGTCTCGCTGTGTGTGACACCCCGTGTCTCCCTGTGTGTGACTCCCCGTGTCTCCCCGTGTGTGACTCCCCGTGTCTCCCCGTGTATGACTCCCCGTGTCTCCCCGTGTGTGACTCCCCGTGTCTCCCCGTGTGTGACTCCCCGTGTCTCCCCGTGTGTGACTCCCCGTGTCACCCAGTGACTCCCCGTGTCTCCCTGTGTGTGACTGCCCATGTCTCCCTGTGTGTGACTCCCCGTGTCTCCCTGTGTGTGACTCCCCGTGTCTCCCCGTGTGTGACTCACCGTGTCTCCCAGTGACTCCCCGTGTCTCCCCGTGTGTGTCTCCCCGTGTGTGACTCCCCGTGTCTCCCCGTGTGTGACTCCCAGTGACTCGCCGTCTGTGACTCTCCGTGTCTCCCTGTGTGTGACTCCCCGTGTCTCCCTGTGTGAGAATCCCCGTGTCTCCCCGTGTGTGACTCCCCATGTCTCCCTGTGTGAGACTCCCCGTGTCTCCCTGTGTGTGACTCCCCGTGTGTGACACCCCGTGTCTCCCCGTGTGTGACTCCCCGTGTCTCCCCGTGTGTGACTCCCCGTGTCTCCCTGTGTGTGACTCCCCGTGTCTCCCCATGTGTGTCTCCCCGTGTCTCCCTGTGTGTGACTCCCCGTATCTCCTCGTGTATGACTCCCCGTGTCTCCCTCTGTGTGACTCCCCGTGTCTCCCTGTGTGTGACTCCCCGTGTCTCCTTGTGTGTGACTCCCCGTGTCTCCCCGTGTGTGACTCCCCGTGTCTCCCTGTTTGTGACTCCCCGTATCTCCTCGTGTGTGACTCCCCATGTCTCCCCGTGTATGACTCCCCGTGTCTCCCCGTGTGTGACTCCCCGTGTCTCCCCGTGTGTGACTCCCCGTGTCTCCCCGTGTGTGACTCACCGTGTCTCCCCGTGTCTCCCTGTGTGTGACTCCCCGTGTCTCGCCGTGTGTGTCTCCCCGTGTCTCCCCGTGTGTGACTCCCCGTGTGTGACTCCCTGTGTGTGACTCCCCGTGTCTGGCCGCGTGTTGTGGTGAAGGGGTTACCTGTGTGTGACTCCCTGTGTGTGACTCCCTGTGTGTGACTCCCCGTGTGTGACTCCCCGTGTGTGACTCCCCATGTGTGACTCCCCGTGTCTGGCCCCGTGTTGTGGTGAAGGGGTTACCTGTGTGTGACTCCCCGTGTGTGACTCCCCGTGTGTGACTCCCTGTGTGTGACTCCCTGTGTGACTCCCCATGTGAGACTCCCCATGTGAGACTCCCCGTGTCTGGCCGCGTGTTGTGGTGAAGGGGTTACTGGTGTGTGACTCCCCGTGTGTGACTCCCCGTGTGTGACTCCCCGTGTGTGACTCCCCATGTGTGACTCCCCGTGTGAGACACCCCGTGTGTGACTCCCTGTGTCTGGCCCCGTGTTGTGGTGAAGGGGTTACCTGTGTGTGACTCCCCGTGTGTGACTCCCTGTGTGTGACTCCTCATGTGAGACTCCCCGTGTGTGACTCCCTGTGTCTGGCCCCGTGTTGTGGTGAAGGGGTTACTGGTGTGTGACTCCCTGTGTGTGACTCCCTGTGTGTGACTCCCTGTGTGTGACTCCCCGTGTGTGACTCCCCGTGTCTGGCCCCGTGTTGTGGTGAAGGGCTTACCTGTGTGTGACTCCCCGTGTGTGACTCCCCGTGTGTGACTCCCCGTGTGTGACTCCCCGTGTGTGACTCCCCGTGTCTGGCCCCGTGTTGTGGTGAAGGGGTTACCTGTGTGTGACTCCCCGTGTGTGTCTCCCCGTGTGTGACTCCCCATGTCTGGCCGCGTGTTGTGGTGAAGGGGTTACCGGTGTGTGACTCCCCGTGTGTGACTCCCCGTGTGTGACTCCCCGTGTCTGGCCCCGTGGTGTGGTGAAGGGGTTACCGGTGTGTGACTCCCCGTGTGTGACTCCCCGTGTGTGACTCCCCGTGTCTGGCCCCGTGTTGTGGTGAAGGGGTTACTGGTGTGTGACTCCCTGTGTGTGACTCCCTGTGTGTGACTCCCCGTGTATGGCCGCGTGTTGTGGTGAAGGGGTTACCGGTGTGTGACTCCCTGTGTGTGACTCCCCGTGTGTGACTCCCCGTGTGTGACTCCCCGTGTCTGGCCCCGTGTTGTGGTGAAGGGGTTACCGGTGTGTGACTCCCTGTGTGTGACTCCCCGTGTCTGGCCGCGTGTTGTGGTGAAGGGGTTACCGGTGTGTGACTCCCCGTGTGTGACTCCCTGTGTGTGACTCCCCGTGTCTGGCCGCGTGTTGTGGTGAAGGGGTTACCGGTGTGTGACTCCCTGTGTGTGACTCCCCGGTTGTGACTCCCCGTGTCTCCCTGTGTGTGACTCCCCGTGTCTCCCAGTGACTCCCCGTGTCTCCCTGTGTGTGACTCCACGTGTCTCCCAGTGACTACCCGTGTCTCCCTGTGTGTGACTCCCCGTGTCTCCCTGTGTGTGACTCCCCCTGTCTCCCTGTGTGTGACTCCCCGTGTCTCCCCATTTGTGACTCCCCATGTCTCCCCGTGTGTGACTCCCCGTGTCTTCCCGTGTGTGACTCCCCGTGTCTCCCAGTGAATCCTCGTGTCTCCTCGTGTGTGACTCCTCGTGTCTCCTCGTGTGTGACTCCCCGTGTCTCCCCGTGTGTGACTCCCCGTGTCTCCCCGTGTGTGACTCCCCGTGTCTCCCTGTGTGTGACTCCCCGTGTCTCCCTGTGTGTGACTCCCCGTGTCTCCCTGTGTGTGACTCCCCGTGTCTCCCCATGTGTGACTCCACGTGTCTCCCCATGTGTGTCTCCCCGTGTCTCCCCGTGTGTGACTCCCCGTGTCTCCCAATGACGCCCCGTGTCTCCCTGTGCGTGACTCCCCGTGTCTCCCAGTGTATGACTCCTCGTGTCTCCCTGTGTGCGACTCCCCGTGTCTCCCCGTGTGTGACTCCCCGTGTCTCCCTGTGTGTGACTCCTCGTGTCTCCCCATGTGTGTCTCCCCGTGTGTGACTCTCCATGTCTCCCCGTGTGTGACTCCCCGTGTCTCCCCATGTGTGTCTCCCCTTGTCTCCCCGTGTGTGACTCCCCGGGTCTCCCCGTGTGTGACTCCCCGTGTCTCCCGGTGTGTGACTCCCCGTGTGTCCCCGTGTGTGTCTCTCCGTGTCTCCACGTGTGTGACTCCCCGTGTCTCCCCGTGTCTGACTCCCCGTGTCTCCCCGTGTGTGACTCCCCGTGTCTCCCCGTGTGTGACTCCCCATGTGTGACTCCCCGTGTGTGACACCCCGTGTCTGGCCGCGTGTTGTGGTGAAGGGGTTACTGGTGTTTGACTCCCTGTATGTGACTCCCCGTGTCTCCCTGTGTGTGACTCCCCGTGTCTCCCCCGTGTGTGACTCCCCGTGTCTCCCCGTGTGTGACTCCCCGTGTCTCCCCGTGTGTGACTCCCCGTGTCTCCCCGTGTGTGACTCCCCGTGTCTCCCCGTGTGTGACTCCCCGTGTCTCCCCATGTGTGTCTCCCCGTGTCTCCCTGTGTGTGACTCCCCGTGTCTCCCTATGTGTGTCTCCCCGTGTGTGACTCCCCGTGTCTCCCCATGTGTGTCTCCCCGTGTCTCCCCGTCTGTGACTCCCCGTGTCTCCCCATGTGTGTCTCCCCTTGTCTCCCCGTGTGTGACTCCCCGGGTCTCCCCGTGTGTGACTCCCCGTGTCTCCCGGTGTGTGACTCCCTGTGTGTCCCCGTGTGTGACTCCCCATGTCTCCCCGTGTGTGACTCCCCGTGTCTCTCCGTGTGTGACTCCCCGTGTCTCCCCGTGTGAGACTCCCCGTGTCTCCCCATGTGTGTCTCCCCGTGTGTGACTCCCCGTGTCTCCCCATGTGTGTCTCCCCGTGTCTCCCCGTGTGTGACTCCCCGTGTCTCCCCGTGTGTGACTCCCCGTGTCTCCCCGTGTGTGACTCCCCGTGTCTCCCCGTGTGTGACTCCCCGTGTGTGACTCCCCGTGTGTGACACCCCGTGTCTGGCCGCGTGTTGTGGTGAAGGGGTTACTGGTGTTTGACTCCCTGTGTGTGACTCCCCGTGTCTCCCTGTGTGTGACTCCCCGTGTCTCCCCCGTGTGTGACTCGCCGTGTCTCCCCGTGTGTGACTCCCCGTGTCTCCCCGTGTGTGACTCCCCGTGTCTCCCCATGTGTGACTCCCCGTGTCTCCCCGTGTGTGACTCCCCGTGTCTCCCCGTGTGTGACTCCCCATGTCTCCCCGTGTGTGACTCCCCGTGTCTCCCCGTGTGTGACTCTCCATTTCTCCCCGTGTGTGACTCCCCGTGTCTCCCCGTGTGTGACTCCCCCTGTCTCCCCGTGTGTGACTCCCCGTGTCTTCCCTTGTGTGACTTCCCGTGTCTCCCAGTGACTCCCCGTGTCTCCCCGTGTGTGACTCCCCATGTGTGACTCCCCATGTCTCCCCATGTGTGACTCCCTGTGTCTCCCTGTGTGTGACTCCTCGTGTCTCCTCGTGTGTGACTCCCCGTGTCTCCCCATGTGTGTCTCCCCGTGTCTCCCTCTGTGTGACTCCCCGTGTCTCCCCGTGTGTGACTCCCCGTGTCTCCCCGTGTGTGACTCCCCGTGTCTCCCAGTGACTCCCCGTGTGTGACTCTCTGTGTCTCCCTGTGTGTGACTGCCCGTGTCTCCCAGTGACTCCCCGTGTCTCCCCTTGTGTGACTCCCCGTGTCTCCCCTTGTGTGACTCCCCGTGTCTCCCCTTGTGTGACTCCCCGTGACTCCCCGTGTGTGACTCCCCATGTCTCCCAGTGACTCCCCGTGTGTGACTGTCCGTGTCACCCCGTGTGTGGCTCCCCGTGTCTCCCCGTGTGTGACTCCCTGTGCCTCCCCGTGTGTGTCACCCCGTGTCTCCCTGTGTGTGGCTCCCCATGTCTCCCCGTGTGTGACTCCCCGTGTCTCCCCGTGTGTGACTCTCCTTGTCTCCCAGTGACTCCCCGTGTCTCCCCGTGTGTGACTCCCCGTGTCTCCCTGTGTGTGACTCAACGTGTCTCCCTGTGTGTGACTCCCCGTGTCTCCCTGTTTGTGACTCCCCGTGTCTCTCCGTGTATGACTCCCCATGTGTGTCTCCCCGTGTGTGACTACCCGTGTCTCCCCGTGTGTGACTCCCCTTGTCTCCCCTTGTGTGACTCCCCGTGTCTCCCCTTGTGTGACTCCCCGTGTCTCCCCGTGTGTGACTCCCCGTGTCTCCCCGTGTGTGTCTCCCCGTGTCTCCCCTTGTGTGACTCCCCGTGTCTCCCAGTGACTCCCCGTGTCTCCCTGTGTGTGACTCCCCGTGTCTCCTCGTGTGTGACTCCCCATGTCTCCCCATTTGTGACTCCCCTTGTGTGTCTCCCCGTGTGTGTCTCCCCATGTCTCCCATTGTGTGACTCCCCGTGTGTGACTCCCCGTGTCTCCCCCTGTGTGACTCCCCGTGTCTCCCCGTGTGTGACTCCCCGTGTCTCCCCGTGTGTGACTCCCCGTGTCTCCCAGTGACTCCCCATGACTCCCCGTGTGTGACTCCCCTTGTCTCCCAGTGACTCCCCGTGTGTGTCTCCCCGTGTGTGACTCCCCGTGTTTCCCCGTGTGTGACTCCCCGTGTCTCCCCGTGTCTGACTCCCCGTGTCTCCCCGTGTGTGACTCCCCGTGTCTCCCCGTGTGTGACTCCCCGTGTCTCCCCGTGTGTGACTCCCCGTGTGTGACTCCCCATGTCTCCCCATGTGTGACTCGCTGTGTCTCCCTGTGTGTGACTCCTTTTGTCTCCTCGTGTGTGACTCCCCGTGTCTCCCCATGTGTGTCTCCCCGTGTCTCCCTCTGTGTGACTCCCCGTGTCTCCCCGTGTGTGTCTCCCCATGTCTCCCTCTGTGTGACTCCCCGTGTCTCCCTCTGTGTGACTCCCCGTGTCTCCCCATGTGTGTCTCCCCGTGTCTCCCTCTGTGTGACTCCCCGTGTCTCCCTCTGTGTGACTCCCCGTGTCTCCCCGTGTGTGACTCCCCGTGTCTCCCAGTGACTCCCCGTGTGTGACTCTCTGTGTCTCCCTGTGTGTGACGCCCCGTGATCCCAGTGACTCCCCGTGTCTCCCCTTGTGTGACTCCCCGTGACTCCCCATGTGTGACTCCCCGTGTCTCCCAGTGACTCCCCATGTGTGACTCTCCGTGTCTCCCCGTGTGTGACTCCCCGTGTCTCCCCGTGTGTGACACCCCGTGTCTCCCCGTGTGTGACTCCCCGTATCTCCTCGTGTGTGACTCCCCGTGCCTCCCCGTGTGTGTCTCCCCGTGTCTACCTGTGTGTGGCTCCCCATGTCTCCCCGTGTGTGACTCTCCTTGTCTCCCAGTGACTCCCCGTGTCTCACCGTGTGTGACTCCCAGTGACTCCCCGTGTGTGAGTCCCCGTGTCTACCTGTGTGTGACTCCCCGTGTCTCCTCGTGTGTGTCTCCCCGTGTCTCCCCTTGTGTGACTCCCCGTGTCTCCCCGTGTGTGACTCCCCGTGTCTCCCCTTGTGTGACTCCCCGTGTCTCCCCGTGTGTGACTCCCAGTGACTCCCCATGTCTCCCCGTGTGTGACTCCCCGTGTGTCACCTTGTGTGACTCCCCATGTCTCCCCGTGTGTGACTCCCCGTGTCTCCCCGTGTGGGACTCCCCGTGTCTCCCCGTGTGTGACTCCCCGTGTCTCCCCTTGTGTGACTCCCCGTGTCTCCCCGTGTGTGTCTCCCCGTGTCTCCCCGTGTGTGTCTCCCCGTGTCTCCCCTTGTGTGACTCCCCGTGTCTCCCCGTGTGTGACTCCCCGTGTCTCCCCTTGTGTGTCTCCCCGTGTCTCCCCGTGTGTGACTCCCAGTGACTCCCCATGTCTCCCCGTGTGTGACTCCCCGTGTCTCCCCGTGTGTGACTCCCCGTGTCTCCCCGTGTGTGACTCCCCGTGTCTCCCCGTGTGTGACTCCACGTGTCTCCCCGTGTGGGACTCCCCGTGTCTCCCCGTGTGTGACTCCCCGTGTCTCCCCGTGTGTGACTCCCCGTGTCTCCCCGTGTGTGACTCCCCGTGTCTCCCCGTGTGTGACTCCCCGTGTCTCCCCGTGTGTGACTCCCCGTGTCTCCCCGTGTGTGACTCCCCGTGTCTCCCCTTGTGTGACTCACCGTGTCTCCCCGTGTGTGACTCCCCGTGTCTCCAAGTGACTCCGCGTGTCTCCTCGTGTGTGACTCCCCGTGTCTCCCCTTGTGTGACTCCCCGTGTCTCACCATGTGTGTCTCCCCGTGTCTCCCTCTGTGTGACTCCCCGTGTCTCCCCGTGTGTGACTCCCCGTGTCTCCCCGTGTGTGACTCCCCGTGTCTCCCAGTGACTCCCCGTGTGTGACTCTCTGTGTCTCCCTGTGTGTGACTCCCCGTGTCTCCCAGTGACTCCCCGTGTCTCCCCTTGTGTGACTCCCCGTGTCTCCCCTTGTGTGACTCCCCGTGTCTCCCCTTGTGTGACTCCCCGTGACTCCCCGTGTGTGACTCCCCATGTCTCCCAGTGACTCCCCGTGTGTGACTGTCCGTGTCACCCCGTGTGTGACTCCCCGTGTCTCCCCGTGTGTGACTCCCTGTGCCTCCCCGTGTGTGTCTCCCCGTGTCTCCCTGTGTGTGGCTCCCCATGTCTCCCCGTGTGTGACTCCCCGTGTCTCCCCGTGTGTGACTCTCCTTGTCTCCCAGTGACTCCCCGTGTCTCCCCGTGTGTGACTCCCTGTGTCTCCCTGTGTGTGACTCCACGTGTCTCCCTGTGTGTGACTCCCCGTGTCTCCCTGTTTGTGACTCCCCGTGTCTCTCCGTGTATGACTCCCCGTGTGTGTCTCCCCGTGTGTGACTAACCGTGTCTCCCCGTGTGTGACTCCCCTTGTCTCCCCTTGTGTGACTCCCCGTGTCTCCCCTTGTGTGACTCCCCGTGTCTCCCCATGTGTGACTCCCCGTGTCTCCCCGTGTGTGTCTCCCCGTGTCTCCCCTTGTGTGACTCCCCGTGTCTCCCAGTGACTCCCCGTGTCTCCCTGTGTGTGACTCCCCGTGTCTCCTCGTGTGTGACTCCCCGTGTCTCCCCATTTGTGACTCCCCTTGTGTGTCTCCCCGTGTGTGTCTCCCCATGTCTCCCCTTGTATGACTCCCCGTGTGTGACTCCCCGTGTCTCCCCTTGTGTGACTCCCCGTGTCTCCCCGTGTGTGACTCCCCGTGTCTCCCCGTGTGTGACTCCCCGTGTCTCCCAGTGACTCCCCATGTCTCCCCGTGTGTGACTCCCCTTGTCTCCCAGTGACTCCCCGTGTCTCCCTGTGTGTGACTCCCCCTGTCTCCCAGTGACTCCCCATGTCTCCCCGTGTGTGACTCCCCTTGTCTCCCAGTGACTCCCCGTGTCTCCCCGTGTGTGACTCCCCGTGTCTCCTAGTGACTCCCCATGTCTCCCCGTGTGTGACTCCCCGTGTCTCCCCGTGTGTGACTCCCCGTGTTTCCCCGTGTGTGACTCCCCGTGTCTCCCCGTGTCTGACTCCCCGTGTCTCCCCGTGTGTGACTCCCCGTGTCTCCCCATGTGTGACTCCCCGTGTCTCCCCGTGTGTGACTCCCCGTGTGTGACTCCCCATGTCTCCCCATGTGTGACTCCCTGTGTCTCCCTGTGTGTGACTCCTCGTGTCTCCTCGTGTGTGACTCCCCATGTCTCCCCATGTGTGTCTCCCCGTGTCTCCCTCTGTGTGACTCCCCGTGTCTCCCTGTGTGTGACTCCCCCTGTCTCCCAGTGACTCCCCATGTCTCCCCGTGTGTGACTCCCCTTGTCTCCCAGTGACTCCCCGTGTCTCCCCGTGTGTGACTCCCCGTGTCTCCCAGTGACTCCCCATGTCTCCCCGTGTGTGACTCCCCGTGTCTCCCCGTGTGTGACTCCCCGTGTTTCCCCGTGTGTGACTCCCCGTGTCTCCCCGTGTCTGACTCCCCGTGTCTCCCCGTGTGTGACTCCCCGTGTCTCCCCGTGTGTGACTCCCCGTGTCTCCCAGTGACTCCCCATGTCTCCCCGTGTGTGACTCCCCTTGTCTCCCAGTGACTCCCCGTGTCTCCCTGTGTGTGACTCCCCCTGTCTCCCAGTGACTCCCCATGTCTCCCCGTGTGTGACTCCCCTTGTCTCCCAGTGACTCCCCGTGTCTCCCCGTGTGTGACTCCCCGTGTCTCCCAGTGACTCCCCATGTCTCCCCGTGTGTGACTCCCCGTGTCTCCCCGTGTGTGACTCCCCGTGTTTCCCCGTGTGTGACTCCCCGTGTCTCCCCATGTGTGTCTCCCCGTGTCTCCCTCTGTGTGACTCCCCGTGTCTCCCTCTGTGTGACTCCCCGTGTCTCCCCGTGTTTGACTCCCCGTGTCTCCCAGTGACTCCCCGTGTGTGACTCTCTGTGTCTCCCTGTGTGTGACGCCCCGTGATCCCAGTGACTCCCCGTGTCTCCCCTTGTGTGACTCCCCGTGACTCCCCGTGTGTGACTCCCCGTGTCTCCCAGTGACTCCCCGTGTGTGACTCTCCGTGTCTCCCCGTGTGTGACACCCCGTGTCTCCCCGTGTGTGACTCCCCGTGTCTCCCCGTGTGTGACTCCCCGTATCTCCTCGTGTGTGACTCCCCGTGCCTCCCCGTGTGTGTCTCCCCGTGTCTACCTGTGTGTGGCTCCCCATGTCTCCCCGTGTGTGACTCTCCTTGTCTCCCAGTGACTCCCCGTGTCTCACCGTGTGTGACTCCCAGTGACTCCCCGTGTGTGAGTCCCCGTGTCTACCTGTGTATGACTCCCCGTGTCTCCTCGTGTGTGTCTCCCCGTGTCTCCCCTTGTGTGACTCCCCGTGTCTCCCCGTGTGTGACTCCCCGTGTCTCCCCTTGTGTGACTCCCCGTGTCTCCCCGTGTGTGACTCCCAGTGACTCCCCATGTCTCCCCGTGTGTGACTCCCCGTGTGTCACCTTGTGTGACTCCCCATGTCTCCCCATGTGTGACTCCCTGTGTCTCCCTGTGTGTGACTCCTCGTGTCTCCTCGTGTGTGACTCCCCGTGTCTCCCCATGTGTGTCTCCCCGTGTCTCCCTCTGTGTGACTCCCCGTGTCTCCCCGTGTGTGTCTCCCCATGTCTCCCTCTGTGTGACTCCCCGTGTCTCCCTCTGTGTGACTCCCCGTGTCTCCCCATGTGTGTCTCCCCGTGTCTCCCTCTGTGTGACTCCCCGTGTCTCCCTCTGTGTGACTCCCCGTGTCTCCCCTTGTGTGACTCCCCGTGTCTCCCCGTGTGTGACTCCCCGTGTCTCCCCGTGTGTGACTCCCCGTGTCTCCCAGTGACTCCCCATGTCTCCCCGTGTGTGACTCCCCTTGTCTCCCAGTGACTCCCCGTGTGTGTCTCCCCGTGTGTGACTCCCCGTGTTTCCCCGTGTGTGACTCCCCGTGTCTCCCCGTGTCTGACTCCCCGTGTCTCCCCGTGTGTGACTCCCCGTGTCTCCCCATGTGTGACTCCCCGTGTCTCCCCGTGTGTGACTCCCCGTGTGTGACTCCCCATGTCTCCCCATGTGTGACTCCCTGTGTCTCCCTGTGTGTGACTCCTCGTGTCTCCTCGTGTGTGACTCCCCGTGTCTCCCCATGTGTGTCTCCCCGTGTCTCCCTCTGTGTGACTCCCCGTGTCTCCCCGTGTGTGTCTCCCCATGTCTCCCTCTGTGTGACTCCCCGTGTCTCCCTCTGTGTGACTCCCCGTGTCTCCCCATGTGTGTCTCCCCGTGTCTCCCTCTGTGTGACTCCCCGTGTCTCCCTCTGTGTGACTCCCCGTGTCTCCCCGTGTGTGACTCCCCGTGTCTCCCAGTGACTCCCCGTGTGTGACTCTCTGTGTCTCCCTGTGTGTGACGCCCCGTGATCCCAGTGACTCCCCGTGTCTCCCCTTGTGTGACTCCCCGTGACTCCCCGTGTGTGACTCCCCGTGTCTCCCAGTGACTCCCCGTGTGTGACTCTCCGTGTCTCCCCGTGTGTGACTCCCCGTGTCTCCCCGTGTGTGACACCCCGTGTCTCCCCGTGTGTGACTCCCCGTATCTCCTCGTGTGTGACTCCCCGTGCCTCCCCGTGTGTGTCTCCCCGTGTCTACCTGTGTGTGGCTCCCCATGTCTCCCCGTGTGTGACTCTCCTTGTCTCCCAGTGACTCCCCGTGTCTCACCGTGTGTGACTCCCAGTGACTCCCCGTGTGTGAGTCCCCGTGTCTACCTGTGTGTGACTCCCCGTGTCTCCTCGTGTGTGTCTCCCCGTGTCTCCCCTTGTGTGACTCCCCGTGTCTCCCAGTGTGTGACTCCCCGTGTCTCCCCTTGTGTGACTCCCCGTGTCTCCCCGAGTGTGACTCCCAGTGACTCCCCATGTCTCCCCGTGTGTGACTCCCCGTGTGTCACCTTGTGTGACTCCCCATGTCTCCCCGTGTGTGACTCCCCGTGTCTCCCCGTGTGGGACTCCCCGTGTCTCCCCGTGTGTGACTCCCCGTGTCTCCCCGTGTGTGACTCCCCGTGTCTCCCCGTGTGTGACTCCCCGTGTCTCCCCGTGTGTGACTCCCCGTGTCTCCCCGTGTGTGACTCCACGTGTCTCCCCGTGTGGGACTCCCCGTGTCTCCCCGTGTGTGACTCCCCGTGTCTCCCCGTGTGTGACTCCCCGTGTCTCCCCGTGTGTGACTCCCCGTGTCTCCCCGTGTGTGACTCCCCGTGTCTCCCCGTGTGTGACTCCCCGTGTCTCCCCTTGTGTGACTCACCGTGTCTCCCCGTGTGTGACTCCCCGTGTCTCCAAGTGACTCCGCGTGTCTCCTCGTGTGTGACTCCCCGTGTCTCCCCTTGTGTGACTCCCCGTGTCTCACCATGTGTGTCTCCCCGTGTCTCCCTCTGTGTGACTCCCCGTGTCTCCCCGTGTGTGACTCCCCGTGTCTCCCCGTGTGTGACTCCCCGTGTCTCCCAGTGACTCCCCGTGTGTGACTCTCTGTGTCTCCCTGTGTGTGACTCCCCGTGTCTCCCAGTGACTCCCCGTGTCTCCCCTTGTGTGACTCCCCGTGTCTCCCCTTGTGTGACTTCCCGTGTCTCCCCTTGTGTGACTCCCCGTGACTCCCCGTGTGTGACTCCCCATGTCTCCCAGTGACTCCCCGTGTGTGACTGTCCGTGTCACCCCGTGTGTGACTCCCCGTGTCTCCCCGTGTGTGACTCCCTGTGCCTCCCCGTGTGTGTCTCCCCGTGTCTCCCTGTGTGTGGCTCCCCATGTCTCCCCGTGTGTGACTCCCCGTGTCTCCCCGTGTGTGACTCTCCTTGTCTCCCAGTGACTCCCCGTGTCTCCCCGTGTGTGACTCCCTGTGTCTCCCTGTGTGTGACTCCACGTGTCTCCCTGTGTGTGACTCCCCGTGTCTCCCTGTTTGTGACTCCCCGTGTCTCTCCGTGTATGACTCCCCGTGTGTGTCTCCCCGTGTGTGACTAACCGTGTCTCCCCGTGTGTGACTCCCCTTGTCTACCCTTGTGTGACTCCCCGTGTCTCCCCTTGTGTGACTCCCCGTGTCTCCCCATGTGTGACTCCCCGTGTCTCCCCGCGTGTGTCTCCCCGTGTCTCCCCTTGTGTGACTCCCCGTGTCTCCCAGTGACTCCCCGTGTCTCCCTGTGTGTGACTCCCCGTGTCTCCTCGTGTGTGACTCCCCGTGTCTCCCCATTTGTGACTCCCCTTGTGTGTCTCCCCGTGTGTGTCTCCCCATGTCTCCCCTTGTGTGACTCCCCGTGTGTGACTCCCCGTGTCTCCCCTTGTGTGACTCCCCGTGTCTCCCCGTGTGTGACTCCCCGTGTCTCCCCTTGTGTGACTCCCCGTGTCTCCCAGTGACTCCCCATGTCTCCCCGTGTGTGACTCCCCTTGTCTCCCAGTGACTCCCCGTGTGTGTCTCCCCGTGTGTGACTCCCCGTGTTTCCCCGTGTGTGACTCCCCGTGTCTCCCCGTGTGTGACTCCCCGTGTCTCCCCGTGTGTGACTCCCCGTGTCTCCCCGTGTGTGACTCCCCGTGTGTGACTCCCCATGTCTCCCCATGTGTGACTCCCTGTGTCTCCCTGTGTGTGACTCCTCGTGTCTCCTCGTGTGTGACTCCCCATGTCTCCCCATGTGTGTCTCCCCGTGTCTCCCTCTGTGTGACTCCCCGTGTCTCCCCGTGTGTGTCTCCCCATGTCTCCCTCTGTGTGACTCCCCGTGTCTCCCTCTGTGTGACTCCCCGTGTCTCCCCATGTGTGTCTCCCCGTGTCTCCCTCTGTGTGACTCCCCGTGTCTCCCTCTGTGTGACTCTCCGTGTCTCCCCGTGTGTGACTCCCCGTGTCTCCCAGTGACTCCCCGTGTGTGACTCTCTGTGTCTCCCTGTGTGTGACGCCCCGTGATCCCAGTGACTCCCCGTGTCTCCCCTTGTGTGACTCCCCGTGACTCCCCGTGTGTGACTCCCCATGTCTCCCAGTGACTCCCCGTGTGTGACTCTCCGTGTCTCCCCGTGTGTGACTCCCCGTGTCTCCCCGTGTGTGACTCCCCGTGTCTCCCCGTGTGTGACTCCCCGTATCTCCTCGTGTGTGACTCCCCGTGCCTCCCCGTGTGTGTCTCCCCGTGTCTACCTGTGTGTGGCTCCCCATGTCTCCCCGTGTGTGACTCTCCTTGTCTCCCAGTGACTCCCCGTGTCTCACCGTGTGTGACTCCCAGTGACTCCCCGTGTGTGAGTCCCCGTGTCTACCTGTGTGTGACTCCCCGTGTCTCCTCGTGTGTGTCTCCCCGTGTCTCCCCTTGTGTGACTCCCCGTGTCTCCCCGTGTGTGACTCCCCGTGTCTCCCCTTGTGTGACTCCCCGTGTCTCCCCGTGTGTGACTCCCAGTGACTCCCCATGTCTCCCCGTGTGTGACTCCCCGTGTGTCACCTTGTGTGACTCCCCATGTCTCCCCGTGTGTGACTCCCCGTGTCTCCCCGTGTGGGACTCCCCGTGTCTCCCCGTGTGTGACTCCCCGTGTCTCCCCTTGTGTGACTCCCCGTGTCTCCCCGTGTGTGTCTCCCCGTGTCTCCCCGTGTGTGTCTCCCCGTGTCTCCCCTTGTGTGACTCCCCGTGTCTCCCCGTGTGTGACTCCCCGTGTCTCCCCTTGTGTGTCTCCCCGTGTCTCCCCGTGTGTGACTCCCAGTGACTCCCCATGTCTCCCCGTGTGTGACTCCCCGTGTCTGCCCGTGTGTGACTCCCCGTGTCTCCCCGTGTGTGACTCCCCGTGTCTCCCCGTGTGTGACTCCACGTGTCTCCCCGTGTGTGACTCCCCGTGTCTCCCCGTGTGGGACTCCCCGTGTCTCCCCGTGTGTGACTCCCCGTGTCTCCCCGTGTGTGACTCCCCGTGTCTCCCCGTGTGTGACTCCCCGTGTCTCCCCGTGTGTGACTCCCCGTGTCTCCCCGTGTGTGACTCCCCGTGTCTCCCCGTGTGTGACTCCCCGTGTCTCCCCTTGTGTGACTCACCGTGTCTCCCCGTGTGTGACTCCCCGTGTCTCCAAGTGACTCCGCGTGTCTCCTCGTGTGTGACTCCCCGTGTCTCCCCTTATGTGACTCCCCGTGTCTCCCCTTGTGTGACTCCCCGTGTCTCCCCGTGTGTGACTCCCCGTGTCTCCCCGTGTGTGACTCCCCGCGTCTCCCCGTGTGTGACTCCCCGCGTCTCCCCGTGTGTGACTCCCCGTGTCTCCCCGTGTGTGACTCCCCGTGTCTCCCCGTGTGTGACTCCCTGTGTCTCCCCGTGTGTGACTCCCCGTGTGTGACTCCCCATGTGTGTCTCCCCCTGTGTGACTCCCCGTGTCTCCCCGTGTGTGTCTCCCCGTGTGTGACTCCCCGTGTCTCTCCGTGTTTGTCTCCCTGTGTCTCCCCGTGTGTGACTCCCCATGCCTCCCCGTGTGTGGCTCCCCGTGTCTCCCCGTGTGTGACTCCCCGTGTCTCCCAGTGACTCCCCGTGTCTCCCCGTGTGTGACTCCCCGTGTCTCCCCGTGTGTGACTCCCCGTGTCTCCCCGTGTGTGACTCCCCGTGTCTCCCAGTGACTCCCCGTGTCTCTCCGTGTTTGTCTCCCCATGTCTCCCCTTGTGTGACACCCCGTGTTTCCCTGTGTGTGACTCCCCGTGTCTCCCTGTGTGTGACTCCCCGTGTCTCTCCGTGTGTGACACCCCGTGTCTCCCCGTGTGAGACTCCCCGTGTCTCCCTGTGTGAGACTCCCCGTGTCCGGCCGCGTGTTGTGGTGAAGGGGTTACCTGTGTGTGACTCCCTGTGTGTGACTCCCTGTGTGTGACTCCCTGTGTGAGACTCCCCGTGTCTGGCCGCGTCTTGTGGTGAAGGGGTTACTGGTGTGAGACTCCCTGTGTGTGACTCCCCGTGTGTGTCTCCCCGTGTCTGGCCCCGTGTTGTGGTGAAGGGGTTACTGGTGTGAGACTCCCTGTGTGTGACTCCCCGTGTGTGTCTCCCCGTGTCTGGCCCCGTGTTGTGGTGAAGGGGTTACCTGTGTGTGACTCCCCGGTCTGGCCGCGTGTTGTGGTGAAGGGGTTACCTGTGTGTGACTCCCCGTGTCTGGCCGCGTGTTGTGGTGAAGGGGTTACTGGTGTGTGACTCCCTGTGTGTGACTCCCTGTGTGTGACTCCCTGTGTGTGACTCCCCGTGTGTGACTCCCCTAGTCTGGCACCGTGTTGTGGTGAAGGGGTTACCTGTGTGTGACTCCCCGTGTGTGATTCCCCTTGTGTGACTCCCTGTGTGTGACTCCCCGTGTGTGACTCCCCGTGTCTGGCCCCGTGTTGTGGTGAAGGGGTTACCTGTGTGTGACTCCCCGTGTGTGTCTCCCCGTGTGTGACTCCCCGTGTCTGGCCGCGTGTTGTGGTGAAGGGGTTACCGGTGTGTGACTCCCTGTGTCTGGCCCCGTGTTGTGGTGAAGGGGTTACCGGTGTGTGACTCCCTGTGTGTGACTCCCCGGTTGTGACTCCCCGTGTCTCCCTGTGTGTGACTCCCCGTGTCTCCCCGTGTGTGACTCCCCGTGTGTGACTCCCCGTGTGTGAGCCCCGTGTGTGACTCCCCGTGTCTCCCAGTGACTACCCGTGTCTCCCTGTGTGTGACTACCCGTGTCTCCCAGTGACTCCCCGTGTCTCCCTTTGTGTGACTCCCTGTGTCTCCCAGTGACTACCCGTGTCTCCCTGTGTGTGACTCCCCGTGTCTCCCTGTGTGTGACTCCCCCTGTCTCCCTGTGTGTGACTCCCCGTGTCTCCCCATTTGTGACTCCCCATGTCTCCCCGTGTGTGACTCCCCATGTCATCCCGTGTGTGACTCCCCGTGTCTCCCAGTGAATCCTCGTGTCTCCTCGTGTGTGACTCCTCGTGTCGACTCGTGTGTGACTCCCCGTGTCTCCCCGTGTGTGACTCCCCGTGTCTCCCCGTGTGTGACTCCCCGTGTCTCCCCGTGTGTGACTCCCCGTGTCTCCCTGTGTGTGACTCCCCGTGTCTCCCTGTGTGTGACTCCCCGTGTCTCCCTGTGTGTGACTCCCCGTGTCTCCCCGTGTGTGACTCCACGTGTCTCCCCATGTGTGTCTCCCCGTGTCTCCCCGTGTGTGACTCCCCGTGTCTCCCAATGACGCCCCGTGTCTCCCTGTGCGTGACTCCCCGTGTCTCCCTGTGTGTGACTCCCCGTGTCTCCCCATGTGTGTCTCCCCGTGTCTCCCCGTCTGTGACTCCCCGTGTCTCCCCATGTGTGTCTCCCCTTGTCTCCCCGTGTGTGACTCCCCGGGTCTCCCCGTGTGTGATTCCCCGTGTCTCCCCATGTGAGACTCCCCGTGTCTCCCCATGTGTGTCTCCCCGTGTCTCCCCGTGTGTGACTCCCCGTGTCTCCCCATGTGTGTCTCCCCGTGTCTCCCCGTGTGTGACTCCCCGTGTCTCCCCGTGTGTGACTCCCCGTGTCTCCCCGTGTGTGACTCCCCGTGTCTCCCCGTGTGTGACTCCCCGTGTGTGACTCCCCGTGTGTGACACCCCGTGTCTGGCCGCGTGTTGTGGTGAAGGGGTTACTGGTGTTTGACTCCCTGTGTGTGACTCACCGTGTCTCCCTGTGTGTGATTCCCCGTGTCTCCCCCGTGTGTGACTCCCCGTGTCTCCCCGTGTGTGACTCCCCGTGTCTCCCCGTGTGTGACTCCCCGCGTCTCCCCATGTGTGACTCCCCGTGTCTCCCCGTGTGTGACTCCCCGTGTCTCCCCATGTGTGTCTCCCCGTGTCTCCCTGTGTGTGACTCCCCGTGTCTCCCCATGTGTGTCTCCCCGTGTGTGACTGCCCGTGTCTCCCCATGTGTGTCTCCCCGTGTCTCCCCGTCTGTGACTCCCCGTGTCTCCCAGTGACTCCCCGTGTGTGACTGTCCGTGTCACCCCGTGTGTGACTCCCCGTGTCTCCCCGTGTGTGACTCCCTGTGCCTCCCCGTGTGTGTCTCCCCGTGTCTCCCTGTGTGTGGCTCCCCATGTCTCCCCGTGTGTGACTCCCCGTGTCTCCCCGTGTGTGACTCTCCTTGTTTCCCAATGACTCCCCGTGTCTCCCCGTGTGTGACTCCCCGTGTCTCCATGTGTGTGACTCCACGTGTCTCCCTGTGTGTGACTCCCCGTGTCTCCCTGTTTGTGACTCCCCGTGTCTCTCCGTGTATGACTCCCCGTGTGTGTCTCCCCGTGTGTGACTACCCGTGTCTCCCCGTGTGTGACTCCCCTTGTCTCCCCTTGTGTGACTCCCCGTGTCTCCCCTTGTGTGACTCCCCGTGTCTCCCCATGTGTGACTCCCCGTGTCTCCCCGTGTGTGTCTCCCCGTGTCTCCCCTTGTGTGACTCCCCGTGTCTCCAAGTGACTCCCCGTGTCTCCCTGTGTGTGACTCCCCTTGTCTCCCAGTGACTCCCCTTGTGTGTCTCCCCGTGTGTGTCTCCCCTTGTCTCCCATTGTGTGACTCCCCGTGTGTGACTCCCCGTGTCTCCCCTTGTGTGACTCCCCGTGTCTCCCCGTGTGTGACTCCCCGTGTCTCCCCGTGTGTGACTCCCCGTGTCTCCCAGTGACTCCCCATGTCTCCCCGTGTGTGACTCCCCTTGTCTCCCAGTGACTCCCCGTGTGTGTCTCCCCGTGTGTGACTCCCCGTGTTTCCCCGTGTGTGACTCCCCGTGTCTCCCCGTGTCTGACTCCCCGTGTCTCCCCGTGTGTGACTCCCCATGTCTCCCCGTGTGTGACTCCCCATGTCTCCCCGTGTGTGACTCCCCGTGTGTGACTCCCCATGTCTCCCCATGTGTGACTCCCTGTGTCTCCCTGTGTGTGACTCCTCATGTCTCCTCGTGTGTGACTCCCCGTGTCTCCGCATGTGTGTCTCCCCGTGTCTCCCTCTGTGTGACTCCCCGTGTCTCCCCGTGTGTGTCTCCCCGTGTCTCCCTCTGTGTGACTCCCCGTGTCTCCCTCTGTGTGACTCCCCGTGTCTCCCCATGTGCGTCTCCCCGTGTCTCCCTCTGTGTGACTCCCCGTGTCTCCCTCTGTGTGACTCTCCGTGTCTCCCCGTGTGTGACTCCCCGTGTCTCCCAGTGACTCCCCGTGTGTGACTCTCTGTGTCTCCCTGTGTGTGACGCCCCGTGATCCCAGTGACTCCCCGTGTCTCCCCTTGTGTGACTCCCCGTGACTCCCCGTGTGTGACTCCCCGTGTCTCCCAGTGACTCCCCATGTGTGACTCTCCGTGTCTCCCCGTGTGTGACTCCCCGTGTCTCCCCGTGTGTGACTCCCCGTGTCTCCCCGTGTGTGACTCCCCGTGTCTCCCCGTGTGTGACTCCCCGTGTCTCCCTGTGTGTGACTCCCCGTGTCTCCCTGTGTGTGACTCCCCGTGTCTCCCTGTGTGTGACTCCCCGTGTCTCCCCGTGTGTGACTCCACGTGTCTCCCCATGTGTGTCTCCCCGTGTCTCCCCGTGTGTGACTCCCCGTGTCTCCCAATGACGCCCCGTGTCTCCCTGTGCGTGACTCCCCGTGTCTCCCTGTGTGTGACTCCCCGTGTCTCCCCATGTGTGTCTCCCCGTGTGTGACTCCCCGTGTCTCCCCATGTGTGTCTCCCCGTGTCTCCCCGTCTGTGACTCCCCGTGTCTCCCCATGTGTGTCTCCCCTTGTCTCCCCGTGTGTGACTCCCCGGGTCTCCCCGTGTGTGATTCCCCGTGTCTCCCCATGTGAGACTCCCCGTGTCTCCCCATGTGTGTCTCCCCGTGTCTCCCCGTGTGTGACTCCCCGTGTCTCCCCATGTGTGTCTCCCCGTGTCTCCCCGTGTGTGACTCCCCGTGTCTCCCCTTGTGTGACTCCCCGTGTCTCCCCGTGTGTGACTCCCCGTGTCTCCCCGTGTGTGACTCCCCGTGTGTGACTCCCCGTGTGTGACACCCTGTGTCTGGCCGCGTGTTGTGGTGAAGGGGTTACTGGTGTTTGACTCCCTGTGTGTGACTCCCCGTGTCTCCCTGTGTGTGATTCCCCGTATCTCCCCCGTGTGTGACTCCCCGTGTCTCCCCGTGTGTGACTCCCCGTGTCTCCCCGTGTGTGACTCCCCGCGTCTCCCCATGTGTGACTCCCCGTGTCTCCCCGTGTGTGACTCCCCGTGTCTCCCCATGTGTGTCTCCCCGTGTCTCCCTGTGTGTGACTCCCCGTGTCTCCCCATGTGTGTCTCCCCGTGTGTGACTGCCCGTGTCTCCCCATGTGTGTCTCCCCGTGTCTCCCCGTCTGTGACTCCCCGTGTCTCCCAGTGACTCCCCGTGTGTGACTGTCCGTGTCACCCCGTGTGTGACTCCCCGTGTCTCCCCGTGTGTGACTCCCTGTGCCTCCCCGTGTGTGTCTCCCCGTGTCTCCCTGTGTGTGGCTCCCCATGTCTCCCCGTGTGTGACTCCCCGTGTCTCCCCGTGTGTGACTCTCCTTGTTTCCCAATGACTCCCCGTGTCTCCCCGTGTGTGACTCCCCGTGTCTCCATGTGTGTGACTCCACGTGTCTCCCTGTGTGTGACTCCCCGTGTCTCCCTGTTTGTGACTCCCCGTGTCTCTCCGTGTATGACTCCCCGTGTGTGTCTCCCCGTGTGTGACTACCCGTGTCTCCCCGTGTGTGACTCCCCTTGTCTCCCCTTGTGTGACTCCCCGTGTCTCCCCTTGTGTGACTCCCCGTGTCTCCCCATGTGTGACTCCCCGTGTCTCCCCGTGTGTGTCTCCCCGTGTCTCCCCTTGTGTGACTCCCCGTGTCTCCAAGTGACTCCCCGTGTCTCACTGTGTGTGACTCCCCTTGTCTCCCAGTGACTCCCCTTGTGTGTCTCCCCGTGTGTGTCTCCCCTTGTCTCCCCTTGTGTGACTCCCCGTGTGTGACTCCCCGTGTCTCCCCTTGTGTGACTCCCGTGTCTCCCCGTGTGTGACTCCCCGTGTCTCCCCGTGTGTGACTCCCCGTGTCTCCCAGTGACTCCCCATGTCTCCCCGTGTGTGACTCCCCTTGTCTCCCAGTGACTCCCCGTGTGTGTCTCCCCGTGTGTGACTCCCCGTGTTTCCCCGTGTGTGACTCCCCGTGTCTCCCCGTGTCTGACTCCCCGTGTCTCCCCGTGTGTGACTCCCCATGTCTCCCCGTGTGTGACTCCCCATGTCTCCCCGTGTGTGACTCCCCGTGTGTGACTCCCCATGTCTCCCCATGTGTGACTCCCTGTGTCTCCCTGTGTGTGACTCCTCATGTCTCCTCGTGTGTGACTCCCCGTGTCTCCGCATGTGTGTCTCCCCGTGTCTCCCTCTGTGTGACTCCCCGTGTCTCCCCGTGTGTGTCTCCCCGTGTCTCCCTCTGTGTGACTCCCCGTGTCTCCCTCTGTGTGACTCCCCGTGTCTCCCCATGTGTGTCTCCCCGTGTCTCCCTCTGTGTGACTCCCCGTGTCTCCCTCTGTGTGACTCTCCGTGTCTCCCCGTGTGTGACTCCCCGTGTCTCCCAGTGACTCCCCGTGTGTGACTCTCTGTGTCTCCCTGTGTGTGACGCCCCGTGATCCCAGTGACTCCCCGTGTCTCCCCTTGTGTGACTCCCCGTGACTCCCCGTGTGTGACTCCCCGTGTCTCCCAGTGACTCCCCGTGTGTGACTCTCCGTGTCTCCCCGTGTGTGACTCCCCGTGTCTCCCCGTGTGTGACTCCCCGTGTCTCCCCGTGTGTGACTCCCCGTATCTCCTCGTGTGTGACTCCCCGTGCCTCCCCGTGTGTGTCTCCCCGTGTCTACCTGTGTGTGGCTCCCCATGTCTCCCCGTGTGTGACTCTCCTTGTCTCCCAGTGACTCCCCGTGTCTCACCGTGTGTGACTCTCCGTGTCTCCCCGTGTGTGACTCCCCGTGTCTCCCCGTGTGTGACTCCCCGTGTCTCCTCGTGTGTGTCTCCCCGTGTCTCCCCTTGTGTGACTCCCCGTGTCTCCCCGTGTGTGACTCCCCGTGTCTCCCCTTGTGTGACTCCCCGTGTCTCCCCGTGTGTGACTCCCAGTGACTCCCCATGTCTCCCCGTGTGTGACTCCCCGTGTGTCACCTTGTGTGACTCCCCATGTCTCCCCGTGTGTGACTCCCCGTGTCTCCCCGTGTGGGACTCCCCGTGTCTCCCCGTGTGTGACTCCCCGTGTCTCCCCTTGTGTGACTCCCCGTGTCTCCCCGTGTGTGTCTCCCCGTGTCTCCCCGTGTGTGTCTCCCCGTGTCTCCCCTTGTGTGACTCCCCGTGTCTCCCCGTGTGTGACTCCCCGTGTCTCCCCGTGTGTGACTCCCAGTGACTCCCCATGTCTCCCCGTGTGTGACTCCCCGTGTCTCCCTGTGTGTGACTCCCCGTGTCTCCCCGTGTGTGACTCCCCGTGTCTCCCCGTGTGTGACTCCACGTGTCTCCCCGTGTGTGACTCCTCGTGTCTCCCCGTGTGGGACTCCCCGTGTCTCCCCGTGTGTGACTCCCCGTGTCTCCCCGTGTGTGACTCCCCGTGTCTCCCCGTGTGTGACTCCCCGTGTCTCCCCGTGTGTGACTCCCCGTGTCTCCCCGTGTGTGACTCCCCGTGTCTCCCCGTGTGTGACTCCCCGTGTCTCCCCTTGTGTGACTCCCTGTGTCTCCCCGTGTGTGACTCCCCGTGTGTGACTCCCCATGTGTGTCTCCCCGTGTGTGACTCCCCGTGTCTCCCCGTGTGTGTCTCCCCGTGTGTGACTCCCCGTGTCTCTCCGTGTTTGTCTCTCTGTGTCTCCCCGTGTGTGACTCCCCATGTCTCCCCGTGTGTGGCTCCCCGTGTCTCCCCGTGTGTGACTCCCCGTGTCTCCCAGTGACTCCCCGTGTCTCCCCGTGTGTGACTCCCCGTGTCTCCCCGTGTGTGACTCCCCGTGTCTCCCCGTGTGTGACTCCCCGTGTCTCCCAGTGACTCCCCGTGTCTCTCCGTGTTTGTCTCCCCATGTCTCCCCTTGTGTGACACCCCGTGTTTCCCTGTGTGTGACTCCCCGTGTCTCCCTGTGTGTGACTCCCCGTGTCTCTCCGTGTGTGACACCCCGTGTCTCCCCGTGTGAGACTCCCCGTGTCTCCCTGTGTGAGACTCCCCGTGTCTGGCCGCGTGTTGTGGTGAAGGGGTTACCTGTGTGTGACTCCCTGTGTGTGACTCCCTGTGTGTGACTCCCTGTGTGAGACTCCCCGTGTCTGGCCGCGTCTTGTGGTGAAGGGGTTACTGGTGTGAGACTCCCTGTGTGTGACTCCCCGTGTGTGTCTCCCCGTGTCTGGCCCCGTGTTGTGGTGAAGGGGTTACTGGTGTGAGACTCCCTGTGTGTGACTCCCCGTGTGTGTCTCCCCGTGTCTGGCCCCGTGTTGTGGTGAAGGGGTTACCTGTGTGTGACTCCCCGGTCTGGCCGCGTGTTGTGGTGAAGGGGTTACCTGTGTGTGACTCCCCGTGTCTGGCCGCGTGTTGTGGTGAAGGGGTTACTGGTGTGTGACTCCCTGTGTGTGACTCCCTGTGTGTGACTCCCTGTGTGTGACTCCCCGTGTGTGACTCCCCTAGTCTGGCACCGTGTTGTGGTGAAGGGGTTACCTGTGTGTGACTCCCCGTGTGTGATTCCCCTTGTGTGACTCCCTGTGTGTGACTCCCCGTGTGTGACTCCCCGTGTCTGGCCGCGTGTTGTGGTGAAGGGGTTACCGGTGTGTGACTCCCTGTGTCTGGCCCCGTGTTGTGGTGAAGGGGTTACCGGTGTGTGACTCCCTGTGTGTGACTCCCCGGTTGTGACTCCCCGTGTCTCCCCGTGTGTGACTCCCCGTGTGTGAGCCCCGTGTGTGACTCCCCGTGTCTCCCAGTGACTACCCGTGTCTCCCTGTGTGTGACTACCCGTGTCTCCCAGTGACTCCCCGTGTCTCCCTTTGTGTGACTCCCTGTGTCTCCCAGTGACTACCCGTGTCTCCCTGTGTGTGACTCCCCGTGTCTCCCTGTGTGTGACTCCCCCTGTCTCCCTGTGTGTGACTCCCCGTGTCTCCCCATTTGTGACTCCCCATGTCTCCCCGTGTGTGACTCCCCATGTCATCCCGTGTGTGACTCCCCGTGTCTCCCAGTGAATCCTCGTGTCTCCTCGTGTGTGACTCCTCGTGTCGACTCGTGTGTGACTCCCCGTGTCTCCCCGTGTGTGACTCCCCGTGTCTCCCCGTGTGTGACTCCCCGTGTCTCCCCGTGTGTGACTCCCCGTGTCTCCCTGTGTGTGACTCCCCGTGTCTCCCTGTGTGTGACTCCCCGTGTCTCCCTGTGTGTGACTCCCCGTGTCTCCCCGTGTGTGACTCCACGTGTCTCCCCATGTGTGTCTCCCCGTGTCTCCCCGTGTCTCCCCGTGTGTGACTCCCCGTGTCTCCCAATGACGCCCCGTGTCTCCCTGTGCGTGACTCCCCGTGTCTCCCTGTGTGTGACTCCCCGTGTCTCCCCATGTGTGTCTCCCCGTGTGTGACTCCCCGTGTCTCCCCATGTGTGTCTCCCCGTGTCTCCCCGTCTGTGACTCCCCGTGTCTCCCCATGTGTGTCTCCCCTTGTCTCCCCGTGTGTGACTCCCCGGGTCTCCCCGTGTGTGATTCCCCGTGTCTCTCCGTGTTTGTCTCTCTGTGTCTCCCCGTGTGTGACTCCCCATGTCTCCCCGTGTGTGGCTCCCCGTGTCTCCCCGTGTGTGACTCCCCGTGTCTCCCAGTGACTCCCCGTGTCTCCCCGTGTGTGACTCCCCGTGTCTCCCCGTGTGTGACTCCCCGCGTCTCCCCATGTGTGACTCCCCGTGTCTCCCCGTGTGTGACTCCCCATGTCTCCCCGTGTGTGGCTCCCCGTGTATCCCCGTGTGTGACTCCCCGTGTCTCCCAGTGACTCCCCGTGTCTCCCCGTGTGTGACTCCCCGTGTCTCCCCGTGTGTGACTCCCCGTGTCTCCCCGTGTGTGACTCCCCGTGTCTCCCAGTGACTCCCCGTGTCTCTCCGTGTTTGTCTCCCCATGTCTCCCCTTGTGTGACACCCCGTGTTTCCCTGTGTGTGACTCCCCGTGTCTCCCTGTGTGTGACTCCCCGTGTCTCTCCGTGTGTGACACCCCGTGTCTCCCCGTGTGAGACTCCCCGTGTCTCCCTGTGTGAGACTCCCCGTGTCTGGCCGCGTGTTGTGGTGAAGGGGTTACCTGTGTGTGACTCCCTGTGTGTGACTCCCTGTGTGTGACTCCCTGTGTGAGACTCCCCGTGTCTGGCCGCGTCTTGTGGTGAAGGGGTTACTGGTGTGAGACTCCCTGTGTGTGACTCCCCGTGTGTGTCTCCCCGTGTCTGGCCCCGTGTTGTGGTGAAGGGGTTACTGGTGTGAGACTCCCTGTGTGTGACTCCCCGTGTGTGTCTCCCCGTGTCTGGCCCCGTGTTGTGGTGAAGGGGTTACCTGTGTGTGACTCCCCGGTCTGGCCGCGTGTTGTGGTGAAGGGGTTACCTGTGTGTGACTCCCCGTGTCTGGCCGCGTGTTGTGGTGAAGGGGTTACTGGTGTGTGACTCCCTGTGTGTGACTCCCTGTGTGTGACTCCCTGTGTGTGACTCCCCGTGTGTGACTCCCCTAGTCTGGCACCGTGTTGTGGTGAAGGGGTTACCTGTGTGTGACTCCCCGTGTGTGATTCCCCTTGTGTGACTCCCTGTGTGTGACTCCCCGTGTGTGACTCCCCGTGTCTGGCCCCGTGTTGTGGTGAAGGGGTTACCTGTGTGTGACTCCCCGTGTGTGTCTCCCCGTGTGTGACTCCCCGTGTCTGGCCGCGTGTTGTGGTGAAGGGGTTACCGGTGTGTGACTCCCTGTGTCTGGCCCCGTGTTGTGGTGAAGGGGTTACCGGTGTGTGACTCCCTGTGTGTGACTCCCCGGTTGTGACTCCCCGTGTCTCCCTGTGTGTGACTCCCCGTGTCTCCCCGTGTGTGACTCCCCGTGTGTGACTCCCCGTGTGTGAGCCCCGTGTGTGACTCCCCGTGTCTCCCAGTGACTACCCGTGTCTCCCTGTGTGTGACTACCCGTGTCTCCCAGTGACTCCCCGTGTCTCCCTTTGTGTGACTCCCTGTGTCTCCCAGTGACTACCCGTGTCTCCCTGTGTGTGACTCCCCGTGTCTCCCTGTGTGTGACTCCCCCTGTCTCCCTGTGTGTGACTCCCCGTGTCTCCCCATTTGTGACTCCCCATGTCTCCCCGTGTGTGACTCCCCATGTCATCCCGTGTGTGACTCCCCGTGTCTCCCAGTGAATCCTCGTGTCTCCTCGTGTGTGACTCCTCGTGTCGACTCGTGTGTGACTCCCCGTGTCTCCCCGTGTGTGACTCCCCGTGTCTCCCCGTGTGTGACTCCCCGTGTCTCCCCGTGTGTGACTCCCCGTGTCTCCCTGTGTGTGACTCCCCGTGTCTCCCTGTGTGTGACTCCCCGTGTCTCCCTGTGTGTGACTCCCCGTGTCTCCCCGTGTGTGACTCCACGTGTCTCCCCATGTGTGTCTCCCCGTGTCTCCCCGTGTGTGACTCCCCGTGTCTCCCAATGACGCCCCGTGTCTCCCTGTGCGTGACTCCCCGTGTCTCCCTGTGTGTGACTCCCCATGTCTCCCCATGTGTGTCTCCCCGTGTGTGACTCCCCGTGTCTCCCCATGTGTGTCTCCCCGTGTCTCCCCGTCTGTGACTCCCCGTGTCTCCCCATGTGTGTCTCCCCTTGTCTCCCCGTGTGTGACTCCCCGGGTCTCCCCGTGTGTGATTCCCCGTGTCTCCCCATGTGAGACTCCCCGTGTCTCCCCATGTGTGTCTCCCCGTGTCTCCCCGTGTGTGACTCCCCGTGTCTCCCCATGTGTGTCTCCCCGTGTCTCCCCGTGTGTGACTCCCCGTGTCTCCCCGTGTGTGACTCCCCGTGTCTCCCCGTGTGTGACTCCCCGTGTCTCCCCGTGTGTGACTCCCCGTGTGTGACTCCCCGTGTGTGACACCCCGTGTCTGGCCGCGTGTTGTGGTGAAGGGGTTACTGGTGTTTGACTCCCTGTGTGTGACTCCCCGTGTCTCCCTGTGTGTGATTCCCCGTGTCTCCCCCGTGTGTGACTCCCCGTGTCTCCCCGTGTGTGACTCCCCGTGTCTCCCCGTGTGTGACTCCCCGCGTCTCCCCATGTGTGACTCCCCGTGTCTCCCCGTGTGTGACTCCCCGTGTCTCCCCATGTGTTTCTCCCCGTGTCTCCCTGTGTGTGACTCCCCGTGTCTCCCCATGTGTGTCTCCCCGTGTGTGACTGCCCGTGTCTCCCCATGTGTGTCTCCCCGTGTCTCCCCGTCTGTGACTCCCCGTGTCTCCCAGTGACTCCCCGTGTGTGACTGTCCGTGTCACCCCGTGTGTGACTCCCCGTGTCTCCCCGTGTGTGACTCCCTGTGCCTCCCCGTGTGTGTCTCCCCGTGTCTCCCTGTGTGTGGCTCCCCATGTGTCCCCGTGTGTGACTCCCCGTGTCTCCCCGTGTGTGACTCTCCTTGTTTCCCAATGACTCCCCGTGTCTCCCCGTGTGTGACTCCCCGTGTCTCCATGTGTGTGACTCCACGTGTCTCCCTGTGTGTGACTCCCCGTGTCTCCCTGTTTGTGACTCCCCGTGTCTCTCCGTGTATGACTCCCCGTGTGTGTCTCCCCGTGTGTGACTACCCGTGTCTCCCCGTGTGTGACTCCCCTTGTCTCCCCTTGTGTGACTCCCCGTGTCTCCCCTTGTGTGACTCCCCGTGTCTCCCCATGTGTGACTCCCCGTGTCTCCCCGTGTGTGTCTCCCCGTGTCTCCCCTTGTGTGACTCCCCGTGTCTCCAAGTGACTCCCCGTGTCTCCCTGTGTGTGACTCCCCTTGTCTCCCAGTGACTCCCCTTGTGTGTCTCCCCGTGTGTGTCTCCCCTTGTCTCCCATTGTGTGACTCCCCGTGTGTGACTCCCCGTGTCTCCCCTTGTGTGACTCCCCGTGTCTCCCCGTGTGTGACTCCCCGTGTCTCCCCGTGTGTGACTCCCCGTGTCTCCCAGTGACTCCCCATGTCTCCCCGTGTGTGACTCCCCTTGTCTCCCAGTGACTCCCCGTGTGTGTCTCCCCGTGTGTGACTCCCCGTGTTTCCCCGTGTGTGACTCCCCGTGTCTCCCCGTGTCTGACTCCCCGTGTCTCCCCGTGTGTGACTCCCCATGTCTCCCCGTGTGTGACTCCCCATGTCTCCCCGTGTGTGACTCCCCGTGTGTGACTCCCCATGTCTCCCCATGTGTGACTCCCTATGTCTCCCTGTGTGTGACTCCTCATGTCTCCTCGTGTGTGACTCCCCGTGTCTCCGCATGTGTGTCTCCCCGTGTCTCCCTCTGTGTGACTCCCCGTGTCTCCCCGTGTGTGTCTCCCCGTGTCTCCCTCTGTGTGACTCCCCGTGTCTCCCTCTGTGTGACTCCCCGTGTCTCCCCATGTGCGTCTCCCCGTGTCTCCCTCTGTGTGACTCCCCGTGTCTCCCTCTGTGTGACTCTCCGTGTCTCCCCGTGTGTGACTCCCCGTGTCTCCCAGTGACTCCCCGTGTGTGACTCTCTGTGTCTCCCTGTGTGTGACGCCCCTTGATCCCAGTGACTCCCCGTGTCTCCCCTTGTGTGACTCCCCGTGACTCCCCGTGTGTGACTCCGCGTGTCTCCCAGTGACTCCCCATGTGTGACTCTCCGTGTCTCCCCGTGTGTGACTCCCCGTGTCTCCCCGTGTGTGACTCCCCGTGTCTCCCCGTGTGTGACTCCCCGTGTCTCCCCGTGTGTGACTCCCCGTGTCTCCCTGTGTGTGACTCCCCGTGTCTCCCTGTGTGTGACTCCCCGTGTCTCCCTGTGTGTGACTCCCCGTGTCTCCCCGTGTGTGACTCCACGTGTCTCCCCATGTGTGTCTCCCCGTGTCTCCCCGTGTGTGACTCCCCGTGTCTCCCAATGACGCCCCGTGTCTCCCTGTGCGTGACTCCCCGTGTCTCCCTGTGTGTGACTCCCCGTGTCTCCCCATGTGTGTCTCCCCGTGTGTGACTCCCCGTGTCTCCCCATGTGTGTCTCCCCGTGTCTCCCCGTCTGTGACTCCCCGTGTCTCCCCATGTGTGTCTCCCCTTGTCTCCCCGTGTGTGACTCCCCGGGTCTCCCCGTGTGTGATTCCCCGTGTCTCCCCATGTGAGACTCCCCGTGTCTCCCCATGTGTGTCTCCCCGTGTCTCCCCGTGTGTGACTCCCCGTGTCTCCCCATGTGTGTCTCCCCGTGTCTCCCCGTGTGTGACTCCCCGTGTCTCCCCTTGTGTGACTCCCCGTGTCTCCCCGTGTGTGACTCCCCGTGTCTCCCCGTGTGTGACTCCCCGTGTGTGACTCCCCGTGTGTGACACCCCGTGTCTGGCCGCGTGTTGTGGTGAAGGGGTTACTGGTGTTTGACTCCCTGTGTGTGACTCCCCGTGTCTCCCTGTGTGTGATTCCCCGTGTCTCCCCCGTGTGTGACTCCCCGTGTCTCCCCGTGTGTGACTCCCCGTGTCTCCCCGTGTGTGACTCCCCGCGTCTCCCCATGTGTGACTCCCCGTGTCTCCCCGTGTGTGACTCCCCGTGTCTCCCCATGTGTGTCTCCCCGTGTCTCCCTGTGTGTGACTCCCCGTGTCTCCCCATGTGTGTCTCCCCGTGTGTGACTGCCCGTGTCTCCCCATGTGTGTCTCCCCGTGTCTCCCCGTCTGTGACTCCCCGTGTCTCCCAGTGACTCCCCGTGTGTGACTGTCCATGTCACCCCGTGTGTGACTCCCCGTGTCTCCCCGTGTGTGACTCCCTGTGCCTCCCCGTGTGTGTCTCCCCGTGTCTCCCTGTGTGTGGCTCCCCATGTCTCCCCGTGTGTGACTCCCCGTGTCTCCCCGTGTGTGACTCTCCTTGTTTCCCAATGACTCCCCGTGTCTCCCCGTGTGTGACTCCCCGTGTCTCCATGTGTGTGACTCCACGTGTCTCCCTGTGTGTGACTCCCCGTGTCTCCCTGTTTGTGACTCCCCGTGTCTCTCCGTGTATGACTCCCCGTGTGTGTCTCCCCGTGTGTGACTACCCGTGTCTCCCCGTGTGTGACTCCCCTTGTCTCCCCTTGTGTGACTCCCCGTGTCTCCCCTTGTGTGACTCCCCGTGTCTCCCCATGTGTGACTCCCCGTGTCTCCCCGTGTGTGTCTCCCCGTGTCTCCCCTTGTGTGACTCCCCGTGTCTCCAAGTGACTCCCCGTGTCTCCCTGTGTGTGACTCCCCTTGTCTCCCAGTGACTCCCCTTGTGTGTCTCCCCGTGTGTGTCTCCCCTTGTCTCCCCTTGTGTGACTCCCCGTGTGTGACTCCCCGTGTCTCCCCTTGTGTGACTCCCGTGTCTCCCCGTGTGTGACTCCCCGTGTCTCCCCGTGTGTGACTCCCCGTGTCTCCCAGTGACTCCCCATGTCTCCCCGTGTGTGACTCCCCTTGTCTCCCAGTGACTCCCCGTGTGTGTCTCCCCGTGTGTGACTCCCCGTGTTTCCCCGTGTGTGACTCCCCGTGTCTCCCCGTGTCTGACTCCCCGTGTCTCCCCGTGTGTGACTCCCCATGTCTCCCCGTGTGTGACTCCCCATGTCTCCCCGTGTGTAACTCCCCGTGTGTGACTCCCCATGTCTCCCCATGTGTGACTCCCTGTGTCTCCCTGTGTGTGACTCCTCATGTCTCCTCGTGTGTGACTCCCCGTGTCTCCGCATGTGTGTCTCCCCGTGTCTCCCTCTGTGTGACTCCCCGTGTCTCCCCGTGTGTGTCTCCCCGTGTCTCCCTCTGTGTGACTCCCCGTGTCTCCCTCTGTGTGACTCCCCGTGTCTCCCCATGTGTGTCTCCCCGTGTCTCCCTCTGTGTGACTCCCCGTGTCTCCCTCTGTGTGACTCTCCGTGTCTCCCCGTGTGTGACTCCCCGTGTCTCCCAGTGACTCCCCGTGTGTGACTCTCTGTGTCTCCCTGTGTGTGACGCCCCGTGATCCCAGTGACTCCCCGTGTCTCCCCTTGTGTGACTCCCCGTGACTCCCCGTGTGTGACTCCCCGTGTCTCCCAGTGACTCCCCGTGTGTGACTCTCCGTGTCTCCCCGTGTGTGACTCCCCGTGTCTCCCCGTGTGTGACTCCCCGTGTCTCCCCGTGTGTGACTCCCCGTATCTCCTCGTGTGTGACTCCCCGTGCCTCCCCGTGTGTGTCTCCCCGTGTCTACCTGTGTGTGGCTCCCCATGTCTCCCCGTGTGTGACTCTCCTTGTCTCCCAGTGACTCCCCGTGTCTCACCGTGTGTGACTCTCCGTGTCTCCCCGTGTGTGACTCCCCGTGTCTCCCCGTGTGTGACTCCACGTGTCTCCTCGTGTGTGTCTCCCCGTGTCTCCCCTTGTGTGACTCCCCGTGTCTCCCCGTGTGTGACTCCCCGTGTCTCCCCTTGTGTGACTCCCCGTGTCTCCCCGTGTGTGACTCCCAGTGACTCCCCATGTCTCCCCGTGTGTGACTCCCCGTGTGTCACCTTGTGTGACTCCCCATGTCTCCCCGTGTGTGACTCCCCGTGTCTCCCCGTGTGGGACTCCCCGTGTCTCCCCGTGTGTGACTCCCCGTGTCTCCCCTTGTGTGACTCCCCGTGTCTCCCCGTGTGTGTCTCCCCGTGTCTCCCCGTGTGTGTCTCCCCGTGTCTCCCCTTGTGTGACTCCCCGTGTCTCCCCGTGTGTGACTCCCCGTGTCTCCCCGTGTGTGACTCCCAGTGACTCCCCATGTCTCCCCGTGTGTGACTCCCCGTGTCTCCCTGTGTGTGACTCTCCGTGTCTCCCCGTGTGTGACTCCCCGTGTCTCCCCGTGTGTGACTCCACGTGTCTCCCCGTGTGTGACTCCTCGTGTCTCCCCGTGTGGGACTCCCCGTGTCTCCCCGTGTGTGACTCCCCGTGTCTCCCCGTGTGTGACTCCCCGTGTCTCCCCGTGTGTGACTCCCCGTGTCTCCCCGTGTGTGACTCCCCGTGTCTCCCCGTGTGTGACTCCCCGTGTCTCCCCGTGTGTGACTCCCCGTGTCTCCCCGTGTGTGACTCCCCGTGTCTCCCCGTGTGTGTCTCCCCGTGTCTCCCCGTGTGTGTCTCCCCGTGTCTCCCCTTGTGTGACTCCCCGTGTCTCCCCGTGTGTGACTCCCCGTGTCTCCCCGTGTGTGACTCCCAGTGACTCCCCATGTCTCCCCGTGTGTGACTCCCCGTGTCTCCCTGTGTGTGACTCTCCGTGTCTCCCCGTGTGTGACTCCCCGTGTCTCCCCGTGTGTGACTCCACGTGTCTCCCCGTGTGTGACTCCTCGTGTCTCCCCGTGTGGGACTCCCCGTGTCTCCCCGTGTGTGACTCTCCGTGTCTCCCCGTGTGTGACTCCCCGTGTCTCCCCGTGTGTGACTCCACGTGTCTCCCCGTGTGTGACTCCTCGTGTCTCCCCGTGTGGGACTCCCCGTGTCTCCCCGTGTGTGACTCCCCGTGTCTCCCCGTGTGTGACTCCCCGTGTCTCCCCGTGTGTGACTCCCCGTGTCTCCCCGTGTGTGACTCCCCGTGTCTCCCCGTGTGTGACTCCCCGTGTCTCCCCGTGTGTGACTCCCCGTGTCTCCCCTTGTGTGACTCACCGTGTCTCCCCGTGTGTGACTCCCCGTGTCTCCAAGTGACTCCGCGTGTCTCCTCGTGTGTGACTCCCCGTGTCTCCCCTTGTGTGACTCCCCGTGTCTCCCCTTGTGTGACTCCCCGTGTCTCCCCGTGTGTGACTCCCCGTGTCTCCCCGTGTGTGACTCCCCGCGTCTCCCCGTGTGTGACTCCCCGCGTCTCCCCGTGTGTGACTCCCCGTGTCTCCCCGTGTGTGACTCCCCGTGTCTCCCCGTGTGTGACTCCCTGTGTCTCCCCGTGTGTGACTCCCCGTGTGTGACTCCCCATGTGTGTCTCCCCGTGTGTGACTCCCCGTGTCTCCCCGTGTGTGTCTCCCCGTGTGTGACTCCCCGTGTCTCTCCGTGTTTGTCTCTCTGTGTCTCCCCGTGTGTGACTCCCCATGTCTCCCCGTGTGTGGCTCCCCGTGTCTCCCCGTGTGTGACTCCCCGTGTCTCCCAGTGACTCCCCGTGTCTCCCCGTGTGTGACTCCCCGTGTCTCCCCGTGTGTGACTCCCCGTGTCTCCCCGTGTGTGACTCCCCGTGTCTCCCAGTGACTCCCCGTGTCTCTCCGTGTTTGTCTCCCCATGTCTCGCCTTGTGTGACACCCCGTGTTTCCCTGTGTGTGACTCCCCGTTTCTCCCTGTGTGTGACTCCCCGTGTCTCTCCGTGTGTGACACCCCGTGTCTCCCCGTGTGAGACTCCCCGTGTCTCCCTGTGTGAGACTCCCCGTGTCTGGCCGCGTGTTGTGGTGAAGGGGTTACCTGTGTGTGACTCCCTGTGTGTGACTCCCTGTGTGTGACTCCCTGTGTGAGACTCCCCGTGTCTGGCCGTGTGTTGTGGTGAAGGGGTTACTGGTGTGAGACTCCCTGTGTGTGACTCCCCGTGTGTGTCTCCCCGTGTCTGGCCCCGTGTTGTGGTGAAGGGGTTACTGGTGTGAGACTCCCTGTGTGTGACTCCCCGTGTGTGTCTCCCCGTGTCTGGCCCCGTGTTGTGGTGAAGGGGTTACCTGTGTGTGACTCCCCGGTCTGGCCGCGTGTTGTGGTGAAGGGGTTACCTGTGTGTGACTCCCCGTGTCTGGCCGCGTGTTGTGGTGAAGGGGTTACTGGTGTGTGACTCCCTGTGTGTGACTCCCTGTGTGTGACTCCCTGTGTGTGACTCCCCGTGTGTGACTCCCCTAGTCTGGCACCGTGTTGTGGTGAAGGGGTTACCTGTGTGTGACTCCCCGTGTGTGATTCCCCTTGTGTGACTCCCTGTGTGTGACTCCCCGTGTGTGACTCCCCGTGTCTGGCCGCGTGTTGTGGTGAAGGGGTTACCGGTGTGTGACTCCCTGTGTCTGGTCCCGTGTTGTGGTGAAGGGGTTACCGGTGTGTGACTCCCTGTGTGTGACTCCCCGGTTGTGACTCCCCGTGTCTCCCTGTGTGTGACTCCCCGTGTCTCCCCGTGTGTGACTCCCCGTGTGTGACTCCCCGTGTGTGAGCCCCGTGTGTGACTCCCCGTGTCTCCCAGTGACTACCCGTGTCTCCCTGTGTGTGACTACCCGTGTCTCCCAGTGACTCCCCGTGTCTCCCTTTGTGTGACTCCCTGTGTCTCCCAGTGACTACCCGTGTCTCCCTGTGTGTGACTCCCCGTGTCTCCCTGTGTGTGACTCCCCCTGTCTCCCTGTGTGTGACTCCCCGTGTCTCCCCATTTGTGACTCCCCATGTCTCCCCGTGTGTGACTCCCCATGTCATCCCGTGTGTGACTCCCCGTGTCTCCCAGTGAATCCTCGTGTCTCCTCGTGTGTGACTCCTCGTGTCGACTCGTGTGTGACTCCCCGTGTCTCCCCGTGTGTGACTCCCCGTGTCTCCCCGTGTGTGACTCCCCGTGTCTCCCCGTGTGTGACTCCCCGTGTCTCCCTGTGTGTGACTCCCCGTGTCTCCCTGTGTGTGACTCCCCGTGTCTCCCTGTGTGTGACTCCCCGTGTCTCCCCGTGTGTGACTCCACGTGTCTCCCCATGTGTGTCTCCCCGTGTCTCCCCGTGTCTCCCCGTGTGTGACTCCCCGTGTCTCCCAATGACGCCCCGTGTCTCCCTGTGCGTGACTCCCCGTGTCTCCCTGTGTGTGACTCCCCGTGTCTCCCCATGTGTGTCTCCCCGTGTGTGACTCCCCGTGTCTCCCCATGTGTGTCTCCCCGTGTCTCCCCGTCTGTGACTCCCCGTGTCTCCCCATGTGTGTCTCCCCTTGTCTCCCCGTGTGTGACTCCCCGGGTCTCCCCGTGTGTGATTCCCCGTGTCTCCCCATGTGAGACTCCCCGTGTCTCCCCATGTGTGTCTCCCCGTGTCTCCCCGTGTGTGACTCCCCGTGTCTCCCCATGTGTGTCTCCCCGTGTCTCCCCGTGTGTGACTCCCCGTGTCTCCCCGTGTGTGACTCCCCGTGTCTCCCCGTGTGTGACTCCCCGTGTCTCCCCGTGTGTGACTCCCCGTGTGTGACTCCCCGTGTGTGACACCCCGTGTCTGGCCGCGTGTTGTGGTGAAGGGGTTACTGGTGTTTGACTCCCTGTGTGTGACTCCCCGTGTCTCCCTGTGTGTGATTCCCCGTGTCTCCCCCGTGTGTGACTCCCCGTGTCTCCCCGTGTGTGACTCCCCGTGTCTCCCCGTGTGTGACTCCCCGCGTCTCCCCATGTGTGACTCCCCGTGTCTCCCCGTGTGTGACTCCCCGTGTCTCCCCATGTGTGTCTCCCCGTGTCTCCCTGTGTGTGACTCCCCGTGTCTCCCCATGTGTGTCTCCCCGTGTGTGACTGCCCGTGTCTCCCCATGTGTGTCTCCCCGTGTCTCCCCGTCTGTGACTCCCCGTGTCTCCCAGTGACTCCCCGTGTGTGACTGTCCGTGTCACCCCGTGTGTGACTCCCCGTGTCTCCCCGTGTGTGACTCCCTGTGCCTCCCCGTGTGTGTCTCCCCGTGTCTCCCTGTGTGTGGCTCCCCATGTCTCCCCGTGTGTGACTCCCCGTGTCTCCCCGTGTGTGACTCTCCTTGTTTCCCAATGACTCCCCGTGTCTCCCCGTGTGTGACTCCCCGTGTCTCCATGTGTGTGACTCCACGTGTCTCCCTGTGTGTGACTCCCCGTGTCTCCCTGTTTGTGACTCCCCGTGTCTCTCCGTGTATGACTCCCCGTGTGTGTCTCCCCGTGTGTGACTACCCGTGTCTCCCCGTGTGTGACTCCCCTTGTCTCCCCTTGTGTGACTCCCCGTGTCTCCCCTTGTGTGACTCCCCGTGTCTCCCCATGTGTGACTCCCCGTGTCTCCCCGTGTGTGTCTCCCCGTGTCTCCCCTTGTGTGACTCCCCGTGTCTCCCAGTGACTCCCCGTGTCTCCCTGTGTGTGACTCCCCTTGTCTCCCAGTGACTCCCCTTGTGTGTCTCCCCGTGTGTGTCTCCCCTTGTCTCCCCTTGTGTGACTCCCCGTGTGTGACTCCCCGTGTCTCCCCTTGTGTGACTCCCCGTGTCTCCCCGTGTGTGACTCCCCGTGTCTCCCCGTGTGTGACTCCCCGTGTCTCCCAGTGACTCCCCATGTCTCCCCGTGTGTGACTCCCCTTGTCTCCCAGTGACTCCCCGTGTGTGTCTCCCCGTGTGTGACTCCCCGTGTTTCCCCGTGTGTGACTCCCCGTGTCTCCCCGTGTCTGACTCCCCGTGTCTCCCTGTGTGTGACTCCCCATGTCTCCCCGTGTGTGACTCCCCATGTCTCCCCATGTGTGACTCCCTGTGTCTCCCTGTGTGTGACTCCTCATGTCTCCTCGTGTGTGACTCCCCGTGTCTCCGCATGTGTGTCTCCCCGTGTCTCCCTCTGTGTGACTCCCCGTGTCTCCCCGTGTGTGTCTCCCCGTGTCTCCCTCTGTGTGACTCCCCGTGTCTCCCTCTGTGTGACTCCCCGTGTCTCCCCATGTGTGTCTCCCCGTGTCTCCCTCTGTGTGACTCCCCGTGTCTCCCTCTGTGTGACTCTCCGTGTCTCCCCGTGTGTGACTCCCCGTGTCTCCCAGTGACTCCCCGTGTGTGACTCTCTGTGTCTCCCTGTGTGTGACGCCCCGTGATCCCAGTGACTCCCCGTGTCTCCCCTTGTGTGACTCCCCGTGACTCCCCGTGTGTGACTCCCCGTGTCTCCCAGTGACTCCCCGTGTGTGACTCTCCGTGTCTCCCCGTGTGTGACTCCCCGTGTCTCCCCGTGTGTGACTCCCCGTGTCTCCCCATGTGTGACTCCCCGTATCTCCTCGTGTGTGACTCCCCGTGCCTCCCCGTGTGTGTCTCCCCGTGTCTACCTGTGTGTGGCTCCCCATGTCTCCCCGTGTGTGACTCTCCTTGTCTCCCAGTGACTCCCCGTGTCTCACCGTGTGTGACTCCCAGTGACTCCCCGTGTGTGAGTCCCCATGTCTACCTGTGTGTGACTCCCCGTGTCTCCTCGTGTGTGTCTCCCCGTGTCTCCCCTTGTGTGACTCCCCGTGTCTCCCCGTGTGTGACTCCCCGTGTCTCCCCTTGTGTGACTCCCCGTGTCTCCCCGTGTGTGACTCCCAGTGACTCCCCATGTCTCCCCGTGTGTGACTCCCCGTGTCTCCCCGTGTTGGACTCCCCGTGTCTCCCCGTGTGTGACTCCCCGTGTCTCCCCTTGTGTGACTCCCCGTGTCTCCCCGTATGTGTCTCCCCGTGTCTCCCCGTGTGTGTCTCCCCGTGTCTCCCCTTGTGTGACTCCCCGTGTCTCCCCGTGTGTGACTCCCCATGTCTCCCCTTGTGTATCTCCCCGTGTCTCCCCGTGTGTGACTCCCAGTGACTCCCCATGTCTCCCCGTGTGTGACTCCCCGTGTCTCCCGTGTGTGACTCCCCGTGTCTCCCCGTGTGTGACTCCCCGTGTCTCCCCGTGTGTGACTCCACGTGTCTCCCCGTGTGTGACTCCCCGTGTCTCCCCATGTGGGACTCCCCGTGTCTCCCCGTGTGTGACTCCCCGTGTCTCCCCGTGTGTGACTCCCCGTGTCTCCCCGTGTGTGACTCCCCGTGTCTCCCCGTGTGTGACTCCCCGTGTCTCCCCGTGTGTGACTCCCCGTGTCTCCCCGTGTGTGACTCCCCGTGTCTCCCCTTGTGTGACTCACCGTGTCTCCCCGTGTGTGACTCCCCGTGTCTCCAAGTGACTCCGCGTGTCTCCTCATGTGTGACTCCGCGTGTCTCCCCGTGTGTGACTCCCCGTGTCTCCCCGTGTGTGACTCCCCGTGTCTCCCCTTGTGTGACTCCCCGTGTCTCCCCTTGTGTGACTCCCCGTGTCTCCCCGTGTGTGACTCCCCGTGTCTCCCCGTGTGTGACTCCCCGCGTCTCCCCGTGTGTGACTCCCCGCGTCTCCCCGTGTGTGACTCCCCGTGTCTCCCCGTGTGTGACTCCCCGTGTCTCCCCGTGTGTGTCTCCCCGTGTGTGACGCCCCGTGTCTCTCCGTGTTTGTCTCTCTGTGTCTCCCCGTGTGTGACTCCCCATGTCTCCCCGTGTGTGGCTCCCCGTGTCTCCCCGTGTGTGACTCCCCGTGTCTCCCAGTGACTCCCCGTGTCTCCCCGTGTGTGACTCCCCGTGTCTCCCCGTGTGTGACTCCCCGTGTCTCCCCGTGTGTGACTCCCCGTGTCTCCCAGTGACTCCCCGTGTCTCTCCGTGTTTGTCTCCCCATGTCTCCCCTTGTGTGACACCCCGTGTTTCCCTGTGTGTGACTCCCCGTGTCTCCCTGTGTGTGACTCCCCGTGTCTCTCCGTGTGTGACACCCCGTGTCTCCCCGTGTGAGACTCCCCGTGTCTCCCTGTGTGAGACTCCCCGTGTCTGGCCGCGTGTTGTGGTGAAGGGGTTACCTGTGTGTGACTCCCTGTGTGTGACTCCCTGTGTGTGACTCCCTGTGTGAGACTCCCCGTGTCTGACCGCGTGTTGTGGTGAAGGGGTTACTGGTGTGAGACTCCCTGTGTGTGACTCCCCGTGTGTGTCTCCCCGTGTCTGGCCCCGTGTTGTGGTGAAGGGGTTACCTGTGTGTGACTCCCCGTGTGTGACTCCCCGTGTCTGGCCGCGTGTTGTGGTGAAGGGGTTACTGGTGTGTGACTCCCCGTGTGTGACTCCCTGTGTCTGGCACCGTGTTGTGGTGAAGGGGTTACCTGTGTGTGACTCCCCGTGTGTGACTCCCTGTGTCTGGCACCGTGTTGTGGTGAAGGGGTTACCTGTGTGTGACTCCCCGTGTGTGACTCCCTGTGTCTGGCACCGTGTTGTGGTGAAGGGGTTACCTGTGTGTGACTCCCCGTGTGTGACTCCCCGTGTGTGACTCCCTGTGTGTGACTCCCCGTGTGTGACTCCCCGTGTCTGGCCCCGTGTTGTGTTGAAGGGGTTACCTGTGTGTGACTCCCCGTGTGTGTCTCCTCGTGTGTGACTCCTCGTGTCTCCTCGTGTGTGACTCCCCGTGTCTCCCCGTGTGTGACTCCCCGTGTCTCCCCGTGTGTGACTCCCCGTGTCTCCCCGTGTGTGACTCCCCGTGTCTCCCTGTGTGTGACTCCCCGTGTCTCCCTGTGTGTGACTCCCCGTGTCTCCCTGTGTGTGACTCCCCGTGTCTCCCCGTGTGTGACTCCACGTGTCTCCCCATGTGTGTCTCCCCGTGTCTCCCCGTGTGTGACTCCCCGTGTCTCCCAATGACGCCCCGTGTCTCCCTGTGCGTGACTCCCCGTGTCTCCCTGTGTGTGACTCGCCGTGTCTCCCCATGTGTGTCTCCCCGTGTGTGACTCCCCGTGTCTCCCCATGTGTGTCTCCCCGTGTCTCCCCGTCTGTGACTCCCCGTGTCTCCCCATTTGTGTCTCCCCTTGTCTCCCCGTGTGTGACTCCCCGTGTCTCCCCATGTGAGACTCCCCGTGTCTCCCCATGTGTGTCTCCCCGTGTCTCCCCGTGTGTGACTCCCCGTGTCTCCCCATGTGTGTCTCCCCGTGTCTCCCCGTGTGTGACTCCCCGTGTCTCCCCGTGTGTGACTCCCCGTGTGTGACTCCCCGTGTCTCCCCGTGTGTGACTCCCCGTGTGTGACTCCCCGTGTGTGACACCCCGTGTCTGGCCGCGTGTTGTGGTGAAGGGGTTACTGGTGTTTGACTCCCTGTGTGTGACTCCCCGTGTCTCCCTGTGTGTGATTCCCCGTGTCTCCCCCGTGTGTGACTCCCCGTGTCTCCCCGTGTGTGACTCCCCGTGTCTCCCCGTGTGTGACTCCCCGCGTCTCCCCATGTGTGACTCCCCGTGTCTCCCCGTGTGTGACTCCCCGTGTCTCCCCATGTGTGTCTCCCCGTGTCTCCCTGTGTGTGACTCCCCGTGTCTCCCCATGTGTGTCTCCCCGTGTGTGACTGCCCGTGTCTCCCCATGTGTGTCTCCCCGTGTCTCCCCGTCTGTGACTCCCCGTGTCTCCCAGTGACTCCCCGTGTGTGACTGTCCGTGTCACCCCGTGTGTGACTCCCCGTGTCTCCCCGTGTGTGACTCCCTGTGCCTCCCCGTGTGTGTCTCCCCGTGTCTCCCTGTGTGTGGCTCCCCGTGTCTCCCAATGACGCCCCGTGTCTCCCTGTGCGTGACTCCCCGTGTCTCCCTGTGTGTGACTCCCCGTGTCTCCCCATGTGTGTCTCCCCGTGTGTGACTCCCCGTGTCTCCCCATGTGTGTCTCCCCGTGTCTCCCCGTCTGTGACTCCCCGTGTCTCCCCATGTGTGTCTCCCCTTGTCTCCCCGTGTGTGACTCCCCGGGTCTCCCCGTGTGTGACTCCCCGTGTCTCCCGGTGTGTGACTCCCCGTGTGTCCCCGTGTGTGACTCCCCATGTCTCCCCGTGTGTGACTCCCCGTGTCTCCCCATGTGAGACTCCGCGTGTCTCCCCATGTGTGTCTCCCCGTGTCTCCCCGTGTGTGACTCCCCGTGTCTCCCCATGTGTGTCTCCCCGTGTCTCCCCGTGTGTGACTCCCCGTGTCTCCCCGTGTGTGACTCCCCGTGTCTCCCCGTGTGTGACTCCCCGTGTCTCCCCGTGTGTGACTCCCCGTGTGTGACTCCCCGTGTGTGACACCCCGTGTCTGGCCGCGTGTTGTGGTGAAGGGGTTACTGGTGTTTGATTCCTTGTGTGTGACTCCCCGTGTCTCCCTGTGTGTGATTCCCCGTGTCTCCCCCGTGTGTGACTCCCCGTGTCTCCCCGTGTGTGACTCCCCGTGTCTCCCCGTGTGTGACTCCCCGCGTCTCCCCATGTGTGACTCCCCGTGTCTCCCCGTGTGTGACTCCCCGTGTCTCCCCATGTGTGTCTCCCCGTGTCTCCCTGTGTGTGACTCCCCGTGTCTCCCCATGTGTGTCTCCCCGTGTCTCCCCGTGTGTGACTCCCCGTGTCTCCCCATGTGTGTCTCCCCGTGTCTCCCCGTCTGTGACTCCCCGTGTCTCCCAGTGACTCCCCGTGTGTGACTGTCCGTGTCACCCCGTGTGTGACTCCCCGTGTCTCCCCGTGTGTGACTCCCTGTGCCTCCCCGTGTGTATCTCCCCGTGTCTCCCTGTGTGTGGCTCCCCATGTCTCCCCGTGTGTGACTCCCCGTGTCTCCCCGTGTGTGACTCTCCTTGTTTCCCAGTGACTCCCCGTGTCTCCCCGTGTGTGACTCCCCATGTCTCCATGTGTGTGACTCCACGTGTCTCCCTGTGTGTGACTCCCCGTGTCTCCCTGTTTGTGACTCCCCGTGTCTCTCCGTGTATGACTCCCCGTGTGTGTCTCCCCGTGTGTGACTACCCGTGTCTCCCCGTGTGTGACTCCCCTTGTCTCCCCTTGTGTGACTCCCCGTGTCTCCCCATGTGTGACTCCCCGTGTCTCCCCGTGTGTGTCTCCCCGTGTCTCCCCTTGTGTGACTCCCCGTGTCTCCCAGTGACTCCCCGTGTCTCCCTGTGTGTGACTCCCCGTGTCTCCTCGTGTGTGACTCCCCGTGTCTCCCCATGTGTGACTCCCCTTGTGTGTCTCCCCGTGTGTGTCTCCCCATGTCTCCCCTTGTGTGACTCCCCGTGTGTGACTCCCCGTGTCTCCCCTTGTGTGACTCCCCGTGTCTCCCCGTGTGTGACTCCCCGTGTCTCCCCGTGTGTGACTCCCCGTGTCTCCCAGTGACTCCCCATGTCTCCCCGTGTGTGACTCCCCTTGTCTCCCAGTGACTCCCCGTGTGTGTCTCCCCGTGTGTGACTCCCCGTGTTTCCCCGTGTGTGACTCCCCGTGTCTCCCCGTGTCTGACTCCCCGTGTCTCCCCGTGTGTGACTCCCCGTGTCTCCCCGTGTGTGACTCCCCGTGTCTCCCCGTGTGTGACTCCCCGTGTCTCCCCGTGTCTGACTCCCCGTGTCTCCCCGTGTGTGACTCCCCGTGTCTCCCCGTGTGTGACTCCCCATGTCTCCCCGTGTGTGACTCCCCGTGTGTGACTCCCCATGTCTCCCCATGTGTGACTCCCTGTGTCTCCCTGTGTGTGACTCCTCGTGTATCCTCGTGTGTGACTCCCCGTGTCTCCGCATGTGTGTCTCCCCGTGTCTCCCTCTGTGTGACTCCCCGTGTCTCCCCGTGTGTGTCTCCCCGTGTCTCCCTCTGTGTGACTCCCCGTGTATCCCTCTGTGTGACTCCCCGTGTCTCCCCATGTGTGTCTCCCCGTGTCTCCCTCTGTGTGACTCCCCGTGTCTCCCTCTGTGTGACTCCCCGTGTCTCCCCGTGTGTGACTCCCCGTGTCTCCCAGTGACTCCCCGTGTGTGACTCTCTATGTCTCCCTGTGTGTGACGCCCCGTGATCCCAGTGACTCCCCGTGTCTCCCCTTGTGTGACTCCCCGTGACTCCCCGTGTGTGACTCCCCGTGTCTCCCAGTGACTCCCCGTGTGTGACTCTCCGTGTCTCCCCGTGTGTGACTCCCCGTGTCTCCCCGTGTGTGACTCCCCGTGTCTCCCCGTGTGTGACTCCCCGTATCTCCTCGTGTGTGACTCCCTGTGCCTCCCCGTGTGTGTCTCCCCGTGTTTACCTGTGTGTGGCTCCCCATGTCTCCCCGTGTGTGACTCTCCTTGTCTCCCAGTGACTCCCCGTGTCTCACCGTGTGTGACTCCCAGTGACTCCCCGTGTGTGAGTCCCCGTGTCTACCTGTGTGTGACTCCCCGTGTCTCCTCGTGTGTGTCTCCCCGTGTCTCCCCTTGTGTGACTCCCCGTGTCTCCCCGTGTGTGACTCCCCGTGTCTCCCCGTGTGTGACTCCCAGTGACTCCCCATGTCTCCCCGTGTGTGACTCCCCGTGTCTCCCCGTGTGGGACTCCCCGTGTCTCCCCGTGTGTGACTCCCCGTGTCTCCCCTTGTGTGACTCCCCGTGTCTCCCCGTGTGTGTCTCCCCGTGTCTCCCCGTGTGTGTCTCCCCGTGTCTCCCCTTGTGTGACTCCCCGTGTCTCCCCGTGTGTGACTCCCCATGTCTCCCCTTGTGTGTCTCCCCGTGTCTCCCCGTGTGTGACTCCCAGTGACTCCCCATGTCTCCCCGTGTGTGACTCCCCGTGTCTCCCCGTGTGTGACTCCCCGTGTCTCCCCGTGTGTGACTCCCCGTGTCTCCCCGTGTGTGACTCCACGTGTCTCCCCGTGTGTGACTCCCCGTGTCTCCCCATGTGGGACTCCCCGTGTCTCCCCGTGTGTGACTCCCCGTGTCTCCCCGTGTGTGACTCCCCGTGTCTCCCCGTGTGTGACTCCCCGTGTCTCCCCGTGTGTGACTCCCCGTGTCTCCCCGTGTGTGACTCCCCGTGTCTCCCCGTGTGTGACTCCCCGTGTCTCCCCTTGTGTGACTCACCGTGTCTCCCCGTGTGTGACTCCCCGTGTCTCCAAGTGACTCCGCGTGTCTCCCCGTGTGTGACTCCCCGTGTCTCCCCGTGTGTGACTCCCCGTGTCTCCCCTTGTGTGACTCCCCGTGTCTCCCCTTGTGTGACTCCCCGTGTCTCCCCGTGTGTGACTCCCCGTGTCTCCCCGTGTGTGACTCCCCGCGTCTCCCCGTGTGTGACTCCCCGCGTCTCCCCGTGTGTGACTCCCCGTGTCTCCCCGTGTGTGACTCCCCGTGTCTCCCCGTGTGTGTCTCCCCGTGTGTGACTCCCCGTGTCTCTCCGTGTTTGTCTCTCTGTGTCTCCCCGTGTGTGACTCCCCATGTCTCCCCGTGTGTGGCTCCCCGTGTCTCCCCGTGTGTGACTCCCCGTGTCTCCCAGTGACTCCCCGTGTCTCCCCGTGTGTGACTCCCCATGTCTCCCCGTGTGTGACTCCCCGTGTCTCCCCGTGTGTGACTCCCCGTGTCTCCCAGTGACTCCCCGTGTCTCTCCGTGTTTGTCTCCCCATGTCTCCCCTTGTGTGACACCCCGTGTTTCCCTGTGTGTGACTCCCCGTGTCTCCCTGTGTGTGACTCCCCGTGTCTCTCCGTGTGTGACACCCCGTGTCTCCCCGTGTGAGACTCCCCGTGTCTCCCTGTGTGAGACTCCCCGTGTCTGGCCGCGTGTTGTGGTGAAGGGGTTACCTGTGTGTGACTCCCTGTGTGTGACTCCCTGTGTGTGACTCCCTGTGTGAGACTCCCCGTGTCTGGCCGTGTGTTGTGGTGAAGGGGTTACTGGTGTGAGACTCCCTGTGTGTGACTCCCCGTGTGTGTCTCCCCGTGTCTGGCCCCGTGTTGTGGTGAAGGGGTTACTTGTGTGTGACTCCCCGTGTGTGACTCCCCGTGTCTGGCCGCGTGTTGTGGTGAAGGGGTTACTGGAGTGTGACTCCCCGTGTGTTACTCCCTGTGTCTGGCACCGTGTTGTGGTGAAGGGGTTACCTGTGTGTGACTCCCCGTGTGTGACTCCCTGTGTCTGGCACCGTGTTGTGGTGAAGGGGTTACCTGTGTGTGACTCCCCGTGTGTGACTCCCTGTGTCTGGCACCGTGTTGTGGTGAAGGGGTTACCTGTGTGTGACTCCCCGTGTGTGACTCCCCGTGTGTGACTCCCTGTGTGTGACTCCCCGTGTGTGACTCCCCGTGTCTGGCCCCGTGTTGTGTTGAAGGGGTTACCTGTGTGTGACTCCCCGTGTGTGTCTCCCCGTGTGTGACTCCCCGTGTGTGACTCCCTGTGTCTGGCCGCGTGTTGTGGTGAAGGGGTTACCGGTGTGTGACTCCCCGTGTGTGACTCCCCGTGTCTGGCCCCGTGTTGTGGTGAAGGGGTTACCGGTGTGTGACTCCCTGTGTGTGACTCCCCGTGTCTGGCCGCGTGTTGTGGTGAAGGGGTTACCGGTGTGTGACTCCCTGTGTGTGACTCTCCGGTTGTGACTCCCCGTGTCTCCCTGTGTGTGACTCCCCGTGTCTCCCCGTGTGTGACTCCCCGTGTGTGACTCCCCATGTGTGACTCCCCATGTGTGACTCCCCGTGTCTCCCAGTGACTACCCGTGTCTCCCTGTGTGTGACTACCCGTGTCTCCCAGTGACTCCCCGTGTCTCCCTGTGTGTGACTCCCCGTGTCTCCCAGTGACTACCCGTGTCTCCCTGTGTGTGACTCCCCGTGTCTCCCTGTGTGTGACTCCCCCTGTCTCCCTGTGTGTGACTCCCCGTGTCATCCCGTGTGTGACTCCCCGTGTCTCCCAGTGAATCCTCGTGTCTCCTCGTGTGTGACTCCTCGTGTCTCCTCGTGTGTGACTCCCCGTGTCTCCCCGTGTGTGACTCCCCGTGTCTCCCCGTGTGTGACTCCCCGTGTCTCCCCGTGTGTGACTCCCCGTGTCTCCCTGTGTGTGACTCCCCGTGTCTCCCTGTGTGTGACTCCCCGTGTCTCCCTGTGTGTGACTCCCCGTGTCTCCCCGTGTGTAACTCCACGTGTCTCCCCATGTGTGTCTCCCCGTGTCTCCCCGTGTGTGACTCCCCGTGTCTCCCAATGACGCCCCGTGTCTCCCTGTGCGTGACTCCCCGTGTCTCCCTGTGTGTGACTCCCCGTGTCTCCCCATGTGTGTCTCCCCGTGTGTGACTCCCCGTGTCTCCCCATGTGTGTCTCCCCGTGTCTCCCCGTCTGTGACTCCCCGTGTCTCCCCATGTGTGTCTCCCCTTGTCTCCCCGTGTGTGACTCCCCGTGTCTCCCCATGTGTGTCTCCCCGTGTCTCCCCGTGTGTGACTCCCCGTGTCTCCCCGTGTGTGACTCCCCGTGTCTCCCCATGTGTGTCTCCCCGTGTCTCCCCGTGTGTGACTCCCCGTGTCTCCCCATGTGTGTCTCCCCGTGTCTCCCCGTGTGTGACTCCCCGTGTCTCCCCGTGTGTGACTCCCCGTGTCTCCCCGTGTGTGACTCCCCGTGTCTCCCCGTGTGTGACTCCCCGTGTGTGACTCCCCGTGTGTGACACCCCGTGTCTGGCCGCGTGTTGTGGTGAAGGGGTTACTGGTGTTTGACTCCCTGTGTGTGACTCCCCGTGTCTCCCTGTGTGTGATTCCCCGTGTCTCCCCCGTGTGTGACTCCCCGTGTCTCCCCGTGTGTGACTCCCCGTGTCTCCCCGTGTGTGACTCCCCGCGTCTCCCCATGTGTGACTCCCCGTGTCTCCCCGTGTGTGACTCCCCGTGTCTCCCCATGTGTGTCTCCCCGTGTCTCCCTGTGTGTGACTCCCCGTGTCTCCCCATGTGTGTCTCCCCGTGTGTGACTGCCCGTGTCTCCCCATGTGTGTCTCCCCGTGTCTCCCCGTCTGTGACTCCCCGTGTCTCCCCATGTGTGTCTCCCCTTGTCTCCCCGTGTGTGACTCCCCGGGTCTCCCCGTGTGTGACTCCCCGTGTCTCCCGGTGTGTGACTCCCCGTGTGTCCCCGTGTGTGACTCCCCATGTCTCCCCGTGTGTGACTCCCCGTGTCTCTCCGTGTGTGACTCCCCGTGTCTCCCCGTGTGAGACTCCCCGTGTCTCCCCATGTGTGTCTCCCCGTGTGTGACTCCCCGTGTCTCCCCATGTGTGTCTCCCCGTGTCTCCCCGTGTGTGACTCCCCGTGTCTCCCCGTGTGTGACTCCCCGTGTCTCCCCGTGTGTGACTCCCCATGTCTCCCCGTGTGTGACTCCCCGTGTGTGACTCCCCGTGTGTGACACCCCGTGTCTGGCCGCGTGTTGTGGTGAAGGGGTTACTGGTGTTTGACTCCCTGTGTGTGACTCCCCGTGTCTCCCTGTGTGTGACTCCCCGTGTCTCCCCCGTGTGTGACTCCCCGTGTCTCCCCGTGTGTGACTCCCCGTGTCTCCCCGTGTGTGACTCCCCGTGTCTCCCCATGTGTGACTCCCCGTGTCTCCCCGTGTGTGACTCCCCGTGTCTCCCCGTGTGTGACTCCCCGTGTCTCCCCGTGTGTGACTCCCCGTGTGTCCCCGTGTGTGACTCCCCCTGTCTCCCCGTGTGTGACTCCCCGTGTCTTCCCGTGTGTGACTCCCTGTGTCTCCCAGTGACTCCCCGTGTCTCCCCGTGTGTGACTCCCCGTGTGTGACTCCCCATGTCTCCCCATGTGTGACTCCCTGTGTCTCCCTGTGTGTGACTCCTCGTGTCTCCTCGTGTGTGACTCCCCGTGTCTCCCCATGTGTGTCTCCCCGTGTCTCCCTCTGTGTGACTCCCCGTGTCTCCCCGTGTGTGACTCCCCGTGTCTCCCCGTGTGTGACTCCCCGTGTCTCCCAGTGACTCCCCGTGTGTGACTCTCTGTTTCTCCCTGTGTGTGACTCCCCGTGTCTCCCAGTGACTCCCCGTGTCTCCCCTTGTGTGACTCCCCGTGTCTCCCCTTGTGTGACTCCCCGTGTCTCCCCTTGTGTGACTCCCCGTGACTCCCCGTGTGTGACTCCCCATGTCTCCCAGTGACTCCCCGTGTGTGACTGTCCGTGTCACCCCGTGTGTGACTCCCCGTGTCTCCCCGTGTGTGACTCCCCGTGCCTCCCCGTGTGTGTCTCCCCGTGTCTCCCTGTGTGTGGCTCCCCATGTCTCCCATAGAAACATAGAAACATAGAAAATAGGTGCAGGAGTAGGCCATTCGGCCCTTCTAGCCTGCACCGCCATTCAATGAGTTCATGGCTGAACATTCAACTTCAGTACCCCATTCCTGCTTTCTCACCATACCCCTTGATCCCCCGAGTAGTAAGGACCTCATCTAACTCCTTTTTGAATATATTTAGTGAATTGGCCTCAACAACTTTCTGTGGTAGAGAATTCCACAGGTTCACCACTCTCTGGGTGAAGAAGTTCCTCCGCATCTCGGTCCTAAATGGCTTACCCCTTATCCTTAGACTGTGACCCCTGGTTCTGGACTTCCCCAACATTAGGAACATTCTTCCTGCATCTAACCTGTCTAACCCCGTCAGAATTTTAAACGTTTCTATGAGGTCCCCTCTCATTCTTCTGAACTCCAGTGAATACAAGCCCAGTTGATCCAGTCTTTCTTGATAGGTCAGTCCCGCCATCCCGGGAATCAGTCTGGTGAACCTTCGCTGCACTCCCTCAATAGCAAGAATGTCCTTCCTCAGGTTAGGAGACCAAAACTGTACACAATACTCCAGGTGTGGCCTCACCAATGCCCTGTACAACTGTAGCAACACCTCCCTGCCCCGTGTGTGACTCCCCGTGTCTCCCCGTGTGTGACTCTCCTTGTCTCCCAGTGACTCCCCGTGTCTCCCCGTGTGTGACTCCCCGTGTCTCCCTGTGTGTAACTCCCCGTGTCTCCCCGTGTGTGACTCCCCGTGTCTCCCCGTGTGTGACTCCCCATGTCTCCCCGTGTGTGACTCCCCGTGTCTCCCCGTGTGTGACTCCCCGTGTCTCCCCGTGTGTGACTCCCCGTGTCTCCCCGTGTGTGATTCCCCCTGTCTCCCCGTGTGTGACTCCCCGTGTCTTCCCGTGTGTGACTCCCCGTGTCTCCCAGTGACTCCCCGTGTCTCCCCGTGTGTGACTCCCCGTGTGTGACTCCCCATGTCTCCCCATGTGTGACTCCCTCTGTCTCCCTGTGTGTGACTCCTCGTGTCTCCTCGTGTGTGACTCCCCGTGTCTCCCCATGTGTTTCTCCCCGTGTCTCCCTCTGTGTGACTCCCCGTGTCTCCCCGTGTGTGACTCCCCGTGTCTCCCCGTGTGTGACTCCCCGTGTTTCCCAGTGACTCCCCGTGTGTGACTCTCTGTGTCTCCCTGTGTGTGACTCCCCGTGTCTCCCAGTGACTCCCCGTGTCTCCCCTTGTGTGACTCCCCGTGTCTCCCCTTGTGTGACTCCCCGTGTCTCCCCTTGTGTGACTCCCCGTGACTCCCCGTGTGTGACTCCCCATGTCTCCCAGTGACTCCCCGTGTGTGACTGTCCGTGTCACCCCGTGTGTGACTCCCCGTGTCTCCCCGTGTGTGACTCCCCGTGCCTCCCCGTGTGTGTCTCCCCGTGTCTCCCTGTGTGTGGCTCCCCATGTCTCCCATAGAAACATAGAAACATAGAAAATAGGTGCAGGAGTAGGCCATTCGGCCCTTCTAGCCTGCACCGCCATTCAATGAGTTCATGGCTGAACATTCAACTTCAGTACCCCATTCCTGCTTTCTCGCCATACCCCTTGATCCCCCTAGCAGTAAGGACCTCATCGAACTCCTTTTTGAATATATTTAGTGAATTGGCCTCAACAATTTTCTGTGGTAGAGAATTCCACAGGTTCACCACTCTCTGGGTGAAGAAGTTCCTCCGCATCTCGGTCCTAAATGGCTTACCCCTTATCCTTAGACTGTGACCCCTGGTTCTGGACTTCCCCAACATTGGGAACATTCTTCCTGCATCTAACCTGTCTAACCCCGTCAGAATTTTATATGTTTCTATGAGGTCCCCTCTCATTCTTCTGAACTCCAGTGAATACAAGCCCAGTTGATCCAGTCTTTCTTGATAGGTCAGTCCCGCCATCCCGGGAATAAGTCTGGTGAACCTTCGCTGCACTCCCTCAATAGCAAGAATGTCCTTCCTCAGGTTAGGAGACCAAAACTGTACACAATACTCCAGGTGTGGCCTCACCAATGCCCTGTACAACTGTAGCAACACCTCCCTGCCCCGTGTGTGACTCCCCGTGTCTCCCCGTGTGTGACTCTCCTTGTCTCCCAGTGACTCCCCGTGTCTCCCCGTGTGTGACTCCCCATGTCTCCCTGTGTGTAACTCCACGTGTCTCCCTGTGTGTGACTCCCCGTGTCTCCCTGTGTGTGACTCCCCGTGTCTCTCCCTGTATGACTCCCCGTGTGTGTCTCCCCGTGTGTGACTACCCGTGTCTCCCCGTGTGTGACTCCCCTTGTCTCCCCTTGTGTGACTCCCCGTGTCTCCCCTTGTGTGACTCCCCGTGTCTCCCCATGTGTGACTCCCCGTGTCTCCCCGTGTGTGTCTCCCCGTGTCTCCCCTTGTGTGACTCCCCGTGTCTCCCAGTGACTCCCCGTGTCTCCCTGTGTGTGACTCCCCGTGTCTCCCCGTGTGTGACTCTCCTTGTCTCCCAGTGACTCCCCGTGTCTCCCCGTGTGTGACTCCTCGTGTCTCCCTGTGTGTAACTCCACGTGTCTCCCTGTGTGTGACTCCCCGTGTCTCCCTGTGTGTGACTCCCCGTGTCTCTCCCTGTATGACTCCCCGTGTGTGTCTCCCCGTGTGTGACTACCCGTGTCTCCCCGTGTGTGACTCCCCTTGTCTCCCCTTGTGTGACTCCCCGTGTCTCCCCTTGTGTGACTCCCCGTGTCTCCCCATGTGTGACTCCCCGTGTCTCCCCGTGTGTGTCTCCCCGTGTCTCCCCTTGTGTGACTCCCCGTGTCTCCCAGTGACTCCCCGTGTCTCCCTGTGTGTGACTCCCCGTGTCTCCCCGTGTGTGACTCTCCTTGTCTCCCAGTGACTCCCCGTGTCTCCCCGTGTGTGACTCCCCGTGTCTCCCTGTGTGTAACTCCACGTGTCTCCCTGTGTGTGACTCCCCGTGTCTCCCTGTGTGTGACTCCCCGTGTCTCTCCCTGTATGACTCCCCGTGTGTGTCTCCCCGTGTCTCCCCTTGTGTGACTCCCCGTGTCTCCCAGTGACTCCCCGTGTCTCCCTGTGTGTGACTCCCCGTGTCTCCTCGTGTGTGACTCCCCGTGTCTCCCCATGTGTGACTCCCCGTGTGTGTCTCCCCGTGTGTGTCTCCCCGTGTCTCCCCTTGTGTGACTCCCCGTGTGTGAATCCCCGTGTCTCCCCTTGTGTGACTCCCCGTGTCTCCCCGTGTGTGACTCCCCGTGTCTCCCCGTGTGTGACTCCCCGTGTCTCCCAGTGACTCCCCATGTCTCCCCGTGTGTGACTCCCCTTGTCTCCCAGTGACTCCCCGTGTGTGTCTCCCCGTGTGTGACTCCCCGTGTCTCCCCGTGTGTGACTCCCCATGTCTCCCCGTGTGTGACTCCCCGTGTCTCCCCGTGTGTGACTCCCCGTGTCTCCCCGTGTGTGACTCCCCGTGTCTCCCTGTGTGTGACTCCCCTTGTCTCCCCGTGTGTGACTCCCCGGGTCTCCCCGTGTGTGATTCCCCGTGTCTCCCCATGTGAGACTCCCCGTGTCTCCCCATGTGTGTCTCCCCGTGTCTCCCCGTGTGTGACTCCCCGTGTCTCCCCATGTGTGTCTCCCCGTGTCTCCCCGTGTGTGACTCCCCGTGTCTCCCCGTGTGTGACTCCCCGTGTCTCCCCGTGTGTGACTCCCCGTGTCTCCCCGTGTGTGACTCCCCGTGTGTGTCTCCCCGTGTGTGACTCCCCGTGTCTCCCCGTGTGTGTCTCTCTGTGTCTCCCCGTGTGTGACTCCCCATGTCTCCCTGTGTGTGGCTCTCCGTGTCTCCCTGTGTGTGACTCCCCGTGTCTCCCAGTGACTCCCCCTGTCTCCCCGTGTGTGACTCCCTGTGTCTCCCCGTGACTCCCCGTGTCTCCCTGTGTGTGACTCCCCGTGTCTCCCTGTGAGTGACTCCCCGTGTCTCCCTGTGTGTGACTCCCCGTGTCTCCCAGTGACTCCCCGTGTCTCTCCATGTTTGTCTCTCTGTGTCTCCCCATGTGTGACTCCCCATGTCTCCCCTTGTGTGACACCCCGTGTTTCCCTGAGTGTGACTCTCCGTGTCTCCCTGTGTGTGACTCCCCGTGTCTCTCCGTGTGTGACACCCCGTGTCTCCCATTGTGTGACTCCCCGTGTGAGACTCCCCGTGTCTCCCTGTGTGAGACTCCCCGTGTCTGGCCGCGTGTTGTGGTGAAGGTGTTACCTGTGTGTGACTCCCTGTGTGTGACTCCCTGTGTGTGACTCCCCGTGTCTGGCCGCGTGTTGTGGTGAAGGGGTTACCTGTGTGTGACTCCCCGTGTGTGACTCCCCGTGTGTGACTCCCCGTGTGTGACTCCCTGTGTGTGACTCCCCGTGTGTGTCTCTCCGTGTCTGGCCCCGTGTTGTGGTGAAGGGGTTACCTGTGTGTGACTCCCTGTGTGTGACTCCCCGTGTGTGACTCCCCGTGTGTGACTTCCCGTGTGTGACTCCCCGTGTGTGACTCCCCGTGTGTGACTCCGCGTGTCTGGCCCCGTGTTGTGGTGAAGGGGTTACTGGTGTGTGACTCCCCGTGTGTGACTCCCCGTGTGTGACTCCCCGTGTGTGACTCCCCGTGTGTGACTCCCCTGTGTGAATCCTCGTGTCTGGCCCCGTGTTGTGGTGAAGGGGTTACCTGTGTGTGACTCCCTGTGTGTGACTCCCTGTGTGTGACTCCCCGTGTGTGACTCCCCGTGTGTGACTCCCTGTGTGTGACTCCCCGTGTCTGGCCCCGTGTTGTGGTGAAGGGTTTACCTGTGTGTGACTCCCCGTGTGTGTCTCCCCGTGTGTGACTCCCCGTGTCTGGCCGCGTGTTGTGGTGAAGGGGTTACCAGTGTGTGACTCCCTGTGTGTGACTCCCCGTGTCTGGCCGCGTGTTGTGGTGAAGTGGTTACCGGTGTGTGACTCCCTGTGTGTGACTCCCCGTGTGTGTCTCCCCGTGTCTCCCTGTGTGTGTCTCCCCGTGTCTCCCCGTGTGTGACTCCCCGTGTCTCCCCATGTGTGTCTCCCCGTGTCTCCCCGTCTGTGACTCCCCGTGTCTCCCCATGTGTGTCTCCCCTTGTCTCCCCGTGTGTGACTCCCCGTGTCTCCCCGTGTGTGACTCCCCGTGTCTCCCCGTGTGTGACTCCCCGTGACTCCCCGTGTGTGACTCCCCGTGTCTCGCCATGTGTGACTCCCTGTGTCTGCCTGTGTGTGACTCCTCGTGTCTCCTCGTGTGTGACTCCCCGTGTCTCCCCATGTGTGTCTCCCTGTTTCTCCCTCTGTGTGACTCCCCGTGTCTCCCTGTGTGTGACTCCCTGTGCCTCCCCGTGTGTGACTCCCCGTGTCTCCCAGTGACTCCCCGTGTCGCCCTGTGTGTGACTCCCCGTGTCTCCACTTGTGTTACTCCCCGTGTCTCCCCTTGTGTGACTCACAGTGACTCCCCGTGTGTGACTCCCCGTGTCTCCCAGTGACTCCCCGTGTGTGACTCTCCATGTCTCCCCGTGTGAGACTCCCCGTGTCTCCCCATGTGTGTCTCCCCGTGTGTGACTCCCCGTGTCTCCCCATGTGTGTCTCCCCATGGCTCCCCGTGTGTGACTCCCCGTGTCTCCCTGTGTGTGACTCCCCGTGTCTCCCCGTGTGTGACTCCCCGTGTCTCCCTGTGTGTGACACCCCGTGTCTCCCCCGTGTGTGACTCCCCGTGTCTCCCTGTGTGTGGCTCTCCGTGTCTCCCCGTGTGTGACTCCCCGTGTCTCCCTGTGTGTGACACCCCGTGTCTCCCCCGTGTGTGACTCCCCGTGTCTCCCCGTGTGTGACTCCCCGTGTCTGGCCGCGTGTTGTGGTGAAGGGGTTACCAGTGTGTGACTCCCTGTGTGTGACTCCCCGTGTCTGGCCGCGTGTTGTGGTGAAGTGGTTACCGGTGTGTGACTCCCTGTGTGTGACTCCCCGTGTGTGTCTCCCCGTGTCTCCCTGTGTGTGTCTCCCCGTGTCTCCCCGTGTGTGACTCCCCGTGTCTCCCCATGTGTGTCTCCCCGTGTCTCCCCGTCTGTGACTCCCCGTGTCTCCCCATGTGTGTCTCCCCTTGTCTCCCCGTGTGTGACTCCCCGTGTCTCCCCGTGTGTGACTCCCCGTGTCTCCCCGTGTGTGACTCCCCGTGTCTCCCCGTGTGTGACTCCCCGTGTCTCGCCATGTGTGACTCCCTGTGTCTCCCTGTGTGTGACTCCTCGTGTCTCCTCGTGTGTGACTCCCCGTGTCTCCCCATGTGTGTCTCCCTGTTTCTCCCTCTGTGTGACTCCCCATGTCTCCCTGTGTGTGACTCCCTGTGTCTCCCCGTGTGTGACTCCCCGTGTCTCCCAGTGACTCCCCGTGTCGCCCTGTGTGTGACTCCCCGTGTCTCCACTTGTTTTACTCCCCGTGTCTCCCCTTGTGTGACTCCCAGTGACTCCCCGTGTGTGACTCTCCATGTCTCCCCGTGTGAGACTCCCCGTGTCTCCCCATGTGTGTCTCCCCGTGTGTGACTCCCCGTGTCTCCCCATGTGTGTCTCCCCATGGCTCCCCGTGTGTGACTCCCCGTGTCTCCCTGTGTGTGACTCCCCGTGTCTCCCCGTGTGTGACTCCCCGTGTCTCCCTGTGTGTGACTCCCCGTGTCTCCCCCGTGTGTGACTCCCCGTGTCTCCCCGTGTGTGACTCCCCGTGTCTCCCCGTGTGTGACTCCCCATGTCTCCCTGTGTGTGACTCCCCGTGTCTCCCTGTGTGTGACTCCCCGTGTCTCCCCGTGTGTGACTCCCCGTGTCTCCCAGTGACTCCCCCTGTCTCCCCGTGTGTGACTCCCCGTGTCTTCCCGTGTGTGACTCCCCGTGTCTCCCCATGTGTGTCTCCCCGTGTCTCCCTCTGTGTGACTCCCCGTGTCTCCCCGTGTGTGACTCTCCTTGTCTCCCAGTGACTCCCCGTGTGTGACTCCCCGTGTCTCCCTGTGTGTGACTCCACGTGTCTCCCTGTGTGGGACTCCCCGTCTCTCCCCGTGTGTGTCTCCCCGTGTCTCCCCTTGTGCGACTCCCCGTGTCTCCCAGTGATTCCCGTGTGTGACTCCCCGTGTCTCCCTGTGTGTGACTCCCCGTGTCTCCTCGTGTGTGACTCCCCGTGTCTCCCTGTGTGTGACTCCCCGTGTCTCCCCTTGTGTGACTCCCCGTGTCTCCCCTTGTGTGACTCCCCGTGTCTCCCCGTGTGTGACTCCGCATGTCTCCCAGTAACTCCCCGTGTGTGTCTCCCAGTGTGTGACTCCCCGTGTCTCCCAGTGTGTGACTCCCCGTGTCTCCCAGTGCGTGACTCCCCGTGTCTCCCCGTGTGTGACTCCCCGTGTCTCCCCGTGTGTGACTCCCCGTGTCTCTCTGTGTGTGACTCCCCGTGTCTCCTAGTGTGTGACTCCCCGTGTCCCCCCTTGTGTGTCTCCCCATGTCTCCCCTTGTGTGACTCCCCGTGTCTCCCCTTGTGTGACTCCCCGTGTCTTCCCGTGTGTGACTCCCCGTGTCTCCAAGTGACTCCCCGTGTCTCCTCGTGAGTGACTCCCCGTGTCTCCCCGTGTGTGACTCCCCGTGTCTCCCCGTGTGTGACTCCCCGTGTCTCCCCGTGTGTGTCTCCCTGTGTCGCCCCGTGTGTGACTCCCCGTGTCTCCCCGTGTGTGACTCGCCGTGTCTCCCCGTGTGTGACTCCCCGTGTCTCCCCGTGTGTGACTCCCCGTGTCTCCCCGTGTGTGACTCCCCGTGTCTCCCAGTGTGTGACTCCCCGTGTCTCCCCGTGTGTGACTCCCCGTGTCTCCCTGTGTGTGACTCCCCGTGTCTCGCCGTGTGTGACTCCCTGTGTCTCCCTGTGTGTGACTCCTCGTGTCTCCTCGTGTGTGACTCCCCGTGTCTCCCCGTGTGTGTCTCCCTGTTTCTCCCTCTGTGTGACTCCCCGTGTCTCCCTGTGTGTGACTCCCTGTGTCTCCCCGTGTGTGACTCCCCGTGTCTCCCAGTGACTCCCCGTGTCGCCCTGTGTGTGACTCCCCGTGTCTCCACTTGTGTTACTCCCCGTGTCTCCCCTTGTGTGACTCCCAGTGACTCCCCGTGTGTGACTCCCCGTGTCTCCCAGTGACTCCCCGTGTGTGACTCTCCATGTCTCCCCGTGTGAGACTCCCCGTGTCTCCCCGTGCGTGTCTCCCTGTGTGTGACTCCCCGTGTCTCCCCGTGTGTGACTCCCCGTGTCTCCCTGTGTGTGACTCCCCGTGTCTCCCCCGTGTGTGACTCCCCGTGTCTCCCCGTGTGTGACTCCCCGTGTCTCCCCGTGTGTGACTCCCCATGTCTCCCTGTGTGTGACTCCCCGTGTCTCCCTGTGTGTGACTCCCCGTGTCTCCCCGTGTGTGACTCCCCGTGTCTCCCAGTGACTCCCCCTTTCTCCCCGTGTGTGACTCCCCGTGTCTTCCCGTATGTGACTCCCCGTGTCTCCCCATGTGTGACTCCCTGTGTCTCCCTGTGTGTGACTCCTCGTGTCTCCTCGTGTGTGACTC